>NC_092458.1:4031938-4336938 GCF_047495875.1 Pithys albifrons albifrons | reverse complement strand
CTAATTAATCACTTTTCAGTGGCTTCTAGTCTTATGAAACTGTTACCTTTTTTTAAAAAAATGCACCAAGCTTCTACTCAGAAGCAAAATGTCTCACAGGTGTTGGAGAAGTAGTTTGGCCGTTGATCCTGGTTCAGCAGGAGGGACCAGCTAACCCTGTGTGGGGGTGATTAAAGCTGTGTATTCTACCCCCTCTATTCATTCCCAAGGACAATGCAGCTGCCCAGGGAGTCATTATCACCTTCACACTCAGCCTGAGGGGGCGGAGCTGCTAATGGGCCATCAACAGTTCAACACCCCCTGGCTCCCAGAGTTAATCACCCATTGTGTGAGTCCCCGCCCAGGGGGAGGGACTGAGAGCTCCCTGAGGGTACATAAGTGGTGGGTAAGAAGACCTCGGGAACCTCTCGTCGGATCCAGAGCAGCAGCAGGACCTCGACAGCAGGAGATCACCGCTCTCGCCCAGACCACAGCCCTCGCCTGCACCAACAGGTTTTTCTTTTCCTTTTGCTCTGGACTTGGGGGAGCCACAGGGGTCTCAGCACAAGGGCAAACAAACCCCCTTGGGTTTGTGCCCCAGGACACTGGGTTATACTGCTGGGTTTTTGTGAGTTGAAAGTAATTTCCCTTGTGTGTCAGTGTTGTTATTGTAATATTATTATTAAATTTTAGCTCTGACTTACAATCTCTCTCGTGGTGAGTTCATTTCCCCTGCTGGTTCACCTTTAAACCAGCACAGCCGTTTTTGACAATGAAGGTGCATTTTATCACATGTCAAAATAAAAAAAAAATCAACAGATATTTGGGTTTTGGAAAAAAAAAGTTTATATTTAGTGACATACCTCCATAGGGCTGCATTATAGCAAGGAATATAGTAGAAAACAAGTATTTTTATCATTGAATTTATATCAGATTATGAAAGCTGTATTGTGGGAATATACTGAAGATATTAATGGCTGGAGCTAAAAGTCGTATTTTCAAACACATGCATTTTCATCTTTCAGTAAATTCATCAAGCTCTCAAAAGATGTTGTCATTTATTCATATTTCACTCCAGACAGCATCCATACAAGGGATTCTGTGCTAGGAAGATATAAATAGTATTCCTTAGTTACTGTAACAACAGTGATACCTACACCCACTAAAAGATCTAGGCTGAAAAATATGGGAATAGTCACTGGGGGGAAAAAAAGAAAAGGAAAAAAAAAACAAACACAAAAGAGGATAGTGTAATTATCTCATGAATTACATGCGAACCCAAGATCATCAGAGTATTATTCTCCCATTTATTTTATTTTATATGCCAATGGATTTTACTTTGACTGTGATATTTTATGAATACTGAATATTCAGGACAGATCCATTTCTCTAAAAGATTTTCTAGATTTTCCAAAACTTTCAAAGGGACTTAAAAACCTTTATGACATTACCTTTGCTAGGAAGACATTTATTTGATCAACAGTAGCCTTTGCTACTCAGTCACTAAAGAAGGCAGAAATACTCAGAAGACCACTTTAGAAGATAAATGCAACTTATAGACAAATTTGCTCTTTAATTACCACTTTTGTCCACACATGATGAAGAAACTGACTGCTTCATATAAAAATGCACATCTAGAGAGTTTAGTTCAGCAAAGTCAACTGCAGTATGTCAAAGTACAGGAATTCATTTGTCCAACTCAAAGTCAACTAAAAGCATATCTATAGAGAAAAGAATGGTAGAGTTTCTGAGGATGGGGTTTAAGTACTCTGAGGATGGGGCATGGTCCCATGTGTGATGAGAATGTGTCTGAAAGATCACAGGGTGCAGGGATTTTGCAGTTTAAGAGCCATGAACTTCTGTTTCTTCACAAATGCAGCACGTGGCCCAGTAACACTTCAATGTTTTTCTGAAATTATGTCTGAATTCATATTGTGCCCTGCAGGAACTGAAATAAAATTAAGTTAGTGATAAGGAATCCTAGAGTTCCTTATGGTTCTTTATTGATTTGTCTCTCCATTCTTCACTTTCTCTGGTTCCAGTGCTGATGTATCCTCACCCCATTTATTTATTAAATATGCCTGATAGTTCTGACTAAAATAATATCTGCTTGACTTTACCCATCTCTCCCTGGAGTACTGACATTCATGCTCTACTTCCCCTATATGAGTTCCTTAAACGGGAGATAAAGATTCCATTTTAAGTATCAGTATCTATTACCATTCTGCCCTTGGCATTGTGAGTCACTAAGTCTTATTCAAGTTTGGTGGAAAACTATATGAATTTCTGCAAACAGTTCTGTGCATAGAGAATCATATTGTAGATGAATGGGCAACCTGGGTTCCACTGAATTAGCCCAGTCAATGTCTACTGAACCTCTGACCAAGGGAGGTTTGTTTAGTCACTTGGCTTCAAACAAGCACCTGATATCAATTTTCCTTCAACAACAGCAGCCAGGTAACAGTGGGGACATGATTGAACCTGGAGTCTCAGGGAAAAGATACAGCTTCACACTTTCAAGATGCCCAGTTAGCATTAATATCAAACACACCATTATGACAAGTATGCTGACAGAAATTTTCCACCTTCTTATCAGTTTCCTTGACCTCTTTGATTTCCTATCTCCCTTCATGTCTACCATTCACAATCATAATGTATTTTTAAGATAACTTTTATGTAAGACCAAAGAAGTGGTTAATGGCTGATTTGTCCATTTTTATTTTTGTTGAATTTTGCCATAACTTTTATATAGATGATTTTGAAGAACTTTGAAAAGCTCTACAAAGCTTTTTCGCAGCTGAACATGACAACATTTTGCTTTTTCACACAGAGAAATGGGTCAAATGTGCCTTTCACTTTGCCTTCTAATTACAGCACTAATTTTTTTGAAGGAAATATCTAAGTTCATGAATCTCTTATTAGCTCTAGACACAGGATTTTAAGCCATCTTTATACCTTTGGTAGACTGATCCCACTGAGCTGTTAAGCTTGCTTCGTGTTTTTCTCAGACCTCCAGTGGGAGCTGTTTAATTTCAATATGTAACTGACCCAGTACAACAGAAAAAGGGAAGAACAGTAACTTAGTGATTAAAATATTCTTTTAGTCACTTGGAGTTAATCTCCCCTCTAAACTACATAAATTATGTTCCCTGACTTCTCTATTTCTGGCTATAGGTTTTTTGTCTTCCACTGACTACACAGAAGAGGGAAACATCTAATTTACAAATCTGATTGAGAATGATTGAGACAACTGTTGAAGAGTATTATGCAAATGATATACCTTATCTAAGTTTGCAGTCCAGATTTTTAGTTACATTCCTTCATTGAAGTCTACTCAGTAACACTGAAATTAGGTGAGTGAAATAAATGAACACAACGTCAAGCATGTCTTCACTAAGCAGGAAATATTTATAAAGGTGAGATGGTATTATGTCACCTTGCATTCTCAATGCTTCACTAACCATGTATGAAACAATCACTAAAGGAAAAACACCACTTTTCCAGTTCTGGGTAAGACATAAAATAAGAAATTTAAACTCTAACAAGAGAAATATGGGCTTGGCATTAGGAAGAAGGAAAAAAACCACATTAGACATATAAAGACATTATATGTTGGAATGGATTTTTGGGAGAGCTGCTCCTGTCCACCACAGTGGAGTTTTAGTCTGGTAAACTTTTGTCAGAATCTGTTTCTGTGCAGCTAATATTGCCTTCACAGGAGACTAGAACAGAAGACCCTGTGAGGTGTTTGCCAGTACACGTTATACTTGTTGAAAGCAGAGATATTACATTCCTAAATAATTATATATAACCTGTTTTATCTCCCAAACGTACATCATCATTATTCACATAATTAAAACTATTTTACAGGGAATATAGGGAAAAGAATAAAACATTACAGTATACAAATCTTCTTGTTTGCCTTAGTTGTCTAAATAAGGTAAAGTAGGAAAGCAAGCATAGATTTTCACATCTTCCAGCAATTAGAGGAGGAATCACCAAAAATATTGAAGTTATGTCTGAAGCAGTGAAAAAGACTTCTTCAGGCTGCAATTTATAAGCTGGGACTTATTATTAGGTGTGTTCCATATCTAATATTTAGATGTAGGTCTAGGGTTTGGCTTTAGTGCAAAAAATAGTTTAGATACAGTATTCTCTTGTCCTATACTGATGTAATCCACCTGAAATTGCTGCAGCACTTCCTCATCTAAGTAGAGATGTCTGAAAGTGACATTATCTTAGTTCTAGATTCTTTTTGTGCAGTAGTGATAATTCAGAGTTGCTGGAATATTAAAGCCCTAGAAAAACAGGCCCTAGGGAAGAGTTCATTACCTGTGATTGGAGGACACTCCAATATGACAGTGAAGAGAATGACTCTTCAAGGACTTGCATCATTCAAATAACTGACTAAGCCATGATAGCACCATATTTTTCACATTTCTGAATGTTTCACACTGATTTTGCACAGACATTCACAAACAACAGTTATTAAATCAATTTTCTTTAACAGGATGTTTTATTAGTGTGCAGATTACAATAGGAGTCTGCATCCCAAGGATCTTTCAGTGGCATCTTCATCTGGTTCATGGGACACTCCTCAAACTGTTCTGCTAAATTCTTATAATCCAGCTGGCCCAAGGGCCCTCCAGGACATGCATAGTTTGCTACTGATTATCTGAACTAAACACAGAACACCTCCTAAATACTCCTTAACTATTTAGAAAAGTTGTGGCCTTTACTTCGTCTTCAGTGATGTTGTTTATTGGGTTTGTGTGACAAGGTTTTTGGGGGGGGGTGTTGCAGGGACTACAGGGGTGGCTTCTGTGAGAAGCTGCTGGAAGCTTCTTCCATGTCCAAGAGAGTCAATGCCAGCTGACTACAAGATGGACCCACTGGTGGCCTAGCCCAAGCCAATCAGCAACATGTGATGTATTGAAAAAGGAGAAAACATTGCTGGACAACAACTGCAGCCAGAGAAGAGAGAACTGAGAATATGGGAGAACAACAGCCCTGAAGACACCAAGGTCAGTGAAATAGGAGTGGGAGGAGATACTCCAGGCACAGAACATGACATTTGCTTGCAGCCCATGATGCAGCCCATGGTGAGGCAGCTGTGCCCCTGCAGCCCATGGAGGTCAATGGTGGAGCAGAGGAACACCTGCACCCTGTGGAGGACCCCATGCCAGAGCAGGTAGATGCCCAAAGGAGTTCATGACTCTCATGGGAAATCTGTGCTGGAGAAGACTCCTGGCATAGTCCCTGGATCCATGGAGAGGGAAGCCCATACAGGAGCAGGTTTGCTGGCATGCACACCATGGGAGGGACCTTCACTGGAGCTGTTAATGAGGAACTTCAGCCCATGGAAAAGATTCGTGTTGGAGCAGTTATTTGTGGAGGACCTAATTCTGTGGGGGAGACTCCACACAGGAGCAGGGGAAGAGTGTAATGAGTCAGAGGAACAGAGAAAACATGATGAAATTACCACAGTTCCCATTCTCCAACCCCCTGCACCACTGCAAGGGAGGAAGTGGGGAAACGGGGAGTGAGGTTAAGCTGAGAAAAAAGGAAGGGTGGGGAGAAGGAGTTTTTTAAATTTGAGGTTATTTCTCATTATCCTAGTCTAATCTGATTGGTGATAAATTCAGTTAATTCCCCCAAGTCAGATTCATTTACCTGTGACAGTAACTGGTGAGTAATCTCTCCCTGTCCTGTTTATGATCCATAAACCTTTTTATTTATTTTTTCTCCCCCATCCAGCTGAGGATGGGACTGACAGAGCAGCTTTGGTAGCCACCTGGCATCCAGCCACAATCAATCCACCACAAGATTTTATTGGATTATTACCTAAGTCTAATTTACATACAGTTTGATCAATTTTACAGAAGGAAACAACTAGGAGACAATCCAGAGGGAATGGCCAGATTCTTCACCCAGGGTGCTAATCAATGCATTCAAGCATACAAACTGGTCTGTGAACAGTCTTGCGAGATTCTCTAGACTCTTCAAAATTCCCAGTTGGATTTCTTCTTGAAATAATGTAATTTTGTATGTGTCTTGGAGTTCAGCCAATGAGCTGGTTTCAGATCTGTCTGCTATTTCTATACAGTCCATTGTCACAACTGTGCACAGACTCCTTAGGACATTCCTGGACTATGTAGAAAACTAATGACTTGACACACTGGTTGTGGTAAGAGCTACACTCCAGTTCTAACTATAGAATAACTTGATTTCCATACCCAAATCTCTCTTATAAGTTCTCACAGCTTTTGCTGCACTAAACTTGCTAGCTTTGGAAGCAGCAATGACTCTCTGGCATGGAGTGGATTTAAGGCTAACATTACCAAACATAAAATTTCATCACTTGTCCTTCAAAACATCTCTCAGAGGTATTTGACTGTGTATTGCTTATAAATGCAATAAGTACTAGCTGTGATTTTAGTTACCTTTTATGTTACTGAAAACGTCAACAACGTTTCTCTATATCCTTGGCAGGACTTAATGACATCCTTTTTATAGTAGTTCTGTCAACATATAGCTTCCTTTTTATCACCAAAATGTGTTCTTTTGGGTGTTTCTTGCTGATAGTATTGCACTCATCTGCTTGGACACTTTTGAATGGAATAACCATGTGCACCTTTTCCTCAGTAATGTGTAGTTCTTTGAAAATGCACTTTATTTCCTTTCACCTTTTTTTGCTCGACCAGGGATCAGGAGCTTAAAAAAGATGCCTGTCTTTGTTTCTCTGCTCATGTTTTGTTCTTTTTTAGTGACATGAACAAATAATACTGTGATAGCCATGAGGGATTGACACCATATGCAGTATTCCCTCTGCAGAGTAAAATCAGTTCAAGAGCACCACAATTAGATTAATAATGCTGCCCACATGTTGTACCTAAAGAATTCAGTAGATAATATTTAAACATGACCTATATCAAGGATATGATGGAAACATTTTTTTAAATTTTGATTGTACACTTCAATACTGTCATTATTGCTTTTCTAATCTGTTTACTGCAAGAACTTTACTAACTCTGCCAAATGTGTATTTGACAGTGTAAGATAACTCCACTGAAAGAGCTCTCTTAGAACCCAAAGCCTCTTAGCACAGATAACCATGTAGCCATGTCAAATAATCATTGCAAGCTTGTGTTCTGTCTTTCTTATATAGCCATTTTCAGATTGTTGATATTCAGATTCATTAACTCCTGCTAGAAAAAAAAGAAAATCCACATGTGGTACATGATCTTTATTTTTATTATTTTTTTCCTTACAGAAAAAAGTACCAAAGTCTATGGGATTACAGGATGTATTTCTTGGTTATAAAAGGCACACAGAAAATCAACAACTTCTTTTGAGCATATTTCAAATTTTCAATAAATTTTTCTGCCTGTTCAATGGATATATCCAGCTGAAATTTTCATTTCCACAAGATACGACATCTATTATATTTTGCCTATTGTATACCACTTATTGATGTTGACTTTCATTATACAAATACTCATTTTAATAGTTTTTTCATTCCATCTTAATTTTATTCTCTTAGTACCTACTAAAACAGCATTTTCTACTGAAAAGACATTCACCAATATATACTCCAGAAATGTGTAAAACAAGAAATTATTGCATTTATCAAGTAATTTGTTGTGTCAGACATCAATATTTCAATGAAAATTGCTTCTCTACCTCAGTAACATTTTTGAACCCATTCTTACTTTTCTCAAAGTTTGTGTTAGTTGTTGTTTCATGGTATTATTTTCCTGTGCTTATTGCTAATATATTTTACTTTGAAACAGTATTAAGTAAACTCCTCCATTTAACTATTTATTTAATGGAAGGATATATATAACACTTAATTGCTAAAAATAGGATGATTTTCCACACACCCAAGGACTTTTTTTTTTTCTTTCCAAAACCTCAGGAGATTTCCTAGGCTGTAGAAATTTAATAACTAGTTCATTATGAAAATGATATATCCAATTCCTATCTCTTTGTGTCATGTCTCTTTTTGCAGAAGGAGAAATAAAACCAAGTATTCTGCTGCAGTTAGAGGAACAGATTTCTCAGAGGCAAATGCACAATTGAACTGAGGAGTTGCATTTACAAATACATAATTCCCTTAACTAAGATAAAAGGGCATTTTGGCATTTAAGAATTGAAATTACAAGTTCTGTTACTTATTGACAGATAGTCATTTTTTAGTGATGTGTTTGAAAATATGGTAAAATATTCATGCTACATTAAATATTGCATACTGGAAAATGTACTACTGTAAGAGAGAGACAAGAAAATATGTTTCAGGAATATGTTGTTTACAAGTTATTTTATGGGCTCATTTAGGGAGTAACTTGAAAACTTCTCTGAGATTTAAGAAATAATGTGAAAAGTTCTCCTTCACTAAATTCATTAGGTGCTTCCCTTAGTTCAAGTTTTCAAAGCACAAAAATCAGATTATTAAAAGAGCTTTTCCCCTTTTTTTTACACTTTGCTTGTGTAGCAGTTAAAAATTCTGAGTTCCCTGTGTACTTACAACATAAAGTTGGTCAGAGTCTGGTGCTAATAATGCAAAGGTCATGGGTTCAATCCCTCTGTGGGCCATTCACTTGAGAGTTGGACTCAGTGACCCCCGTGGACCCATTCCAACTCCCTGTAAGTTTCTGTGATACAACAAAATTACGTAATATCCAGGAGGTTGTAGTTGTCTTTGAAACTCCATTTTTCATTGCTATTCTTATGAAGGTGAATGCTTTTCTTCAAGAAAGAAGGGAAACAGAGGATAAAATCAGAACCTGAGAAAGAGATGGAAAGTGTTATGGGTTCACCAAGGTGGGCCTAGATTTGGGCTCTGAAGTCTGGACTAGGCTGAAGCTGTCAGCTGACTTGAGCTGGGCTGAGCTAACAGCTGACCTCTTCTAGCCAGTAAGTTTGTATTCCATACCACATTATGACATCATCTCCAGGGAAGTAGGAACCAGTGTGGGAGTGGTTAAGGCAGTCACTTCTCAGCCCTCCTCTTGGGAGGACACACGATGCTGTCCCAGGGGTGATGGAGAGGACCAGGCCCACCACTGGCTCACAGGGTACCTCAGGAAAGTAAAATGTGTTGTTCTGGGTCTCTCCTTTCTGCTTGGGTTTGTCTCCCTGGGGAATAAGCTTCTTCTTAAGTAATGTGTAGTTAAGACAGTAGAATTTGTGTGTTCGTTAAGAAGTTGAGGTGGGGAACTTGTTGTTGCAGACTTGTGTGAGTGTATATTTGTACTCTCTTCTAATTGTCTCTTTCTTTCTGTGAAAAATATATGTAGATTTAGTATAAATGCAGTTTGAAGTGTTTTTTTTTCTTTCCCCTCTCTTTTCCTCCCTTTCCCTGGTGTTAGGAGGGAGGCTTTTCTCTCTGTGCTTGGGGGGGTTGGCAGTTGCTTATCTCAAACCAAGACAGCTAGTTGGCTAACTTCCCCTATAGACCCATTATTTAAATGACTTAAGGAAGGGAGTTGAAATCTGGAAGAGACAAAGTGGCATAACCAGGGGTATCCTGTAGAACAAGAGCCCAGAGGACTAGTAAAAAAGGAAGGTGCTGGAAAAGCAAATAAGAATGTCAGATCAAGTTTGTATTATTCTTCCTGAAGTATAGTTATGTGATGTGAATCAAATTAATGACAGTTTAACTCTGCAGTGTGAAATACAGATTTCTGAAGGCACCGAAGCAAACTGAGGGCAGTGCTATTATTCCTTGGGGTACTGCACAGAAATGTGAGACACTGCAAGACAGATTTAAAACTTCAGACAGTAATTAGATATTCAGTAAAACATCTGATAGTGTGCTTATTTTTAAAGAATCCCTGTTTTATATCTAAGGAATAAACTAATGTTTGTTTGTGTGTTTTGTGCTAGGTATACCAATAGCGTTAAACCATCTGGGAAGCAGAAGGACTTGCAGCTAAGATTTCATTGATTCTATGTTTAACCCATCCTAACTGTTTTCTAATTTTACACCCAGTAAGAACATTAGGATTGCAAAATCAAACACTCAGGTTTAGAAAATGTCAGAAATAAGATTGCCCATGCAAATGTTATTTTCTATCCCTTGTGCTCATTCGTTATGATACAATCTTTAATTTTTTTGATACAATCTTTAGGCTTTTCACAGGACACCTGCCTCACTCAGGCCACATGATAATTTTTCACTATTTCTCTTTTCTCTCATTATTCAAAATGTGGGCTTGGAGTTTATTTACCACATTCTATCTGAACTCTGCACTGAAAAATTATTATTGACATTTCTTGATATTTTCTGGATTTTGTTACCAGGATAGCTGGTACTTACCAAACATTAATCAATTCATCTTCACAACAATAGTTTATGAACTTTTCAGGGTGCATCCATCTCATTTTGTCCATTACCCACTTGTCCTCCTCAACTATCTCTGCCCTGCCCTTTGACTCTTTCCAGCCTTTTTGCTCTGATGCACCCCCATATGTACTCCCTTCTGCTCTGGTTTCCTAATCTTCTTCCCTAGCCATGGGACACTCTCATGACACTTCTCCATTCTTCATTTCCTAAGTGAAAACCTGTTTTCTTCTTCCTTTCCAGGCTGCATAGCTCTCCTTTCTTTGTTGCTCTCTTCACTGTTTCAGAGACACACTCATCACTGACAGCACAGTAGCTGTCCTGGTTGTCTTGAAAAATGCTATCTTCTGTCATGGTGATGCCGAAAGGGTTTTTTTAACTTTTCAATTTTCATATTTTGTAGATTTTAGAGACACAGTAGATGCAATGCTGTAGATTTTAGTGAATTAATATTTAGCAGTTTGTAGCATAAAGTCCTTCTATCTCTACCCCTGCTCCAGAACAGGCAGGTAAGATCTGCCAGCTATTTAGTCTCTCTCTCAAGGTACTTGATTAAAGCATATCAAAAGAGAACATAAACATGGAGCAGTGTGACCCGAAGCCCTGGAGAGCGTCCAGAGAACCTTTGTGTGCTGAAGAAGAGGAGGTGGATGAAGACAGAGGGTCCCAACGATCCCAGCCCCAATTCAACAGGGGTGGGAACTGAGAGGGGACAGAGGTGGAACTGGACATGTGGACAGTAGTGATTAAATAAGGTATATTATAAAAGCTATAGAACTTAGAGCTTGCTTGCGCGCGCGTCGATGTATTCCTGGATGAGCGGGGTTGCTCATTAAAGTGCCTGCCCATTATCTTATCTCCTACAAAACTTGGCTCAGAGTCTTTTTTACAGACTTCTACGGCAACAATGGCATCTGAAAGCCAGACTCCTATTTGGAAGCAAAGTTGTTGGCCAAATTCTGCAATGTAAAGCAGAGACCATTTTCAGTGAATTTCACTGGCAAACTTTAAGAGACCTCTACAGTATTTTCAAACATGCATAAAGCAATTTTAGGAAGGGAGAAAATCAGGGAAAAAAAATGAGGATAGCAAAAGATATAATCTGCTGGATGACGGGAGATGTTCCCAAATTAGCATTAGTACAAACACGTACTCTGAGTAGCCCCATGTTTCAAGATGCAGTTGTAGCCAGTTACCTTACACAGCCCACCTTCTTTCAGGCTCAGACTGCTTCCCATCCAATGAAATTCAAGACACTGCTACAAAGCAGAAAAATAAGAATTTCTCAGATAAACAGCAACAGTTTGTAAACAATGTATCAATCTTTCAACTTTTTCTCAGAAAAAAAATGCAGGTTTTGATGGATGCATTTCAAATAACTAAATATAGAACATTTCAGGACAATGTGGTTAAATTTTGGTGAGTTTATGGCAAACATAAAGTTGAATATTGAAAGTGTTACAGAACTTTAAACATAGGTGTTATTTCAAAGCTTGTATTGCATGCAAGTTAGAATATGATTTTCTGTGTAGAATTATATTAGTTACATAAACCTTTAAATATACTCCTGCCAACCATGAATTCTAAGCATTTATGCAATTCTTTTTTAAGGTAAGAACTGTGACAGAAACTAAATGGAATTGAGAGAGCATGAGAAAGGAAGAAAGAAAAGGAAGAAAGAAAAGAAAGAAAGAAAGAAAGAAAGAAAAGAAAGAAAAGAAAGAAAAGAAAGAAGGAAGGAAGGAAGGAAGGAAGGAAGGAAGGAAGGAAGGAAGGAAGGAAGGAAGGAAGGAAGGAAGGAAGGAAGGAAGGAAGGAGGAAGGAAGGAAGGAAGGAAGGAAGGAAGGAAGGAAGGAAGGAAGGAAGGAAGGAAGGAAGGAAGGAAGGAAGGAAGGAAGGAAGGAAGGAAGGAAGGAAGGAAGGAAGGAAGGAAGGAAGGAAGGAAGGAAGGAAGGAAGGAAGGAAGGAAGGAAGGAAGGAAGGAAGGAAGGAAGGAAGGAAGGAAGGAAGGAAGGAAGGAAGGAAGGAAGGAAGGAAGGAAGGAAGGAAGGAAGGAAGGAAGGAAGGAAGGAAGGAAGGAAGGAAGGAAGGAAGGAAGGAAGGAAGGAAGGAAGGAAGGAAGGAAGGAAGAAGGAAGGAGGAAGGAAGGAAGGAAGGAAGGAAGGAAGGAAGGAAGGAAGGAAGGAAGGAAGGAAGGAAGGAAGGAAGGAAGGAAGAAGGAAGGAAGGAAGGAAGGAAGGAAGGAAGGAAGGAAGGAAGGAAGGAAGGAAGGAAGGAAGGAAGGAAGGAAGGAAGGAAGGAAGGAAGGAAGGAAGGAAGGAAGGAAGGAAGAAGGAAGGAAGGAAGGAAGGAAGGAAGGAAGGAAGGAAGGAAGGAAGGAAGGAAGGAAGGAAGGAAGGAAGGAAGGAAGGAAGGAAGGAAGGAAGGAAGGAAGGAAGGAAGGAAGGAAGGAAAGAAAAGAAAGAAGAAAATAAAGAAATGAAAGAAAAGCATTTAGAAATACAATTGCAATGGTGTGTTAGAATATCTGTTCTTCCCCTGTTCTTATGCAGTTCCTTAAACATGTACACTGGTCCACTGATGGGACAGCACAGACCAAGACCAGCCTCGAGTCTGACCCAGTCTGGTTTTTTAGGTCTTACACAGAAGAGGGAAAGCATATTATTATTCATATTCACCAGAGAGTGTTTTCTTGAATAAAAGTCTAGAAGCAAAACTAAGCTTTGCAATCAGCCCAGAATGAAATAAATAGCCTTTGCACTGCAACACCAGACATTGCACATGCAGTTTTTGAGTGGTATTCTCACAAACCAGAGCATTTCAGTTGTATTTCTAAATATCTTTTTTGTAGAGGGAAAAAAAGGTGAAAGGAACTATACCATAAATGAACAGTGTAGGTTTCTCCTAGTTCTAATTAGTAGTTATTTAAGAGCTTCCATCTTACTCAAAACTTACAAAAAAGCAAGGACTCATTACTGGATGATAAATTACCTATAGAGTATAGAAACTGGGAACTGTAGACTAGATCTTTTCATCCTACTTTTTCTTTGGGATGATATTTTCATTTTTACTGTCCTTTTTTTATCATAGTGATTTCAAAATACATTTCTTAGATTGACAATATTTATACAGAGTAGGTGACCTAAGAATCCAATGAAACCACATTATAGGAGGCACAATTATAAAAATTTGTAAAACAGCCCTAATTAACAGATGATTATAGAAAAAACACAAGAAAAGAAGGGAAGATTAATGTTACGTGCAATACTCTACCTTAGATATTAGTCATCTTGGAAATTTCAGCCTTCTTTGTAACTCCTGGAGCAATATGAGAAGGTTTTATAGGAGTTTTAAATCTGATATATATCTTATGAATATGGAATTAGCCAAATATTCATAAGTAATGTGTTCAAATTAATAGAATGAAACCTTTAGAAATGCTTTACTGGCTGATAACAGAATCAAATTCAAGCACTATGAATGGCTATTTAGGTTTATGGAACAGGACATTAGCTGAAAGGGCTCACTCAGAAAATGAGTCACACTCAGAGCAGTAACTCTGCCTAAGACAATCTCCTGTACCAGGAAAGCTTTTCTCTTCTTTCATGTTTTCAGTCACTGTGAACTGAAGAAGCCTTCCACAATATTTGCCTGATGCAATATCTTAAGGCTTAAAAGCCTTAAACATATATTACAAAACCACTATGGATCATATCTGAATAATCCACCAAAAGAATTTTTCTCTTTACCAATTGAACATATAAACAGTTCTCTACATAATGAATGCTTTTACTATGAAAACCTCATGGAAAAATTAATTTACTGTACACTAATACTGTGCCATTTAAGAGGTCTCCACTGCATTTTCTAATCTTTTAACATAATTTTAATAAAAACTTCCATGAATTGCCCCGTTTCAAGCTTTTGGTAATTAACTCTGAGTAACTGACAGAGACATCAGAAGAGAACAATAATTTGGAAAGGAAGTAACTCTTATAACTTTGGAGTGCCTTATGGAACATGAACAACATTTCAGTCAAGATCTATGAAAATCACCTTGCATAGGCTGAGCAACAGGAGTAAAATATGAGCTTCAACCTTTAAAATATAAAGTGCCACTGCAAAATAATATCCTCCAAATAATATTTTTATACTAAGATACTTTCTGATATAGGTGGAATGATACTGTTTTCAGACAGCCTTTAAAATTGCAAAGGAATGTGCTTATGCACATATTTCTCACAGTCTCTAAACTTCTTAGTGACATCTTTTTTAGACTCCTTCCACAGTCTTATGCCAGAATGAAGTCATGTTAGCCATTGGCAATACTTTCTCAACATTTCTGCTGGCCCAAAGCTAGACTTATGTAGAAGGCCCTTAGTTTCCAAATCAATAAATTCAGGGGAAAAAATTGTTATTCTTCTGTAGTAAACCTCAACAGTCAATTCAACTATATAACATTCTATAAATATTGGCATTGTTGTCTTCATTTGCTATTAGCTTTACTATACTGTTTATTAAGTTGGACTATCAAAGTAAAAACCAGATGCTAACATAATACTTACAACTTCTATATTGTATATTTCTCTACTTCACTGCTATGATTTAGATATTCCTTATCTTGCTGCCCTTTCTCATGATAAGACCTGTCAGAAATGTTTCAGAAATTCCCAAGAAATTCCTTTTCTTTTCCCTCTTTCTTTTGAATGCTTGAACTATTACAACATTCTCATTGAAGGTACAATAAAAAACTCAACTTTGTCACCATTAGAACTAACCATAACAAATAACCTCAATTCATGAATAAAAAATGTGGATTTTTTTCTTTTTTTTTTTTTATTTTTCCCCCAAATTATCAGTCTTATGAACTCTACTGAGTCAAATAGACTATTTCCTTTTCTTCACCTTCACTCTTTCATTTTATTGCCATTAAGAAAGAATTTCTGTAAACCAAATTAAACCCTAAATTACATATCTATTTTGGAAGATATTGATTTCAATAATAAATAATGTTTATTTTATTTTGGGTTTAGTATATATAAAAAATAGAGTATAAATTCTCATGTCTTAAAATGCATTTGAGTATTTTAGGATTAGTTTTTTTAACACATTATATTCATCATCATGGCTAAACTTCGTGAACAAAGATTTGGGAAGGGCTCTACCTGCCCTTGCTGCAAGCTGCTGGTGGCTAAAAAGGCCCATGTGGGATAGGCAAGTCTGGTCACAAAAACACAGCAGAATGTCCCCTTAGGCAATATTGGTGAGGAACGGTTCTTTCTGCGTTGTCTTTTCTCCTTGAGACTGACTCTGTGTGCATTCTCAAAGGAAGCAGCAGCATCGTGAATGGTGTGTCTCCATGAGTCCCGATTGGAGGTCAGAGTGGACCATTGGTGGCAGTCAATATGGCCAAGGCCGCGGTGTTGTTTCAGGGAGTCCTTATATTTCCTCTTTGGGGCTCCTCTCTTGCGGCAGCCAGTGGTGAGTCCACCATACAGCACAGTCTTAGTCAGGCAGGGGTCATCAGTATTGAGGCCATGCTGATGAGAATGCAGCTGCCCTGGGCAGGGCATGTCTCCAGGATGGAGGATCACTGTTCAAGAACAGACACATTAGTCGTGTAATCAAACCAGTGGATGTTTATGATTGAACGGAGGCAGTGCTGATGGAAGCATTCGAGGAGCTGCAGGTGGTGGTGGTAGATGTTCCATGATTCAGACCCATATAAAAGAGTAGACAGTACAATGGTTCTGTAAACACTCCTCCTTGGAATGCCATCTCTCTTAGGTTTGGGTCCTAAGTGATGGTTGAGTTTGTAAAGTACAAAATGATGGTCTGTTTGACATTCTGCACTAGGCATCACTTGGGTATGATGGACATCACTGACATTTCTCTGTTGCACTAAGACATAGTCAATGAGGTGCCAGTGCTTGGATCAAGGATTCATCCAGGTTGTCTTCAGGCTGTCTTTCTGTTGAAAGACAGTGTTGGTGATGGTGAGCTGCCGTTCTGCACAAAACTCTAGCAGGAGGCGTCCGTTGTTGTTGCAGTTTCCAACGCCATGCTTGCCCAGTACTCCTTTCCAGGCTTCAGAATTCTTATCTACTCTGGCGTTGAAGTCACCAAGGATTATGATCTTATCATCTGCAGGACCATTTTGGGTGAGGCGGCGCAGGTCTGTGTAGAATTTGTCTTTTTCTGCTGGGTCAGCTTGGAGAGTTGGGGCATATATGCTAAAAGGAACAACATGTTGCTTGTTATTTAGTTGGAGGCGTAAGGACATAATGTGATTGGAATAACCTGTCGGCAAATTTTCAAGTTTGGAGGTAATGGAGTTGTGAATCATGAAGCCAACTCCTGAAAGGTGTCTTTTGGTTTTGGGTTTGCCTGACCAGTAGAGTGTGTAGCCAGCACCATATTCTTTAAGGCTGCCTTCCTCATGAAGACGAACTTCACTGAGAGCAGCAATATCGATGTTGGGGCATGACAGTTCATGAGCAATTAGAGCACAATGACACTCAGGACACCCATTACCCACAGTATCAAGCATGGTTCTGATGTTCCAACATGTGAGTGTCAATTTGAACACACCTTTGGAGGCAGGTGTATGTCTTTGTCTCATTGCCTTTGTTTGACTGCATCAGATGTCTGTTGGCAGCGGGTAGCCAACCGGGTTGGGGGTGGAGATGAGCTTTGGTTAGGCCATCTTTTCTAGGCCTGTCTCTGTGGGGAGCAAGCAGTGGTCTCCTTAAAAAATGCTGCTTGGTCACTCAGGATGCTGCAGAAGCAGACTGTCATCTCCGGGGTCAGTCTTGAGTGAGCAATGTCCTCAACCACCTGCATGCAGGGTTGGAGCTGCGGCTTCCAGTGCTTCCTATCACCTGCTGTTTTGACCCTTGCCTGTCACTTCAGGGCTTTGCAATGTGGGTGAACCCTTTGAGCCTGTGTAATGGATTTTTTTAGGTGAGGCCCAGCGTGTGTGGAACTGGTCCCATCCTTTACTTCTAAGGTTCATCTACCAGGGCCTAGTGAGCTTGGACGGTGACAGAGAATACCTCAGGATGTAGGTTTCATAGAGTATCCTTCTCTTACATGGATAGCCCTACAAAGCTAAGTGAGATCCATCTGCCTGGGTTTGGAGTTAGAGTTGCCCTTCTCCTAGGATGGTTGCCGGGGGACTAATGAGCCCATCCTGCCCATGGACACACTTTGTCTGACCCTTCAGTTGAGACCTGTCTGGCATGGAAGACCCTACCGGCGGCACAAACCACCTCCAGCATAGCTCTCAACCTCATGAGGGCACGCAAGCTTCTCCCCCGTGACAAGGGGGTGTCCACAGAGAAGAATACATTATATTACATTAAAATCATTTGACCACCTTTGGAAATTTTTAGATAATCTTACTGCATGAATCTAATAAACTCAGCAATTTTCTTACCAAGAATTAACAATTTTAGCAAAAATTCTGAGAGCATATATATAAATGCTTTAGTTCCATGCTTCTTTAACTCCTGCTAATTTTAGAGCTAATATTAAAATTCTATTCTCATCGGATACAGTGTTTGAGTTACTTTCATTCCTACTAGGAGATTTAATAATTCCTGGAGAATTTCTTCTCGGTTACTTTGAAACTAAAAAAAAATTCCTGGATTGTTAACATTTTCATTTATCACACTTTCAGGCAACTTAAAACTATCAACCCCTCAAATCACTTATAGATGTCAAGACTATACAAAATAGAGCATAATGGAAATATGAGAAATCAAAATTTTACTGAATAGCATTTTATCCTTTTACCTCCTACATGTCTGTATATACAAACAAAAAGAGGTGAAAAGCACCATTCATCATGTCTATTGTACCACACAGGGTAGGTGTGTTTGTGAAACAGTCTAGGACAGAGATATCTTGTCTTTGGACAAGTGGAAGAGAGGTTGGCCACAAAATTCACACTGAAGAAATGATTTATGAAAGGTGTTTTATCAGTGCAACATGTCTCTATTAAATGTAAAAACATCAACTTGAATTTTCTTTAATTTATCGGTATCAATATAAAGTATCTGAAGAATAAACATAATTTCTCTGTTGTGATCATAGTAGTACCACCTACTAGTTGCTGTTGACATAAACAGTGTGTCAAGTAGTATACAAGCACAGAAAGAGAAGGGAGTCCTTTCCACAAAAGTTTACACTCTGTCGCAGGTTTGGCCTTGCTGTTGCCGACCCTGGACTGGCCCCCTTCCCCCTCCCAGAGCCTTCCCAGCAAAGGAAAGGAAAAAAAACTGAAAAGAAACACACTCTAAAGAAACTGAACTGAATAAAAAGAATAAAATATATTTGCTAACATTTACAAACCACACTGTATACACAACACATAGGATCCCACCCCCAGGGGAGAAGGGAAGGCAGAAAAGGGGATTGATTAGCCGGAAAATAGGGAAGACACCAACCCAACCTAAAGAAACCGAATGAATCAAAACAAACACAATTAAAAACCTCAAGGAAAGGGAACAAGAATGAGACAATCTCACCCAAGACAGGAGAACCACCAGGGACCGGAGGGACCAGACTTCAACCACCTCCCACGAGCTCCTCGACCAAGAGAAGGGGAACAGGAACAACAACCACTCCCCCCCCCCCCCTTCCCCCGCTACGTGGAAGACACCTGTGGAATACTTGTAACTTCCTTAGATACAATGGTTACTGAGGAAGCCATGGGTCAAACCATTACACAGAGTATAAAACGGGAGATAACCTGTGGAATACTGATAAAAATACTTTATCTAGAACTGCAAAATACTTTTTCCTCTCCCACTAAGTGGTGAAAACAAGGTTAATAATGGAACCTCTATAAATATTATTGTTATTGATTATTGTTATTATCATTATTACTATTATTACTCCAATTACTACTACTACTCTTTAAGCCTGTGTATAGCAGCTCACTAAGATAATTGACATTTATAGGCAAGAAGGAAACCAAGGCTGCACATTCACAGTAACACTTTAGCAATAACTTGCATCCACCTGACCTACAGAAGGAAATGGATTTCTCATATATGGGATGTCTGCTCTGCTGTTCATAGGAAAAGCACACAGTCTGGGTTCTTCAGAAGTAGCAGTGTGTCATGTATTGCTCAGTATGTCATGGTTTAAATGTTGACTGCGGTTTCTATGTTTTGAAAACCTAATTTCATGCTGCTAGTAGGACAGTTTTTGTAGGTTTATCAAGCAGTTGTATATTTGTAATTATAGCAGATACATTGACATTTATGAAGGTATCTCAAAGCAAAACTACAACATACAGTTGTATACAAATAGGAATAATTTCTGTGTCCAGTTACATTTTATGTGTACTTTACTCCTTCTGGGTCAGGGAGATAGTTTATTTACCCAGCTGTTAACTTTTCTAACAGATACAAACAGACTTAAAAGTAAATTGTCAGTCAATCTCATGGTGTCTGTCCAGATACATGATGACAATTTGTCCTCTTTTTGTTCTTTTTGTTGTGGTAGTTTTGGATTTAGTTCCAATATAGGTCCCATTTAGGACTCAGTTTTTAGCAGGCCTCAAAGGATGTGACATAGATTGGAGGGGACAAGCATCACCTGAATTAAGCAGCCAAAGATGTATTTTATATCATCTGACATCATCAGAAAGTGTCAAGGGGTATAATAAGAGAGGGAGGAGGAGTTTCTATCTCTTTAGGTCCCTGCTCCTGACCAGGACAGGATCCTGCTGCCCTGACTCCTGAGATTAGGCCATTCTGCGCTGTTGTTTATCTAGTGAGGTGAACATTTTCCTGTTAATTTCTCTCTTGCTGGGAGGTTTCTCAGGAAGAGTTTTTGGGAAGTTTTCTGGGATTTGGGTGGTTTGGAATCTGGGTTATTAACTGGGCAATCTCGGTGAAGGTGTTGTTATTTCTTTCCAATAGGTGTTATTCTGCTTTAAGTTTTCTTCTTTTCTTTGTAAATATAAAAACCTCACCACTTTCAAAGCTTCGTTTCTGGTTTTTTTTTTCTCACCCCTCTTCTCTGGGAGTGGACCCTTTGACTCTCTGTACTAGGCAGTTGCCATTTTGCCAGCTCAAACCATAACACTGTTCTTCCAGACTTGAGGTTGTGAACTAAGCCTCATCAAAATGATTCCCAGAAGCAGAAAGACTTGTCCTTATGCCTCTATCTAATTAAAGAATTAATTTAACCTGCACACTATTCCTGCTCTTACCTGCTTTTAAATTATTACACTTACCTGACTTCGTTATGTGATTTGTTCATTCTTTTTGTCTGATCTTCAGTAAGCTACAGGGAATATTAATTCCTGCTTAAATAAAACCCAATTTTTGCTTTCACCTGTCTTTGAAACTTGGCGTCTTCTTGAATCTACAGAGAGTTTGTGCAGCTCAGTCTATAGAATTCTGACTGCTGATGACAGAAATAGAGTTATTCCTCAATTTATTGTAAAGCCTACCTAAATTCCTATGTATCTGCTGAGGAAAAAGTAAGGAACACTGCTTGAAGTTATTTGAGACCTTGATGGTGCCACTGATATTTCTGTACTGAGACTTTGCAAGCTTACAACCTCCTGCAGAAATAGCTTTGGAAAAAAGAGTAAGAGCTCAAAGGGCAGAGGAAAGATTATGGATTAAATTCTCCTCTTGCAGGAAAACTGTTGAACTTTTCCCAGAAATGTTTAAGACAGAAGTAAT
The DNA here is from genome assembly GCF_047495875.1 of Pithys albifrons albifrons. Classification (NCBI taxonomy): domain Eukaryota; kingdom Metazoa; phylum Chordata; class Aves; order Passeriformes; family Thamnophilidae; genus Pithys; species Pithys albifrons. The sequence continues at coordinate 4,315,905 of NC_092458.1, read as the reverse complement.
TGAAACAGTAACTTTGCAAATGGTGGAGAAATTGTTGTAAGCTTCTGCATATCACACCAAAAGGCAAAAAGTAAAATAGAAGCAGATCTTTCAATAGTTTCATCTGACACAATCAGGGAAGCCTCCTGGTCAGAAACAGGTAATGATTAAAAATGGTAAGCAAACCCTTAGGATTTCGTCAGATCTTAAGCTGGAATACAAATAACTGTTTTTCAATCTGCCAGAATCAGACTGAAACCTCATAGCAGACAGGCAGAAGGAAATTAGGAGTGCATGAGGAGGACATGCACTTTCAGAGCAGTCAACAGTGTAATGATTTCACAGGTTTGGTCATGACACAAGCTAAGATAGAAACAGGAGGTGGTTCCCACAATGGTGGGACAGTGTTTGAGAAATCTGCTGTGGAGTAAAAGAAGAAAGAAGTGTGTATGATGGATAGAAATCTGAGGGAGCACACCATAATAAATTTGGTAAAGCTTTCAATACTGTCTCTTAGAGGATCCTTCTGCCCAAATTGTCCAGCATACAGCTGCATAAACACATCATATGTCACTAGTGGGGTTCCACAGGGCTCCATCTCAGACCCTATGAAGGGTTAATAAGCAAGTTTGCAGATGATACAAAACTGGGAGGAGCTGTTGACTGACTCCCTGGAAGGCAGAGAACCCCTGCAGGGAGACATGGATAAATTAGAGGACTGGGCAATTAGCAGCCACATGAAGTTCAACAAGGAAAAGTGCTGGATTCTGCACCTGGGATGGGACAAACCCCAATGTACATATAGAGTGAGGAATGAGATGCTGGAAAGCAGTGCCATGGAAAGGGACATGGGAGTCCTGGTCCATGGCAAGTTGAATGTGAGTCAGCAGTGCCCTGGCAGCCAGGAGGGCCAACCATCTCATGGGGGTCATCAGGCACAGCATCGCCAGCCAGGAGAGGGAGGGGACTATCCCTCTCTGCTCTGCACTGGGCTGGCCTCCCCTTGAATATTGCATGCAGTTTTGGGCACCACAATATATGAAACATATTAAGCTGTTAGAGTGCGTCCAAAGGAGGGCTACAAGGATGGTGAAGAGTCTTGAGGGGAAGTTGTATGAGGAGTGGCTGAGAGGACTTGGTCTGTTCAACCTGGATGAGCCTGAGGGGAGACCTCATTGCAGTTACAACTTCCTTGTGAGAGGAAGAGGAAGGGCAGGACTGATTTCTTCTCTGTAGTGACCACTGACAGGATCAGAGGGAATGACCTGAAGTTGTGTCAGGGGAGGTTTAGTTTGGATATTAGGAAAAGGTTCTTCACCCAGAGGGTGGTTGGGCACAGGAAGAGGCTCCCCAGAGAAGTGGTCACAGCACCAAGCCTGACAGAGCTCAAGAAGCATTTGGATGATACTCTCAGGCACGTGGTGTAACTCTTGGTGAGGTCCTGTGCACGGCCAGGAGCTGGAGAGTAATCAGAGTAATCAGGCATTGGAATGGGCTGCCCAGAGAGGTGGTGGATTCACCATCCCTGGAGATTTTTAAACACAGATTGGATGTGGCGCTGAGTGCCATGATCTAGTAAATGAACTAGAGTTGGACCAAGGGTTGGACTCGATGATCTTGGAGGTCTTTTCCAACCCAATCGATTCTATGATTCTATGATTCTATGACTCGATGATTCTTGTGGGTCCCTTCCAGCACAGCACATTGTGTGATTTCTGCACAAGACATGTCAATTTGAAGATAAGCACAGTTGCCAGGTTTGTATGTGAACAGCACATTCAGAAATTCATTCCTGTGTTAGGTGTAACAATGACTGCTTGTATTAGGAAGGGTGGTATTAACAGGAGAAACAAAATACTTCATTTGAGGCAGTAGGTGTTTGGGGAAAAAAGAACAATAGCTGAAAACAAATAAGATAAAAATGTCTGAAAACAATCAGAAATAGAAAATGTATTAAGCCTTCATATAGATATATGCAAACGACCAATAGGTTAACGTTAATTTACTTTATTCGTAAATTTTGGAAGATGACCTTGTTTCTTAGTAATTACTATTGCAGCAATTCTGACTTCCTTATTTGAAGGGAACAATGTTTTTCTCTTTGAAGAGTCCTGATAAGGCCAGGTCCTTCACAATTCTTTTTAAACTCAATTATATTTTATTCCAGTTGAAGTAATGTATCTGCATTTTTTTGAATTTTTCATATAATATTCCTTTGAACATGGATTTAAATTAATGCAATTCACATACACACAAGTAGTCTTGCAAAGGTTGAAAAGTGAAAGAAAGCGTACTACTATTAAATAATAAAAAGCAAAAAGTATTAAGATAGTAGAACTACATGGCACAAAATACAAGGAACAAGGGTTGATTGCAGCCTTTATTAATGATGTGTAAGATAATTTTCAGTAACATGAACTACTCTCTGAATTCTCCAGAAAAATAACTAACACTAAGAAGAAACTGAACCTGAAGGGAAACAGTTTTTTTGTTTCTATTCCTATTGAGTACCAGTGTTAAGTCACTGCATGAAGAATAAAAACCCTCCAAGAAACCAGGAATGGCAGGAACCTTAGAATAAATTAGAATCCTAAGATGACTTAAATCAGCTGAAGTAATCCATATTTGTGTAGGCTAAATAAAGCACTTTAGAACATAAGGTTTATATTATAAAATGACAATGTTACTTCTTAAAATGCAAAGGTTTTGGCTGGCAATGCTGCTATGATAAATAATGCTTCTGTCTGTAGAGCTGCTTTTCTGTGGATTGTGGGGCACAAATAGGGCAGGGCAGTTGGTGGAAGCAATCAGGTTATGAATGAGGGCTGCAGAGTTTGTGTCTTTTTTTCTTTCCCCTCAAGGCTTCTATTTTTATTTCTCATTTGCTTGCCTAGAGAAAGTTCAGACAGTATGTTTAGTATATCAAAGCACGATCTGTCTGTGTTTTAATAATTACACTGTCTCTTGTAAAGTAACTTTACAGACAATTCTGTGGCAGAACCAAATTGTGCCTTCAGATGTGCCTGTTATAGCTTTGCTGATTCCCTCCATGCAGACCCTTCCGAAGCTGGTGGGAATGGCTCCATATCATAACGATGCCCCTCACTGCAACAGGGAACATTAATAACTTCAGAGGAAAAATCTGTAATACTTTCTCTGTCTGCTTTAAATGTGAAATCCCAAATAAGACATTGATCCTGACTTCAAATAGTGTTTTGCAGTCTGAGAGCCAAATTTCTGCTAATCTTTCAGAAGTACCATGTTCCCTGACAACAGCTGATCTCACAAGACATGACAAACAGTGACAGGGGGCAAGGGATCTTCCCAGTCAAACATAAAGACCTGATGCTTCTATGTGCTGACAATGCCCTCTTAAGAACAAACTCTACAGATTTGAACTTGCAGTAAGACTTTGATTGTCATTGGGGCCTTGTTTTATTGCTTTCTATGTGACATGTGCCTCCATTAATTTTTTTGCTAAGTAAGAGAAATCAAGGAATTTGGTAACTTAATGGTGACAGCACAGGTTGGTTCCCAGAACACTACTCTATATATTCTGAAAAAAAATAATTTTGCTATAAAAGAAAAAAAAATCTTTTGTTTAAAAGCAATATCTTTGATGTTCTACTATTTCAAGATCATAGTTACAGGGAAAGGATTTTTGTATTGCATTTTTTGTCAATTTACAAACCAAGTATTTATGGAAAAGTGGGATTTATACATCATGTGCTTGTAAATGTGAAAATGCTAATGCATTTACATTCTTCAAATTAATAGAAAATGTTTGCAACATTTTGCAGGGTGAAATCATTTCACTGTCATATGCAGTGCGAGAAGCAGTTTACATTATTCACAGGACTGAACAACACTGCTAGACCTGTATAGATTTAAGAAATATAAAAAGCATCAATCAGTATCATTTCTTTAAAGCCTGTTCTTAAGAAAAATAGAGGTAAAATATATTGCTTCAGCACTAGCAGCAAATGTTATGAGGCACATGAAAAACATTTCAAGAAAAGAAGATTTAAAAAACCCCAAAACTAATCAAACCCACAAAACAGTGATCTGCTCAAGTCATGTGACGTCATCTGTCACAAAACTAAAAGATATTTTCACAAGCTAAATATCAAAGAATGAGAACTCTCCCCATATATATTTAATCAGGATAAATCATGCTCTTCTTACAAGCTCATGAAACAATTTTTCTCTTTCTTATACACCTTTTTATGAGAAAATACCAATTATATTACTACAATCACAAAGAGGATGGTTTCAAGTGGAACTACCACTAAGCTTAGAGCATGTTGCATTTTCCCACCAAAAATATTCCCATGTCACTTGGAGCTTTTAGAGGAATGATTGTTTTTCTTGTCTTCCTAGTGTAACCATAAAATGGTGACAGAATAGCAAATAATAACTGATACTAATCTTTTGAACTGACATCTGTCACACTTGCTGCATAGCTGTTCCTCTGAGGTTTTTGTAGGGACTGGATTTGATCAGCTTATTTCCCTTTAAATATTTTTAAGATTACTTGGATTCCTGTATTTGAATCTTGTATTTTCAGGGAAAGTATACAATAAATGTATGTATGGCCAAACTTCGCGAACGAAGATTTGGGAAGGGCTCCCCCAGGTGGGGGTGTGCCCTTCCAGCCTGCACAGTGGATTTTTAGGTGAGGCTCAGCGTGCACAGAACTGGCCCCACCGTTTAAGTGCTGAGGTCCATTGGCCACGGCCGAGCGAGCTCGGACAGTGACAGTGAAATCCTCAGGACTGTCTACAGCACCCGGTACTAAGACAGTGACAGTGAAATCCTCAGGACTGTCTACAGCACCCGGTACTAACCGGGGCTGACCCTGCTGAGCATCCGAGATCTGACGGGATCGGATGGCAGGAAGGTATTTAACTGCCCGGTAGGGTCTCCACTGAGACTCGAACTCATGACCTTGTGCTCCACAGTCTGGAGTGCTCACCATTACACCACGGGACCGCCCATACAGGCACTAAATGCCTCCCTGACATCCGATCCCGTCAGATCTCGGAAGCTCAGCAGGGTCAGCCCCGGATTAGTACTTGGATGGGAGACCTCCTGGGAAATGCCGGGTGCTGTAGGTTCTAGTCCTGAGGACTTCACTGGCACTGTCCAAGCTCGCTCGGCCGTGGCAGATGAACCTCAGGACTGAAACGGTGGGGCCAGTTCTGCGCACGCTGAGCCTCACCTAAAATCCACTGCGCAGGCTGGAAGGGCACACCCACGTGGGGACAGCCCTGCCCAAATCTGCGTTCGCAAAGCCGAGCCACACACACACATACAATAAATACCAAATGAGAAAACAGATTGATTTGGATAAGGACAGTGAAGATAAGGTTGATAAGAACACAGATCCTCAAAATTACCTGTTCTGTTATCAAGGCAGCAGTGCAGTAGTCTTGCTGTTCATTGGCATCTACAGGTCAGCTAGTGCAACACCCAGCAGGGTTGTAGGCTGTACAAAATATCGGCAAATATATCTAAAGGTACAATTTTGTATCAGTGAAAGATTCTAGTTCTTGAATTCATCCTGTAATATTTCATTGCCCCTTAAAATTTGTCTAGGTTTTTTTTTGTTAACTTAGGTAGAAGAATTTCACTTTTTCTGTTTGAGAAAAATCAGCAGAAAAGTGGTTGTCAGCTGCTTGCTTTCTCTGTTTTCAGCTTTTCTTCTGTTGCAGCTTAGTCAATTTGTCAGAAAAAGTGAATTTCTTTCAATTTTAAAAATCGTTTTATAATTTTAATTAAATGCAGTAAACCAAAAAGATTTTCTTTCCAGTTTTAAAATCGTAATTTTAATTAATTTCAGAAAAAGTACTTATATACACATTTTTCTCATGTCAAAAAAAGACTATTAAAAATTTTGTCCTAGGGAAAAATTTAGAAAAGACAAACCCAACAAAATAAGAATGAAAATCCAGCCTTTATATTAGGTATACAGAGAAACTGTTGTGAGTGTTCCATCCCAGAGGAAAATATAAGCACACAAAAAATAAAATTAAAAAAATTTCAATTTTCCCTAATAATGCTGCAGGCTTGCAGCTTGCCTTAAACAAGAGTTAAGCAGAATTCAATTGTCTAAATCTGATGTTATTATTCAAAAATAATGTTAAATGCAAATGGCATCTAAATTCTTCCAGCACATTGGGCTATAGACTTCGTTCTGCACCCCTAACTCTAGTGCCCTAAGAAAAACATCTTAACTAAGAGGTTAGCAGCTTTAGGCTCCTTTGCAATCTAGAGAGAAAAAAAGATAGACTTTTCTGGGGCAAATAACACCATAAGCAGTTGATTTTTTTTTATAGTAGACTTTCTATATAAGTCCATTTTGGGGGAGTTTCAGATTTACCACTTGCTAGGTCTTACTAAGCAGGTGGATGTGGATGGCACTTGCTGCTTCTTATTCCGGTCTCCAACAGAACTGTTTAGGAATTCTATTGTGGGGGTCTATGCTACAGAGGAGGCAGAAACTTGTATATAGATAGGATTAAGTGTTAAAGGCTTTCTACTGGCTTGCTTCCATGATTTTTCTTTCACCCTTCTGAGGCACCTAATACTTCCAACAACCTGTAGAGGCCATCAGCTTATATTTAATATTCCCCGGAGGTCCAGTGGTGGGACTGGGCTATTCCAGCACCTCATTTCTTTATGTCCAATCAAGATGCTGATGTCCAGTCTTGATGTTGCAATCAGAATCAATACTTGTATGTCAGGATGAATGGTACAGAAACTCTAACCACCAGAAATAGTTTTCTTTATTTCTGATAAGATTAACACATTTTAGTGAGGGAGTAGAAGACACATATGACTATTTATGGGAATAGTTTGATATTGTGTAGAGTAACATGCCAGCCAGTTTGTCTTCTCTTGCTGGAAATTAATGTCCTTGAAGGGTTTTTTCTTGGATTGTTCATTGTGTTTGCTTTTTAAAATACAGTTTTACATAAATGTTTTCTAGCATTTCACATGAACAGGCATTTCACCAGTAATAACAAAACACTTCTTAGACATACACTGTTTCCTGAGGAGAGGGGAGAGATAAAGCAAACGTAGGGGCCTTTTGTAGTAACTACATCAGAGGACAAGGACAGGGGTACAGATATCATTTATCTGCACTTCTGTAAAGCCTTTGACCTGGTGCCTCATAACATTCTTCTCTCTAAATTGGAGAGAGATGGATTCAATGAATAGACTGTTAGATGGATGAAAAATTGGTTGGATGATCACATCCTCAGGGTAGCAGTGGATGGCTCAGAGTCCTGATGAACATGAGTGACAAGTGATTCTGTGATTCTGTTTTAGTGTTTGAGCAATATAACTCCTCCACATGCTATATCAATGTCTCTATAGAGCAAGCTGGATAGAAACTGAATTTCTTTAAAATGTGATATCACAATACTCCTTTCTAAACATTACAGCATCACTCCCTGAAATTAATTTTGAAGTGTTTTATGTGCTGGACACAATTTGCTTGCAAAGAAACATTCATCACATAAATGTAGCAGACAACTAAATTTAGCTGTTTGCCAGTTTAAAAAATTCCCTTGTGAAGGGTCTGCTCACAATGAAAAGAAATGAAGAAATGAGTAGAAATTTGCAAAAAGTCATGTATATACTGGGTAGTTTGACCTGATTATGATTGTTTTGTTGTATAGAGATTTTTATAATTAATTTTGGTATTTAACACTAATTAAGAATCCTTCACACACATAGAAATTCTGATTTCCTCCTGTTGAAGTACATCAGAGAACCCGAAATGACATTATTTGTAGTGCATCTAAACTAATGGGTATCAAGATATTTTTGTATTCATCTGTATTCAGGGGGATGCAACACTCTCCTCTGTCTGTCTTCCATTTATAACTGCTATTATTAACTCCTCCACATTTTCCTATTTCCAAAGGTAAAAAAGAAAAAAAAAAGTAGAGATTTTATCTTTCTTTCTTTTTTTCTCTTTCTTTTCTTTTTCTTTCTTTCTTCCTTCCTTCCTCCCTTTCTTCCTTTCTTCCTTCTTTCTTCCTTTCTTTCTTCCCTTCTTTCTTCCTTTCTTTTTCTTCCTTCCTTCCTTCCTTCCTTCCTTCCTTCCTTCCTTCCTTCCTTCCTTCCTTCCTTCCTTCCTTCCTTCCTTCCTTCCTTCCTTCCTTCCTTCCTTCCTTCCTTCCTTCCTTCCTTCCTTCCTTCCTTCCTTCCTTCCTTCCTTCCTTCCTTCCTTCCTTCCTTCCTTCCTTCCTTCCTTCCTTCCTTCCTTCCTTCCTTCCTTCCTTCCTTCCTTCCTTCCTTCCTTCCTTCCTTCCTTCCTTCCTTCCTTCCTCCCTCCCTTTCTTCCTTCCTTCCTTCTTTCTTCCTTTCTTTCTTCCCTTCTTTCTTCCTTTCTTCCTTTCTTTTTCTTCCTTCCTTCCTTCCTTCCTTCCTTCCTTCCTTCCTTCCTTCCTTCCTTCCTTCCTTCCTTCCTTCCTTCCCTCTCACTCTCCACTTTATTTCTCTGTTCATTCAGTTTTTATCAATGAATTAATCAGTTTTCTCTTGGAGGTTTTGATGCAGTCCAGTAGATTTCTCATAGGAAAATACAGACTTGTCTCAGCACCTTCACAGAGATCTGCGGCAGTCTTCAAAACCTTGTGTGAGGAGACCTGGCCTAGTTAGCCAGAACTCAACAGCTTCAAAGAAAGTCATAGAGGTTTCAGACTGTCACAGGTTTGGCCTAGCTGTTGCCAACCCTGGACTGGTCCCCCTTTTCTCTTCCAGAACTTTCCCAGCAAAGGAAAGGAAAAAAAACCACTGAAAAGAAACGCACTTTAAAGAAACTGAACTGAATAAAAAGAATAAATTATATTTTCTAACATTTACAAACCACACTGTATACACAATAGATAGGATCCCACCCCCAGGGGAGAGGGGAGGGGAGAAAAGGGGTTGATTAGCTGGAAAATAGGGAAGACACCAACTCAACTTATAGAAACTGAATGAATCAAAACAAACACAATTAAAAACTTCAAGGAAGGGGAATAAATATGAAACAATTTCACCCAGGACAGGAGAACCACAAACTACCTGAGGGACCAGGCTCCAACCACCTCCCACCAGCTCTTCAGCCACGTAAGGGAAGGGAGGAAAAAAACCACTCCCACCCTGCTACTTAGAAGACACGTGTGGAATACTTGTAACTTCCTTAGATACAATGGTTACTGAGGAAGCCATGGGTCAAACTATTACACAGATCCCAGGTAATAACAATGCTGAAAGTGGGCAACCTTCAGGCATTATCCTGGTATACAGTCCTAGGCCAGCAGCTCAACATGCACATTGACTAAGCAGCTGCACATGTTGCTCCTCTACAGCCAACTGTGACAGTGGATATTACTTCTGTCTTTGGCAACCAGCCTGAACACACAAATTTAATTTTCTCACAGAGCATTTTGATAGTAAAGGTTTGCTACAGTCACGGAAACCAGATTTATGGGTCACTCTTTTCAGGTGTTTCCTGTCTCATTCCACCCTGGTTCCAGACCAGAGTTGTCATGTCCTCACCAGAAGATAGGAGTCACAGCCAAAACCAGGGAGACTGTGATACTTCACCCATAGCTGAGCATCAATGCAAGATATTTAACAAAACCTTACCTGGGAACAGAGACAAGATCAAGTGCAAAAAATTGAAGCTGCAAAGAGGATCCTTGAAGACAGGAAAGAGGTATAGGAAAAAGAAACATAGTGTCCTTGTTTTAATCTTTAGGAAATATTCCATACCTTATCCATTGTCCATCATTCCTGCTTCAGTGAATGAGTGACTGTTGTCCTTTGTTTGCACACGTTTGTTCTGAGTTGCTGTTACTTTCCAGGGATATGGCTGTTTTGTGTAACCTTTACACCAACCAGACAATGAAAAACAAGAAACCTCTCACTGACTGAAATCATCACTCTTTGAACTACTTGCACTATATAACTAAGCTTAGACAAAAACTCTAAACAAAGAGGGGTTTTATTTATTTGCTTGTTTGTTTTCAAGGAAACTGATTCACAATCATTATGTGAGAGCTACAGCAGCCAATCCTGTAAGCTAACACTGTTTTCAGTTGCTGAACCCCATACAAATTTGCCTTTTCATCTGCAAGTGAATGATCATTAGGCAATCATTAGGATAACTGACATTGGTGAGTCAGATTTCTGTAAAAAAGGATGATATACTTCATGTCTTCTTTGCTTGCAGCTATCATGGTTTTTAACACAGTTTGGGAAGTAAATTAAAATTATTAATTTAAATCTGTAAACCAAAAAGCAAGATATAATATGCCAAAATTATTAGGTAACAGATTTCAAGAGTCTTGACCATGTTATACATAATTTATTAATTATATTACCTATAACATTGATTATAATTAACTGATCCTGTTGTTGGAAAGTCTAGAACTTTCCTTCAAAGATTTTTTATCTATCACCAGTTTCTCCCTTCTTAATAAATATGTTTATGAATTAACAATACAACCTAGAATATTACTCTAAAACCCTCTAATTTTTTAAGTTATAGAATTCCTCTTTATTAAACATGAAAGTACTGAATTATTTCATATAAATAAAAGAAAAAGAGATTGATCCTAGGTCAGATACTGTAATTTTCACCTAATTCTGGTGGGATTATTTGAATGCATAAATAAAATAGGACTTGCTGAGTATTGCTTCTAAAATTGCACTTCTGTTTTATTCAGAAGGTTAGAAATTATTAAAAGAAGAGGGAGAAACTAGCGACTTATCAAATACTTCACTGAATAGATGGTCCTTTAATATGTTGTGTAATAATGTTGTGAAACAAAAATAGCGTGACATACTAACCTGTAAATCAATCAATGTTATCGTGGGGAAAAATAAACCAGAGGTATTTGTTTTAGAAAATAGATAGAAATCAATGTCTTAGTGTGTTATGAGAAGAATTATTATATCCTTTTTCTCTTCCATAATGGAATTCATCTATACGCAAGTTATCAGGAACTAATTGGCTTCAATTATTCCTTCGAACATCTAAGAGAGACAAACCATAGACATAAAAAGCTTCTTATATTTTGCATATTCATAATACCTCAGTGAATCACCAGGATCGGCGATGCTGCTGTCTGAATGCTAATGTAGAGCCAACAGATGAGTTGAAGGGCAAAGCAACGTAGAAATAAGTCAGATTTCCCACATGAATTCACCACTTAATTGTGACCACTTCTTGTAGATTTCTTTTTCCATTGTTACCACTTCCTCTCTTATCCTCTTTCACTAAAAAAATCTAATGACTTAATCTACTATATCTAATTTTATAGGTTTTTTTTTACATCAACAACAGTCAGTTTAAAAGATGCCATTTTTTAAGAGAAAACCAAACATATTCAATGATTACAGACTGATTATTATGTGTTAAGGGTTAGTAGATATGCATAATAATATAATGCAACATCCCTTTTTACTCAGTCTAGCAAAGAATGCATGCTCACAGGAGGAAATCTTAATCATCATTTATCAGAGTAGCAGGTATCTCTGTTTTCAAAATGTTACCTTCAAAGGGCATACATCTAAAACCCTTCTCAGAATCAATTTCTACTCTACCATAAAATTAATTGGCCTTTTAGCTTTACTGAACATATTTCAGAATTTAATATGAGTAAGATGAAAAATGTACTTGATCTATAAGAGATCAACATTTTTACATAAAGATGGGGGTGAGGTGGGGAGCCAACACCCAAAACCAACCCTTTCAAAAATATGACATTTACTTTTCTTTATGTATGACTGCAGCTTTCATTTCAGGGATGCTCATGAGGGGCACACATGTAAATTCAGGGTCATGCTGTTTGCAATTAATTCCCTCAGATAACTTAGTAAATTACGAAGGCTTATTTAGAAGAATTCTCTGGAAAGATATAAACTATCTCAGAAGAATATACATGATGAGTGATGTCAATGCTATGCTGGGCACTAAGTGTGCCATTATAATACAGGAAGCAGCTATCTCATCTGCTATACAAACATGAGCACCCCAGCCAGGACCAGTCTTGAACAGAAATAACATTGAATACACAATTCAGGCTTGAAGGCTGTTAAATGAAAAGGGTTGTGTTGATAAGCAGACACTGAGAGCTGTGTAGTTTAATGGAGAAGAGATTCAATGAGAGTATAAGGTCTCATTTGCCAGCTGTGGAGCACAAGCCTCTTCAGAACACACAGAAAAGTCCCATGGGGTTGACAGCCAAGTGTTTGGAAGCCAGATTTCTCACATCTTCCTTTCCAGAGTGACATCATGAAATTTAATAACCAGCACTTGCATCACAGAAAATTGTGGAATGCTTTACCTAGACTAGTTACTAAAGTGATTAACATGATTTTTTGAGGTGCTGAGAGCCTCCCTGGAAATTTAATCAGCACTGTTGTCAAGCAGAGTTAATTTAATTTGCTCTGGTGCTTTGTGCCCTGAGGCTCAGTTATCTCCAGCTGCTCCTGCTGCCCATCTTACAGCTACTCATAAATGGACTGGTCTATATATTGAGTTATGCTTTTTTCTGGGACTTAGAGGAAATTCTGTTCATCCTTTCTGAGTATCTGCCCACCAGGAGTGAAATTATCAGAGCAGTTTGTATGAGTAAGGTTTTATGTCTGGAAGAGTTTAAGAAGTGCCCAACCAGGCAGGACCAGCAGGGAGCCCTGTATTCTCAACGCCTCGGCAATGGCAGAAGGAGAAGATGGGTAGGAAGAGACATCCTGCCTCTTACGGTTGCATCTGCAGTCCATTTCTCATTGCATTCCCCAGTGTCTAGAATAATTTTAGGGGTTTCAAAGGATCGATTCCTGCCTAGTCCCTTTAGTGTCTGTTTATTGTCTTGTCTTTTAGTGAGTTTATTTAATCCCTTTTTCAACTGGTGATGCTTGCCTTTCAAGCAGCCAACAGCACCAACTAACACAGATTCATTACATACTGTGAAAAGAAATGCTTTCTTTTACGTGTCCAAACCTGAATTTCCATCAGTTTCAGTGGACGTATTGTGAGACCTGGTGAATGAATAGTCCAGGATAAGCTTGTAAAACTCCACTATATTGGTTCATGGTTTTCTTCTGTATAGGATCCCATCCCTGGGAGTCACTTTGTAAGTCACACAGTGACTTTGTAAGGCTGTTGTTCCATCCATGCAACATTTTACTTAACATTTGTTTTATTTGGTTTAGATTTAGTTGCTACTTCACTGCAAGCATTAGTGTTATCACAGTATAATTTTTGGTAAGCTAAGATACTTCTTGGGAATCCCCTATTATATTTTGAGATTTGTTTAGCTTTATGAGTTTGCAAATTCCAAAGTACATTTACTGTTTCTGCTGCTCAAAGAGTTCATATTTCAGCTTTCTGTTGGAGAAAATGTCAGCTTGGGACAAATCAAATTTGTCTGACAGCAGATTACAGCAGTGCCAGCTATGGAAGTGAACTTCCTCCCCAGCATTTTCATGAGCTAGGAAGGTCCAAGCCATTCTGTGTGGGACTCACTGCAGCTAACTTTAGACATCTATAGTTTAGTCGTCTAGATCTGAATTAGTCACTTTGGATTCTCTTTATAGTTACCAGAGAGAAAAGGCCCTTTTATAACATGATTCATCTGACCTATTTAGATATCTACTTAAGAATAAGATGAATCATGTTCTGTAACTTTTTTTCCTCCCTTGACTATGAAGGGAATTAAAATATTGACTTCTACAAGCAGATTTCATTGCACATATTCCTCTCTATGTTATTTTGACACCATTTTTCCAACAAAAAGTTACCCTGGGTATCATGGGATGACTCAATTGTCATAGCAAATTTTCAGCTGAGTTCCTGTTAAACTGTAAGTCACTGCTACAGCTGCTGTTGCAGATATGATCATGTGAGGACTTTTACACCCTTCTTAAATGGTGGGTCTCAGAACTGCATGATACTCAAGGTGAGGCTGCATCATCACTCAACAGAGCAGGATAATCACCTCTTTTGATGGGCTGCCTGAGGCACCCCAGGCTGTGTTTTTCCCTCCTGGCTGCCAAGACACACTGCTGAGTCCTATTGAACCTTCTGCTGACCAAAACCCCCAGATCCCTTTCTGCAGGGCCAAAGACTCACAGTTTATACATATGCCCAGCATTCAGGAATCCCAGAAAATGAAGGAAAATCGGGCACAAGCAAAATTTGCTTCATGATCAGGTTAGAGAATTCTTAAGACCTGACAAGAGCTGACAAGAGCTGAGTAAGGTGGCAGATGTCATTGTGAGGCCACTCTCAATTATCTTAGTTGATCATGGCAATTGGGAGAAGTGCCTGAAGAAGTCCTGCACCTGGGGAAGTATAACCCCAGATACATTATATGCTGGGGTCCACTCAACTGAAAAGTTGCTTGGCAAAAAAAGGACCTGGCCGACTTCAAGTTGAACATGAGCCAGAAATCTGTTCTTGAGGGATAATGGTACCCTGGACTGCATCAGACAAAGGATTATCAGCAGTTTGAGGAAGGTGATCCTTCCCATCTACTCAGTACTAATGAGGCCGCATCTGGTATACTGTGTCCTGTTCTGGGCTTCTCAGAATGAGAGGGACTTGGACATATTGGAGATAGTCCAATGAAGGGCCACAAAGATGAGGAAGGAACTAGAGCAACTCATCTATGAGGAAAGTCTGAGAGAGCTGAGACTGTTCAGCCCAGAGAATGGAAGTCTCAAGGGGGATCTTATCAATATTTACAAGTACCTGAAAGGAGGGTGAAAAGAGGATGGGGTCAGGCTCATTTTAGTATTGCCCAGTGACAGGACAAGAGGAAATAGGCAAAAAATGATGCACAGGAGGTTCTTTCTGAACATCTGGAACCACTTTCTGACTGTGAAAGTGACTGAGCACTGGAAAAGGTTACCCAGCAAGGTTGTGAAGTCTTGTCATTGGATATATTCAAAAGTCATTTGGACACTGTCCTGAACAAATGTCTTTAGGCAGACCTGCTTGAGCATGCAGGATTAGATCAAATTACATTCAAAGGTGTCTTCCAACCTCAACATTTCTGTAATTCTGTGGCTTTATGTACTAGAAACAGAAATAAAATTTGTTTGGTTTCCTTTTTTTTCCCCTTCAGACTGAGTGAGGATCAATTAATATCCTACTTTAATGAATTTTAGAAAGAATCTTGAGAGCTAGTTGTGATCCTGTGATATATTAGTACTGGTGTCTACAAACTGGTGTAGCGCAGAGAAATTCTTGTGTCTTTTCTCAAAACATAGGATTATTTCTCCAGTCTTGTTGTTTGGTCTTAACTGGTAAAGTACATCATGTTCTTTTGGTCTACTGCAGAACAGGCTCTGAAAAATATTTCTATTCAAGGCATTATAGACTCTTCACTCTGGCAAGACACTGCCCATCCTTAATACACTTCAATATGCTACGTCTTTGCCTATCAAATGCTGTTGTTCATTAAATGTTAAATCTCAAATTCTTGATAATTTTCAGGATTTTTTTTTATTATTATCTCTTTCACAATAGATATCTTAGGTCCATACCTTGAAGATCAATCAGAACCTTTGTGGTTCTTTTCTGTAAAATGTTTGTTTTAAACATATTCTCCATATTTTTGCATTGGGTTCTGCACTTCACATTTCTGTAGGGGGAATGTCATGGTTAGCTTCCTCTGCCTAACTTAACTGAAAGCTGTTTAAAAATCATCAAGGGCTTCAGAGCCAGCTATTGTCAGGATTGAAACTTACTTCTGACTATCCTTTCCTTTACTTTCATGCGTTACTTGGAGTTACTGCATAAAGAACTGTTTCAGTCTTCTCTACTTTCCTTCACATTTCCAGAATTATAGAGCTTGCACTCTTCTTTTCAGAATGTCTTAGTAGTTTGCTTTACTTCTTGTTATTACTATTAAGAAATTAGTCAGAAGTGTCATTCTCATATTTTCTAACTGAAGGCTCTCATTCTTAGGATAACCTTCAGTTCAGCAATGCAACCAATAGAATCCCTGGTACATTATTTCCCCTTTATCTTTTTGTTGCAATCATTTATAGCCCCTCTTTCTTGGCTCCTTCCTGACTTTTCTATATATTGCTTCTTCGGGGACAAAGGAGAAAGAATCTATCCCTAAACCTACACTTAGGATTCCTCTCTCATTCTCTCTCATTAAATCAGTAATCTGAACAGAGCCTCTCTTTACTAAATAGTGCCTTAATTTAATTTTTCCCTTGTTCTCTCTTGTTTAAGATTTTCTAATTTCATTCATTCCTACTATATCTTTAAAAGTTGATTTTCTATTATTTTCAGACATAATTTTTTCTTATTCAGTATTATAATAAAAGATCTTTCACTACTTTTAGCTTTCCCATAAAAAAGACATCTTTTAAATTTATACGCAGAGAACTTCTCACATCCTGATCCATTTCAAAATTTCTTAAATACAAACTAAATAAAAAATACAAGAACTTTATATTTTAAAACAATAAAAATTAAATATTTTCATATTACCTCAATATTACAATACCAGTAATTAACAATAGGAATATGACAACAAGATTGCAACTGTTACAGTCTTTAATGTATTGTTCCTTACCTATTTTATAATCAGCTTGAAAATTAGCATGAAATATTAATGATGTACAGCCAGATTTATGAACTCTGGAACTGGACTCTTTTCCCTACCTTCATGGGAGCTGTGTCAGTTATTAAGTAGAATTAATGGATACTAATTTGTTCACACTCCCTGTGGAATGCTTGTACAAATTAAGTGTAAACAAAGAAACAAACTGCCCCTCATCAAAGATACTAAATATATCTCTGTGTTAGCATACTCATCTATAAGGATATCAGAGTTCTAAATTGTGAAATATTGTTCCTCAATAAATTATAGTGTATTTCACTGAACTGTCATTGCTAGGCATATTCAAATCACTGCTAACATTTCTCCTTCATCTTTTATCATGTTTCAAAGAAATATGACACTCATCTCCATGCTTTTTTTTCAGAAATTTCTGCAGATTTACACTTATGCAATATTCAGACACATTCTAGCATGGATGAATTTAAGGCAATGCAATGAAACACAATGGGGTCAGGCAGAAATTACCATTTTCAGTGAAGCATTTCTTAAAGAATAATAAGATTTAGCTTGGATTACACTGAGGTGACATCTCTTGCAGGCAAAAGTGGCCTCCTTCAATACTTTGAGCAGAATTTGAAAGACTAAACATTGTTTTACTTAGCATCAATGTTTGCCCATCAGCCTGGGCACTCAGTTATAAATAAATAGAATTAATTCTGGTGGGGAACACCTGTCACCACCAATTGGAAGATATCAGGAAAGTATGAGCTGGAAAGCAGCTCCTCTCACTTCACCAGGTTGTCTAGTACTTCAGCAGCTTTCACTGTTCAAAATCTGCTAACAGTCAGGGGAATCTCAGCAAAGACATGAGATCTACCAGCAGTTGAGTAATCTGTGCTGCATGCTTCCTATAATCTTATTGGAAACCAATTTTATTAATACTAGATTTAGTTGGACTGTTTTAATGTGCAGGAAGATCACTTCACTAGTGACCTCACTTGGAAAGATAACATTATTATATGCTAGGAATTTGGGTAGCAGTTTGGTTACCTATGCAGACTATGTTGGATGAATGCCCCTTCTTCTTCAAGGTTGTGACTACAGCATTTTTCATCAATTATATTTATAAATAAGAATTTCTCTGAAACATGGTATATGATGAGATTACATCTGGGTAAAAACCACCTTGGTGCTTTTCCAATTAAAGTCAGAATATTTCAACAATATTTGTTTAACAGTTACAAAAATATTTCCACATATGTGCAATGCAAAACTAAAGAATGAGGAAGAGATTTTTGTCTGTCTCGCACGTCTGTTTCAGTGATGCTTCTTGTGACCAGTTCTGTCAGCGTTTCCTCAGCCATTTGAAAAGCAATACCTGTAAGACATTTTTGTTTCCTTGATCCCAGAAACTAACATTACGTGATGTAACTTTGTCAATCTACAGGCATTGTTCATATTTAGCAGAAATTAACTTATTCTTTCATAGGTGAGTTCAGTTCTACTCTCAGAGGAGCCAGACTATATCTTGTGAGACCCTCTGGAATATAGGGCAAGAACTGCAGGTGTCACCAAGAAATGCAAATTGCCACCAGCTTGCACAAACTCAGAATCATAGAATCACTAAGTTTAGAAAAGACTTCTGAGGTCATCATGTCTAACCATTGACCTAACACTACCAGGTCAACCACTAAGCCATGTTCCTAAACACCACATATACAGGTATTTTTTGAACCCTTTCAAGGATGGTGATTTCACCACTGTCCTGGGCAGCCTGTTCCAATACTTGACCTACCTTGGCACATCTTGAAGCCATTTCATCTTGCCTTATTGCCTGTTACTGTCACCCTGTCATAGGAGATAAGTTGATCAAGCAGGACCTGCCTTTCATAAATTCATGCTTCCTGGGCATGGTCCCCTAGTTGTCCTGCATGTGTTGTGTGATTGACTTCATGATGATCTGCTCCATGTTCTTCCCTGGAACCAAGGTCATGGTGACATGTCTATAGTTCCCTGGATCCTTCTTCCTGTCCTTGTAGATGGATGTCGTATTTTCTGAGCTGTGGTCCTAATGAACCAGAACTGGAGATGTCGGAATGGCTTGGCAATCTCTTTTGTGAGCACCATCCATGTCCTTGGGTGGATTCCATCTGGTCCCACAGACTTGTGTATCTTTAAATGGAGCAGCAAATTACCAGCTGTTTCCTCCCGGATTATGAGGACCTCATTCTGCTCCTTGACCTGTGTTCCAGTTCAGGGAGTTGACTACCCTGAGGGTACCTGGTCTAACTATTAAAGAAGGCACTAAGTACCTCAGCATCTTCCTCTTCTGTGGCAACATTTCCCACCACATCCAATAAAGAATGGAGCTTCTTCTTGGCCCTCTTTTTATTTGTGAAACCGTTTTTTTGCTATCTCTTGCAGCAGTGGCCAAACTAAGTTCTAGCTAGGCTTTCTAACTTTCTCCTTGCATAACCTAATGATATCCTTGTAGTCCTCTTGAGATACTGTCTTCTAAAGTTGGTTTTTTTGTGGGTTTTTTTTTGTTTTTGTTTTGTTTTTGGGTTTTTTTTGTTTTGTTTTGGTTTGGTTTGGTTTTTTGTTTTGTTTTTTTTTTTTTTTTTTTGTTTTGTTTTTTTTTTTTTGTTTTCCTGAGTTCTAGTGAAAGAAGACCTCCCTGTTCAGCCAGGACAGTCTTCTTCCTCTGCTGCTCATCTTTTGGCACGTGAGGATGTCCTGCTCCTGTGCATTGAAGATTTACCTCTTGAAGAATGTCTGGCCTTCCTGGACTCCTCTGTTCCTCATGACTGTCTTCCATGGGACTCTCACTGAGTCAATGTCCTCAGCAGGCCAAAATGTGTTCTCCAGAAGTCAAGTGTAGTGGTTTTGCTGACACCTTTCTTTATTTCTCCAAGAATTAAAAACTGTAATTTTGTGATCATTTTGCAGACGATCACTTCCAACCATCCATCACTGTCTTGGTTTGAGGGGAAAACCCAAAATGTTTACCAAAAAGCGGAGAAGAGGATTCCTCCACAATAATCACATCACTCTTTATTAAATTTAAGAAAAGGAACTTTAATTAGAAAATGGATATAAGAAGAATAACTGTTCTTAACTACTATATATATATATATACATATATATGTAGATACAGATATAACTGTAAACAGACCAGAGCAATCTGCTCCCCCAACACCACAAGTAAAAAAAAACAAAACAGAACAACCCCCAAAATGGTAGATTCCTCCTGGAGCAGTTATATTTATGGACAGTATCAGCGTTGCACCTCGACTGGCCGCAAGACGGATTCTCAGTCTTTACCCAGCGAGGCAGAGACGAGCGGAGAGCACTCAGATGGATTCTGTCTTTCTCTCTCTGCCCTTTGTCCCAAACAAAGAAGGAAAGCTGGAAGTAGAGGGATGATGATAGTTCCCAGGAAAACAGCTGTGACTCCTCCCTCAGGTCGCTGCCATGGCGGGGACGGGTAGGCCGCGACACTGTGGGTGACAGTGAAGCCGGAAGTGGCGACCGGGGCCCCGGTGCTGAACCGGGAGAACAGCCATGGCAAGAAAAAGAACCAGCTTGCTAAAAAGCAGCAGCAGTGAGGACCAGGAGAAACAACTTCTCTTCCACAGCAGCACACACACAGCTGCCGAGTTCAGCCTGAGCTAAATGGAATGTCCCCAAAACAAAAGAGACAGAGCAACCCCGTTCCTTGCCACACCTTCCCCCAGTCTGCCCCCACCAAATGATCAATTGGTAGCAGTTAACTACTTCTTTTGTTAACTTATGGCATGGGGAGTTGGTGGCAGGGAGAGATTTTTTTTTCCTTTAACATCCCAAAGCTACAGCAAACACCAACCAGTTCTTCTCAGGTCCAGTAGGGCATCTCCACATTTTGGTTTTCTCACCAGCTGTGTCAGAAGGTTATCTTACACCCACTCTGTGAAACTCCTAGACTATTTCCTTTTGTGATGTTATATTTCCCACGGTCATCTGCTAAGTTGTAGTCCCCCATGAGAACAAAAGATACCTATCATGAGACTTCTATCAGCTGCTTGTCGAATGTTTCATTTGCTAAACTGTAGTGCAGGTACTGGATTTGGCCAGTTTTTCTCATGCTGGACTTCTGCAAATATAAGCTAGAAGCCTTGGACATATTCCCTATCCCATATCCTAGTCCTGAGATTAGTGTCTACTTTTCTACTGCTTTTTCTTTTTCATACTTCCATATTAAAACTACGAACCCTTCCTTTTCCTTCAACTTTCCTTCCCTTTTCATTTCTCTTAAAAGAGGAGATCAAAAAGTTACAGATGATTTTCAAGACCATTACAGGCAGAAAATAAGGTTTGTCAGTAGGTTTCTAGGCATAAAATCCTCTCAAGTTTTATTCTGATTTTCACAGCTCTTCTGATTCTCCTATAGCTGTACAGGTAGTGCCATGTGCACTTTCTTATGTTAATTGCATATGAGAGAGGGCTTTGCAAATTTCTCCTTACTGATGTCCCCTCTACCAATGCACTTTCTGTACTGAATTTCCCAACTGAAATTCCATACTGACTTCAGATGCCTTAAAAAGCCCCACTGATGTAAGTGCATCTGGGAGAATGGTCTGTTGGGATTTTCATCTCCTAGCTCATTGTGGCAGGATACTTCTGTTTGGATTACACATCCTCCAGGCTAATAAATTTTGATTGCTCTGCATTGTTAGCCATCTGCTCCCATCCCCTTGGATCCCAATCCAAGATGGAGGTTAAAAGACAACAAACTGAACCCCTCAACAGGCATAGTGCAATATAGTTTGTACACAAAATTATTAAGCAGAGAAGAAGCTGCTGCATAATATTTGACTGAGACATTCATGGATGTGCACTGGCTTTTCACAAGGTCTGCTGGCTTATTATGAGCAATGTAGTTATAATTAAAGTTTTCTAGCACTTCTTATTGTAATATATTGTTTTCAGGTTTTTATGTATTTACCAAAGTTTAAATAATGAAAAAAAGGCAAGGAATGAACCTTAAAAATCAGAAGAAAATGACATATGGTAACCTGAACCGTAAAAGGAATCAACTCATATAAAATGTCAGCAGACTTGAAGATCTATATTCCACTGCTGTCAGCAAATAAATTGTTCTGAGGGGCAAAATAAATATATAAATAAACACCACTGTGACCTGCTGCCCAAGTGAATTTAACTCCATTCACCACCACTCCCTGGGGCCATCCATCCAGCTAGTTTTTTACCCAGCAAACCATGCACCTGTGCAAGCCACTAGCAGCCAGTTTCTCTGGGAGAATGCTGTGGGAAATGGTGTCAAAGTCTTAAATGAAGTCCAGGCAGACACATCCCCACCCTGTCCCTCATCCACTAAGTGGGTCACTTTGTCACAGAAGGAGATCATGTTGATCGAGCACAACCTGCCTTTTGTAAACTCATGCTGACTGTGCCTTGTCCTCTTGTTGTCCTGTATGTACCATGGGATAATTAAAAATTGTTTATTTAGCTAATGTGGCATAGCCCTTTTGAAAACATACAATGTTTCCTGAGGTACCTGCTATGTATTTGCTCATAAATTAGCCATTTGTATTAGTTTAGTTTGTCAGATATTTTTAAGGACTGTCAAAAGTTTTAGCATCCTGTTTTGTTTCAAGGAAAAAGGATAATTTTAAAGAAATTAAAAGATCATTATATGGGGTTTATTGTTTAATAACTGTTTTTTCTTAGATTATTCTACACAAAATGAAAGAGTTAAATAAGGGACCATATTTTCATTTGAAACAGTATTTTTATACGTGTGTGTAACAGCTGATTATAATTCTGAGCAGATAATACACTGCTAGCTTAATAAACACAAAAAATAAAAGCAGTAATGAACTATTATCTTTTTATCATCATGTTCAAGAATGTAGTCTCTGAAACAGTGTTTTGCTAGGGCTTGTTCTACAATTACCAAGAAAACCTGTGCCATGTGATAGTGTAGTATCAGTCAGTATTTAAGGGATATCAGGAATTTGGGAAGACTGCTTTTATGATACTTATTTGATGGCCTAGGTCAAGGAATAAATAAAAAGAAACTCTTAATAAAAAAAGAAAAAAATTTATTTCACAGTTTTCACATCACTAGAAAAAACAGTAATTTAAAACCTTCTTTCTTTTTTGGGAGGCAACACTTGCAATTTGAAGAGGAATTTAGGTACAAATTTTGACAAGCATGGAATTGTAGCCAAGAACTGAATAATAACAAGCCAAAACAAAATTATTTTGATTAGATGAATAAATAGGAAAAGAAAATTTCTTCAAAATTAGACACTTTTCTAGGCTATGACATGTAAGAGCAGTGTGCATGGAGAGAGAGAGAGCTCACAAATGCTACTTTTCTTCCTTGTCGTGTTTTACCCTCTCAAAACAAAACAAAACCAGAAACAACCCCTTTAAAAAACCCCAAAACACACAAAAACCATCAGAGCATGGAGAGAGAGAGAGCTCACAAATGCTACTTTTCTTCCTTGTTGTGTTTTACCCTCTCAAAACAAAACAAAACCAGAAACAACCCCTTTAAAAAAAACCCCAAACACACAGAAAACACCAGAGAAAAGACCCCAACCACCCATCCCAAAACAAAACAAAACCCCAAACCAAACCAAATCAAAACAAAAAAGCCAACACCCAAAGTGTACGAAAAACATATGTAATATTTTCCATATGGTATGGAAGAGTTCAGGAGGTTCATAAATATTTCCTGTAAGTTTTTCCTCAGGAGAAAGCCTTCTTTTACTAGAAATATCCACTGTACAGAGCAAAGAGATGATACAGTACCAGCAATAATGTGTAGTTTACCATATTTTCTGAAACTTCTTCTGTGTTTGTACTGTAGCCGTAAAGCACTATGTAGATTACTTGTGAATCTATAGGTTATCAGCATAGCTTAACCTTTGTGGTTTATCATTTTTTGTTAATAGTTTCAACAGGCAGGATTTTTAATGAGATAGAAGATTCCTCTATCTGTGAAACAGGACTGATAAAAGGGAAAGAAAACTAACAAACTGGTCAAAGCTGGTCATAGGCTGTGACACCCTTCCAGAAGATGTGATGCTGTGCCAAAAGCGAGGGGTCAAGAAAAGTACAAGCTAAGGAAGATGATGGAAAAGACCACCAGGAGTCCTCAATGACCACCAATGGGACCTTTGACTCAAATACGAGAGGTGTGACAAGGGTGGAATGGTAGGTGGAATAGTTTTGGAATCAGATGGGAAAAAGATGAAGTAATGCCTGAATTTTTAATTAGGTAACTGAATAAAGCTATGAGGCCTTTTGTGATTTGACATGCATTGGAATACATTTCCTGTGCATTCAGCATGCTGTAATAAAAAATGCTTGCTTTCTAATACTCAAAAAAATCTTAGAGAGTTCTTTTCCTGGCTTTTTCTGCATCAGTGCATCAAAATCTCTGATATCTGACACCGAACTTTTAAATTATGAATTAGTGAAGAGTAAAATCTTCAGAAGAGAGAGAAAAAAAATTCAAATTAAATTCTAGGTTACTCAAATTTTTTTTGTTTTGAGTGGAACACAGGTTATTGACTTTTATGTTTTCAATCACATCTACTGAAAGACTGAAAAGGAAAGAAAGCAAGAAAATAGTGAGAGAAAGGCGAGTTAAGTGGTTACCAGAGATGATATTTGCCTGCTTAAATTTGATCTATGCTGGTAAATGCAAAAGGCAAGTAATGTCCCTATTCAAAACTATACACATTTAATTGCACTACAACACAGCAGGTTTTACTCCACTTCTGTTATATACCCAAAGAGTGGGAAAGGAGATGATCTGTTCCTACGAATCATATTGAACTTTCATCTATTACTCTAATTGGAAGTGCTAATTGGCACTCCTGAAATGGCTTTTCTGTGCCTCAAACATCCAGTAGGGCATGGTAGATAAACAATGTGGTCAATATATGGTACAGTCATGAGACAAAGCAGCATCAAAAAATAGTAAATATTAAAATAAAAGAAATAAAATGGAAGAAGATGAGACTTCCAACTTACCATTTATTATTTAAATGTGCATTTCCATGTCCCATTGAACTATTCATCTCTGCAAGCCAAAAAACAAGAACAAACAAACAAACAAAAAACAAACAAAACAAAATACCCTGGTATTACACTAGGCTCCTATCCCAGCCATACAGTGATTTTGAATAAAATAGTATGCTGTGTACAAGAACATGTAAATTCAGTATGAAAAAGTAATGTGATATTTTTGTATATTTGCAGAAAATTCATTCCATAGAGGCTGTAAAAGGGTATGTTAGAAATCTTCAGATGTAACAGCAAAACAGCTATACATCAAACTATGGTCTTCTGCTGAGGTTTAAAAATAATAATAAAAAAGACTGAATTTCTTTTAAAGCTTGGAAAACCTATGGGCAATGGTGGCCCAAGGATGGGTGAACCTTCTTTATATTCCACTGCTGAAGAGGAGTAGCTGGTCCCAGAGCAGATGGCTGCACTGACCGCACCCTGTAAAGAGATGTCTTGGTTTGAGATAAGCAACTGCCAACCCCCCCAAGCAGAGAGAGAAAAGCCTCCCTCCTAACACCAGGGAAAGGGAGGAAAAGAGAGGGGAAAGAAAAAAAAAACTTCAAACTGCATTTATACTAAATCTACATATATTTTTCAAAGAAAGAAAGAGACAATTAGAAGAGAGTACAAATATACACTCACACAAGTCTGCAACAACAAGTTCCCCACCTCAACTTCTTAACGAACACACAAATTCTACTATCTTAACTACACATTACTTAAGAAAAGACTTATTCCCCAGGGAGACAAACTCAAGCAGAAAGGAGAGACCCTGAACAACACATTTTACTTTCCTGAGATACCCTGTGAGCCAGTGGTGGGCCTGGTCCTCTCCATCCCCCCTGGGACAGCATCGTGCGTCCTCCCAAGAGGAGGGCTGAGAAGCGACTGCCTTAACCACTCCCACACTGGTTCCTACTGCCCTGGAGATGATGTCATAATGTGGTATGGAATACAAACTTACTGGCTAGAAGAGGTCAGCTGTTAGCCCAGCCCAGCTCAAGTCAGCTGACAGCTTCGGCCTAGTCCAAACTTCAGAGCCCAAATCTAGGCCCACCCAGGTGAACCCATAACAAGAGATCAGTGCCCTCATGTCCATTAAAAAAGAAGTATAGGCAATCAGAACTCTGCTGGAGACAGACCCCAAATGACTGCTTTCACTCAGTGTTTCAGATAAAAAACTGAGCTGGGGTCATGAGGATATTCCCTTCTTGCACTGACCTGTGGAACTGAAATAGCAGTGGATGGCCTTTTAGAAAGCAGAAATTGCATCCTTTTTTTCCTCTCTCTTCTCAAGAAATGCCATAAAAAGAAATAGCACCAGTGACTTCATAAACTCTTCAAGGGAAGTTTGTTGTTGCCACTTACTTTCTCATGAAAATCTTCACATATATTGTTTGTAGATGACAGCTGAAAAGCTCAGGACAGAATGGCTCATATAGAGCTGCTGTAAAAGCTCTGACTACATCAGCAAGAATGCTCCACTGACACTTGGAGAAGTGAAATTTTTGCACATGACATTTTTGTAGATACTACCTTAAAATAATCTGATTTTAAATAATTTGGTAATTTTTCGTTATATATTTTACGTTATTAAAGAGACAGAGACAGTGGCTGCACTGTAATGAAAAGGGCATAGTAAGTTTGATATTGTGATTTTCTACACAGATATTTTTGTCACAGATGTTATTGATTCTCTGTATTTCTAAAATTGTTGATTTCTTTGAGAAACATTTTATCCTTATCTTCACTATTCATCTCCTGTTTAACTTCACATGTTTTTCTGATTATTCTGTTTTGATAACATACGACTTTGAAACCTAGACTGCTCTTTGTTCCACTGATGTCTGGGTAGCCTGTATTACAATACTTTTAAGATCTATGCCATTTACATCTCAGTTTGAAATTTTATGTTCAATTTTACAGAACTAAAGGTTCTACTAATGTTTAAAGTCTCAAAGAATTAGACAACTGAAACAGTTCCATAATATCTACAGATTTATCTGAAATATTTTCAAAGGAAACTCTGTCATCTTTATATGTTTCTTCCTTATATTTAGAAATGTTGTGTCAAAGTAAGATATACTGATATAAGTCAATCTACTCAGACATGATGCTCTTGAATGACAATAAATGCAGGCTCGGGATTTGTTTGTATATTGGCCAAACAAGTCATGTGAGATAAATAAATTGAGTAATATCTACATAATTATCACGTGTCTTTCAAAAATAAGAGTCCAAGTAATGCAAACTGCCAGTCAAAGCATGCAGGTTTAGATAAAGACCTTGCCAAAGAAATTAAGTGCATGTTCATAGAAGCTTGCTGGGCAGTCACTAATTGATGGTGTTTGAGTTCCATATAATTTGAGTTGGAAGAGACTTTTAATGATCATTTAGTCCAACCCTACCCTGCCATTGGCAAGGACAGCTTTCCCTGAATCAGGTTGCTCAAGGCTTGACTTTAAATGCTTCCAGGGATGGGACATCTATAACTTCTCTGGGCAACTTGTTCCATTGTCTCACCTTCTTCATCACAATTTCCTCCTTATAGCCAATCTAATCTACCCTAACTCTCAGCCTGTCCTAATAGGAGAGGAGTTTCATCCATCGAGTCATCTTCATCGCTTGCCTATGGACTTGCTCCAGCAGGTCAATGTCTTACTTCTGTTGGGGACCCCAGAGTGGATGCAGTTCTCCAGGCAGGGGTTCACCACAGCACAGCAGAAGGGCAGAATCACAGTCCAGGATTTAATTGGATTTGCAAGCTCATGTTCAGCTTCTCATCCACCAACACTCCCAAATCGTTCGTGACAGGTCTGGTCTTGATCTGTTCATCTCGCAGTCCATCTGTATGCATTAGAAACTGGTTTTTGTTTAAGGCCTCTTTAGCATGATTGTACTGATTTCTGTCCATGCTGAAAAAAGTTAAAGTATGTGTCGAATAAAGACATGTCACACCTGGAAGTAAAACAGAGGAACTGAGTCACTTTGACTTTCAGTTGTATTACCTGCATCCATAGGGTTTTGGAAGGCTGCTGTATTTTGAGTCAGGAAAAATTATTTAGTACGTTCCAATAAAATAAGTAATATATACTGAGAATTGCTACATCATTTAAATGTAATGTCTTTCACATTTTTCAAGGCACATTCACAGGCCTCTGATGACAGGCTCAGAGTTCTACCCAATACTTTTTCTGGAGTTAGTGTTTACTGAGGATGAACTCAACTTCTATATTTCTTGCTTTACAGTTCTTTTTCAGTTACAGGAGAAGCAGTCTTGCAATTGCATATTGCTGGATTCTGCTTTCTTTCTATTTATAGTTTTAAACATCTCTATTGCCAAAACAATTATGAGTCCAAAGCTGAAGTTTGACCTTCATTGAGAAGTACCTTTGCTCTTGTGAAAATCAATTTTGCTTTGACAAAGAGATTCTGCAAATTGTACATCTCAATAGTGAACTCTTCTTCATATATGGCTTTAATACTTTTTTTCTGACATTTGTATTTAAAGTAATTAATGACAACATAAGGCTAACTAAGCTAAAATAGTGAAGGCATTTTTGTGTAGCCCTTTATTTCTCATCCTGTGGTGTCATGGACAGTTTTCTTCTTACAATTCTAGTATCAGATAGCCATTTCTGGTTCTTTATAACATGAATATAAAAGGAGAATGCCAGTTCCTTTCACCTTTGATGTACAGATTTCTACTCAGGCAAGAAAGGTGGAATTTCAGATCTGAAATGTACCACACAAAGTTTCATGCAGGTTTTGAATTTCAAAGAGATTTTCAAAGACATGCAGAGCTATTCATATATAATTATCCCTTACATAAGAGTTCTGCACAAATGTACTGAATAAAAATATTGTAATCCATAAATTATTGTATCTTCTAACAGATTAAACTCCTTATCTGCTCCATGAGTAACAACACAGATACCTCTGTGAATAAGGAAAAAAATGCCTTCTGGCCTTCTGTTCTTTCATATGTCTATAATTCTTAAAATAACTAGTATGTTAATGAATGCAAAAGAGAATATAGATCTCCCTGTGTCTGAAGTGATAGTACTACTTTCACTTGTAAATTTGATATTGAAGGGAATGTGTTTATAGAAAACACTATATTTTGATGAGGAACAGTACATGAACAGTAGAAATACAAAATTCTACACTTTGTCCTTCCACCCTGACTGCCACGAAGAAATGAGAACTGAAATATTGAAATAGGCTGAGTGTTAGAGAGACTAACATGTCTTTTATGTTACTTAAAACAGTAAAAATAAAAAGAAAGGGAACATTAAATTTCAATGAACTTCACCAGGTTTAATAAACTCAAGACTTTACCTGTTTGTTGAGGCTCTGCTTATTCAAAGAATCACAGAATCATTAAGGTAGGAAAATACCTTTAAGATAATCCAGTACAACTGTAAACGTAGCACCACTGTGTTCACCACTGAACTATATCACATCCACACACCTTTTGAACACTTCCAGGGGTGATGAATCCATCACTTCCCTGGGCAGCCTATTTCATGGTCTGATCACCCTATCAGTGAAGAAGCATTTCCTAATATCCAGTCTAAATCTCCTCTGTCACTTGTTACCTGCAAGAAGTGCCTTTCTACACCTTTCTACAACCTGCTTTCATGTAGATAATAGAGAGCAAGTGTCTTGGTTTGAGATAAGCAACTGCCAACCCCCCCAAGCACAGAGAGAAAAGCCTCCCTCCTAACACCAGGGAAAGGGAGGAAAAGAGAGGGGAAAGGAAAAAAACACTTCAAACTGCATTTATACTAAATCTACATATATTTTTCACAGAAAGAAAGAGACAATTAGAAGAGAGTACAAATATTCACTCACACAAGTCTGCAACAAGAAGTTCCCCACCTCAACTTCTTAAAGAACACACAAATTCTACTGTCCTAACTACACATTACTTAAGAAGAACCTTATTCCCCAGGGAGACAAACTCAAGCAGAAAGGAGAGACCCAGAACAACACATTTTACTTTCCTGAGGTACCCTGTGAGCCAGTGGTGGGCCTGGTCCTCTCCATCCCCCCTGGGACAGCATCGTGCGTCCTCCCAAGAGGAGGGCTGAGAAGCGACTGCCTTAACCACTCCCACACTGGTTCCTACTTCCCTGGAGATGATGTCATAATGTGGTATGGAATACAAAATTAGTGGCTAGAAGAGGTCAGCTGTTAGCCCAGCCCAGCTCAAGTCAGCTGACAGAATCCCTCCACACGGTGGATGGAGACAAAGTTCCCGCAATTCACCTGAGAGGCATACTAGGCTCAAACTATAACAGCAAGCAACAAGGTGTCCTCTCAGCTTCCTTTTCTACAGGCTAAACAACTCCAGCTCCCTCAGCCACTCTTCAAAGGAGTTCTCTAAACTTTTCACCAGCTCTGCTGTGCTTTTCTGGCTATATTCCAATACCTCCTTGTCTTTCTTGTAGAGAGGAACCCAAAACTGAACACAGGATTGAAGGTTTGGCCTTACCAGTGCTGAGTACAAGAACTCGGGTTTTGATGTTGATCAAATGCAAAGATAAGTTTTGATTTTGCAAATAACTATTGCAATTTGCTAGAAACAAGTTAGCTGAGGATGCTAAGCCCTAAGCACTTCAGGTTTGATCAGGAGTGATTTGGTGTAGATTTAAACAGATAATTCAAGAGGAACATATGGCAAAAACTTGATAATTGCAGTATGTGCAAGCTGTACTTATACTCTTGGTTTCCATTTTGATGTTAACTAATCTGCATGTATTTTCTAAAAGCAAATTCCTCAGAATCTGATATGAATGTTTATTTAATCAAGTGATATTCTGTTTTGCTCAACACAAGAACAGACAAAGCAACCTCCAAAAGAAGTTTATTCATTTTTAATGAGATAACAAAAAAAAGCAAAATTCAATAATAGTGCTCACATATGACTATACATTTCTAAGAGATATCATTACAGGCTGTTAATCTAAAATACTTAGAATAAACCCACTGACACTACTATACTCAGCATTGAGAGTTCAATCAGCTGATAATGGAATAGTAATGCCTTTCATCTGATTGGCATTTAGAGATATATCTTCCCACTTATGTTTACAAGTAACTCCTTTTTTGCTCACTGACAAGGAAATAAACCTTTAAAAAGTCATACAGCCTGCTGAGGAACACACAGGAAGTTGTTGGTGGAAGAGGGAATACAATCGTGAAGTGGCTGACTGGATGTTCAGGCTGTAGCAATTAATTGTGTCATATTGGACATATTTTTTTATAAAAGGCCTTGAATGCCTATGTCCAAATTATGCTTAGTTCAATAATACATAAAATTCTCAGAGCTATTTACTCCATCTGTAGAGAACAATTCTTACTGTTTTGGTCACAGACCCCACTGAGAGAACATAAAAAAAAAGATTAATTGACTTTCCATGTTAGATAACAAGGATTTCAAGCTTCCTTCAAGCTGAAACAAAATAAAAAACCCCAAACAAACAAACAAATCCCAATCAAAAAAAAAAAAAGAAAATAAAAAAGAATGCTGTTTGCTTTTTATGATAGCATGATTTAGTACACACAAATCAACATTATTTTTATCAAAGAAAATGCAAGCGTTTATGATCCTTGTTTTATCCACAAAGTAGTTTGACATTCTTGGTAGGGATTCAAACCTCAGATAACAGAGAACAAACCAGAAATTCATAAAATTAATAAATATGAACTGGGAAAGCAAGCTCCATGATTTTCATCAAAGGAGTGGATAAGAAATGAGTAGATATTCTTAAATGTCTTCCTAGTATTGTGTAAATTTTAAGAATCTCCTTAGGGTTAGTAATGGAAAATATAATTTCTTAACTAAACCTGGTATAAAACTGTTTTTGTTCTCCAGTTTCAGAATCAGTCATTCCCTGAGATTTCCTGCAGTGTGTGTGCTCTTTCAATAGAGGACACACAGGTAGCAGGAAATGAGCAATAATGAGGAATCAATAGCAATTATTTATCATTCATGTTAATTTTGTTGTTCCATTATACTTCCCTCCCTCTCCCCTCCCAATATAATAATGTGGTAGTATCCTCAAGGAACAGTTGACATGAAAACACATTTATATATCCTTGCAATCTGATATAGTTTTAATGTTTACCAGTCCCATTGCTAATAATTTTAAAACACTTTCAAAGTTTCACATCTAATTAAAAAAAGATCTTAATGACAGAAGTTTTAAGTACACAGTATACAATTTATTTTTTTAAAGAAAAAGTTTATAGACTGAGATAAATTTAAGACAATCAGTTCTAAACAGCAATGGAAATATTCCCCAAAGTAAAAATCTTCTCCAATATTCAAGGCATCATGTCCTATTATCTTCAAACTTGGATATAATGTTTCCTGAGGACAGAAACCATGTGCATCATTAGAAAATAAAAAATCACAATGTGAGTGAAAAAGATAAAATACTGTTTGTTGAGTTTCTGCCATAGCCTTTCACAGAATTAGGGCTTCAGGGGCTACAAATCTTTACAGCAACTTCTTTTAAACAAGGAAGGCCATTACTTTAAGTTAGAAACAAACAAAAAAATTAAACTAAACTAAGCTAAACTACAATAGAGGTCACATCCACTGCTCCAAAAAAAACCCCAACAAAACCACCAGATTAATGATTCCATTTCTTATAAGTGTTATACAGATTTTTCCCTTGGTGTTTCAAGGCATTTGCCTGTTTAGAAATCAATTTGCAAAGAGAAGAAGAGATTTTCCTGTGTTTCATCTTTCTGATTTGGTGAAATCCAGGAAACTTCTGATTCTAAGGTTCCCACTTGGAAACATTTTCCAGTACAATCCTAGAGCTGCTTGCTCAAGCAACCCTGGTGGATTTCTCTTTGAACAATGAAAATTTCCTTTGCAAATTACTTCTTTAATATGTGCAAAAGGAAAGGACACTGGTGATGCCCTGTAATTTTATTGCTTTCTATATGAAAGGCTGGACCATATCACACAAGATTTACTTACCTCAAGCAGTAACTTCATAGTATCAAGAATACAAAAGTCTGTTGGATAGTACAGACTTAGTCAACACATAACTCTGTGGAGTGTGGTCACAACAAATCAGTGTGATAAGGTTGGGAGACTTAAATTTTTGTGATTTACATCAAATTTTTCCTGCTGTCCACTGAATCTTGGAGTGCCTACAAAAAAATGGATTTTCACCATTCTGACATTCAAACTTCACAGTCCAAAAGACCTTCTGAATTATTTTAGAAATGCAGACGTACCTGAGAATAAGAGATGCACCTTGGGCAGCTGTTTAACAGCAGAGTTTGTGCCAATTTCAAATCTAATTTCAGAAAATCTATATGAATATCACTGCCCTGATAATTTGTGTCCCATCTTTGCTCTTTCAGTTTTCTCATTCTTCTTTCAAATCTGTGTATCCCAGTCAAATGTATTGGATGCAGTCACATGCTGCATTTTCCTTCTTGAGATTAATTTGGTTTCTATGGGATGCGTGTCTAAAAAAATAATCTGTCCTTTTACTCTCCTATAATTCAATATTTGTCTATTCTAATATAAATTTCATTGTGATTATTCCATATTTACATCAATATAGTGGACAGTTACAGTTTGTCCAAGACATACTTCCTCCACCCTCTCCTCCCCCCATAATCCTTTTTAGTATTTATAGTCTTTAAAGTTATGCACTCATTTTCTCCCTATTTCTCTCTCCTTCTCTCTCAATCTTATTTTATTAAAGCATCCACATTTTTAATAAGCTTTCTGCAGGCTTAACTACCTCTCCCCTCAGGAAATAATTCCTGTTCTTATGCCCCAATGGTTTATCTCAGTGTTTCCATGGAATAATCTTGTAGACATTTATTTATGGCCAGTGAAGTCAGTAATGTGCTTTTAACTACTCCATCCAGCCCCATATCAGTGCAGAATATTATTAACACCTGTATTTCTAGTTATGTACATATTTCCTCCTCATCAGTTCCACTGCATCGCTCCCTTAGGATTAGACTAATAAAGGTAGTGTGATGTTTACAAATTCTAAGAGGCTTTTTCATATAAGTTTCCTAGTGATACACTAAATAATAAATGAGCATGACCTTTGATGCATTTGAGTTGGCTGAATTTCCTGAAGGATTCTTACCCTCGTTATTGTGTCCTTATTCTTCATGTCACTCCAGTCTGAGCTCCAGCAGATAAGGCAAAGTGATACCAACTCCAAGAGCAGCACTAAATGTCACCTTTCTTACAAATGCCAGGCCAATGAAAGTCGGTGAGGTTAGTGTCTTAAACTATTGTCCTGGGTTGAGCTGGCAAAACGCCAACTGTCCAAGACAGAGTGAAAAGGGTTCCTCCTCCCCCCAACCAGCTAAGGGGAAAAGAAGAGGGAGAGAGGAAAAAAAAACTTCCAAAGCCAGGTCTATGCTGAAACTAACTACATGTATTTATACAGAAAAGAGAAAATTAAGAGGAAACTACAATATAACACACACTTACACAAGTTATGTATAACAAGAAATAATTTCCCACTTCCCAGTAAACACAAATTCTACCATTTTAACTACAAATCATTCTAGAGAAGTCAATTCTTCAGAGACAGACTTAAGCAGAGAGAAAAGCTAAGAACAAACATTTTACTTCCCTAAGATAACATGATGGTAAGCTGGTACTCCAGGCTTGGGCCTCCCCATCCTTCCTGGGACAGCAGAGTGTCTTGCTGGGACCACAGCTGTGAAGCAACTGCCCAAGCCACACCCACACACCAGCTCTTACCCCTTTTGAGATGATGCAATATGGTATGGAATACAATATTATTGGCCAGAAGAAGTCAGCTGTTAGCTAGCTCAGCCCAGCTCAAGTCAGCTGACAATTCCCAGGCCTAGCTGAACTTTTAAAACCTAAATTTAGGACCATCTGGCCAAACCCATAACAACTATGGATTTGAAGGAGGCCTTTTAACTAAAGTTACATCTGTGATGAACAGCTTGATGGAATTATTTGTTTTTACCTTGGGAAGAAATTTTGAGTCAAATGAGAAGGGAGACTTCAAATTTCTGTATTTTTATCTTGAGAGAATTCATAAAAAGGTGAGTACAAACCATTGGCTCGGTTCTGATCTTTCCTACAAGACCAGCTCACAGTCCATTATTCCTCACAAAGTTTTGTAAATGTGTGGTAAATTAATAAATGTAGTCTGACCGTGCATACAATTCTATATCTAGCTTGCTAAAAACTATAAACTGTTTTTGACCCACATCTATGTATAAATATGGTTTCTACTTATATAATTTCTGTCTACCATATGTTTCAACTTGGCAGTGTTGTTATTTAATTTTAGAGCATGCAGTTTCCTAGTTACTGACAAGAAATGATACATATACCTCTTTTTGACTATTTGTTTTCCAAACACACACATATATATAGTAGGATAACTAAGAATATAAAAACATTTTGCCTAACCTGTATGATATTTCTGACCAATAAGAACTTGGGTAACTGTGACTCTGATAGTACTCTCACATGAGTAGAAGTCATCATTTTGTGAAGGCTGGTGCACCTCTCCTTGAAGTGACAGAAAGACTGTAAGCTGCCTTTCTTTCTTTTAACATGCTATACCCTAATAGGTGCATCTTATGAAATAAAATATTGTGCTGTGTCTTTAACTTCCATCAGTAATGGGTCGTACACCAAAAATGCCTCCACCCAAATCTATATTTCACTGAGCCAAATTCCTTTTAACTACAACAGTCTGATGTTTGTTAAAACCCTACAAAACTAGGCAATAGTCCTTAAAATAAAGTAAGTCATAAATAACTTTGCCCTATTTTCTTCTTAGTAGCTGGTACAGTGTTGTCTTTTGAATTTAATACAAGAATAGTGTTGATAACACATTGATGTTTTTGTTGTGGCTGAGCAGTGCTTATTCTGAATTAAGGACTTTTGAGATTATCAGGCTCTGTCAGTGAGCAGGTGCACAAGGAACCAGGACACAGCATAGCCGGGGTGGGTGACCTGAACGAGTCAAAGGGATGTTCTATAGTACAGAATATCATGCTCACTATAGCATTGGTCAGTGGGGTGCTGAGCAATTGCATCGTATAACACTTTTTTCTCTTGGTGTTCATTCCTCACCATTACCTGTTCATTACAGTTAGTATTAATATCATTGTTGACTTTTTAATTCTTATTATTAGCATTATTCATATTATCATTATATTTTATTTTCAAAAATATTATTAAATCATTTTTATATTTACCCATGGGGGTTTCTTTCTTTCTTTTTCTCTTTCTTTCTTTTCTTTCTTTTTTTTCTTTCTTTCTTTTCTTTCTTTCTTTTCCTTCCTTCCTTCCTTCCTTCCTTCCTTCCTTCCTTCCTTCCTTCCTTCCTTCCTTCCTTCCTTCCTTCCTTCCTTCCTTCCTTCCTTCCTTCCTTCCTTCCTTCCTTCCTTCCTTCCTTCCTTCCTTCCTTCCTTCCTTCCTTCCTTCCTTCCTTCCTTCCTTCCTTCCTTCCTTCCTTCCTTCCTTCCTTTCTTTTCCCAATTCTCATCCCAACCAGTAGGGTCAGATATAGAGAAACTCATTAGTACTTCATTGTTGATTAGGGTTAAACCATGACAAACTTGATTAAGCTAAGAAAGAAAGTGATGGTTGAAGAAAACTTAAGAAAAACACAAGGGAAATTTTCATTTTAAGCCTTTTTTTCTCTTGTATAATTTGATACAGAACCACAAAAGAATAATAATAATAAATGAGTGAGTAAGTAAGCAACTAACTGACTAACTAACTAACTAACTAACTACCTTCTCCATGATTTCATTTTTTTTTCATATTTTCTTCAGCTAACTCAGTTTAATGCCCTTCTCTCACAAATTGTAGTTCTTAAACCTCCTAAGCCTCTAATTTCAGAAATACTGCCTATACGGTTAAGCTTGATTCAGAAAATAAAGTACAGATGAGACATTTCACTGATAAATATTTTAAAACAAAACAAATGCCCTTTAGAAGGCAACATTCACAGTAATTATCTCAACTCATAATTTCCAGGGAAATTTTGAAAATTTGACCAGTAGTTAGACCGAAAAACAAAAATGCTCTTCACTGAATTTTTTTGTTCTTGAATATATGTTTTGAGGAAAATAAAGCATTTTTGCTTTTATTTTATTTTATTATTGAAAAAATTGAACTAATAAAGCTTTACAGTTAATTAACAAATTTTAAATAATACTTAAATGTGTTCCTATAATTAAAAATAATTTCTTACTTCAGGCTCTTCTTAAATGGGTTCAAGGTAAAAAGAAAAGGCTGTTACCAGTTAGCAAATGCTTTAAAAGATTTGTACTGGCATAAAAACCTTTCAGCTTCTTTGAATTGGATCTTTGTTTGGTATAAACCATGGGATATCTATTGACAGCTGGTTATATATGGATTTACAGCTGCTGAAGGTTCATGCTTTTTGAGACCAGAAAAGGCTATACGCATTAAAATAGACCATCTGAACAGTCATCATCATGGCCAGGCTTCGCAAACGAAGATTTGAGAAGGGCACTACCCACGCTGGCTGCAAGCTGCTGGTGGCTAAAAAGGCCGATACGGGATAGGCAGGTCCGGTCACAGGAGGCACAGTGGAACGTCTCCCTGGGTGACATTGGCAAGGAACGGTTCTTTCTGCATTGTCTTTTCTCCTCCAGACTGACTCTCCGTGCATTCTCAAAGGAAGCAGCAGCATCGTGAATGGTGTGTCTCCATGAATCCTGATTGGAGGCCAGAGTGGACCATTGGTGGCAGTCAATATGGCCAAGGCTGAGGTGTTGTTTCAGGGAGTCCGTGTATCTCTTCTTCGGGGCTCCTCTCTTGCGGCAGCCGGTGGCGAGTTCACCACAGAGCACAATCTTTGGGAGGCAGTGGGTGATCCTCCATCCTGGAGACGTGCCCTGCCCAGCGCAGCTGCGTTCTCAGCAGCATGGCCTTGATACTGCTGACCCTGCCTGTTCAAGAACAGACACATTGGTCACGTAATCAGACCAGTGGATGTTTAGGATTGAACGGAGGCAGCGCTGATGGAAGCGTTCGAGAAGCCGCAGGTGGTGGCGGTAGATGACCCAGGATTCAGACCCATATAAAAGAGTAGAGAGTACAATGGCTCTGTAGACACAGATCTTTGTACTTTTCTTCAGGTGTTTATTGGACCAGACTCTTTTATGGAGTTTTCCGAAGGCTCTGTATGCCTTTGCCAGCCTGTTGTCTGTCTCTTTGTCGATCTTACCATCTGAGGAAATGATACTTCCCAGATAGGTGAACTGCTGGACTGACTTAAGCTCTAAATTGCCTACACAGCCCCAGATTAGTACTTAGATGGGAGACCTCCTGGGAAATGCCGGGTGCTGTAGGTTCTAGTCCTGAGGACTTCACTGGCACCGTCCAAGCTCGCTCAGCCGTGGCAGATGAACCTCAGGACTTAAACGGTGGGGCCAGTTCTGCGCACGCTGAGCCTCACCTAAAATCCACTGCGCAGGCTGGAAGGGCACACCCACATGGAGACAGCCCTTCCCAAATCTTCTTATCTTCTCCGGGGACACCCCCTTGTCGCGGGGGAGAAGCTTGCGTGCCCTCATGAGGTTGAGAGCTATGCTGGAGGTGGTTTGTGCCGCTGGTAGGGTCTGAACAGTACAAGCCAAAGAACATCACTCAATAATTATCATAGTAACCTCATCAATTTACTTGTGGCCCCTCTTTTAAGATGCTATCAGGTTCTAGTCTAATCTAGTCTATCCTAGACTAGTCTAGTCTATCCCATTTTTGCTATTCTGTTCAATTCTGTTCTAGACTTTTAAGTCTGCACATGCAAAAAATACCACGTCTGAAATGGTTCTACATTACATTACTGTTCAGTCTACCTGGATAAATATCATTTTCTGGTGACTACCTATTTCTCAATTTTAACTTGACTAATGAGTTTTTAACCTCTTTCTTGCTGTGAAAGCATGTAAATCATAGACATAAAAACATTTCTTAAATTCCTTGACATTCAGTTTAAAGATAGTATTTTTAAAGAAAATGAAATCTTGGTAAAACTAATCAGCCAGACACGTAAACTGCTCATTCATACTCCTTATACAGCAAAAGCCTCTGTAATGCAGTTAAACAAGCAAAAGAATACTTTCATCAGAGCTTATTGTCTGTTGCTTAAAACAGTCAATGCACATATATCATATTAATTCCTTTTTTCAACATGCACATCATAAAACATTCTACCACTCCAGTGCAGTAAAGAATTTCTCTTGTAGCAAGTTTTACAAGCACTTGAATAAAGAACAAAAATCTTATGACTCTAATGTGTATTAGCAGAGAGACTGTCCTCCAAGAACAATATGGAATGCTTTCCTATGCCAGAAATGTTCTGAGAGAAAGTGTAAGACTTAGCGACAGAAAAATAACCATGGGAATAAAAACTGAATTCACAGATGTATAGATACTCAAAACCTGATTTTTAAAATTATTGTAATGTAAAAATAAGGCTAAAGCAATATCATGCAATTTTATGCATCATTTCAGCATTTGTTAAATATTCAACAATAGTAAAGTATTTATAATCAGTACATACAGTCACATAGTTGCCATAGATTTTTCTGGAAAATAATAGCAAGTTACTAAAAAAAAAAAAGAAAACTATTAAATATTTTAGTAGAAGAGATTGCAGACCCTAAAAAGGTTTTGCATATATATCTACCAATACATGAAATACTAGATTTTTTCTTCTATTCTGAAAAAATCTATATTATATTTTCCAATCTAATAAAGAGAAAATAGTTGCATTCTGATATGCCAGAGACCAGTCAACTGAAATTACATGTGATCTGGTTCTTGGAGAATAGTTGTAGCTGCAACAGTATGCTTATATTCATATAAACCACATCCAGTAAACTCCAACAAGTATTAATTGTGGTTTTGTTTTTCCTTTAATCAATAGCCAGGTGGGGGCTGGTCTCTTCTCCCAGGCACTCAGCAACAGGACAAGGGAGCACGATGGGCTTAAGCTCTGCCAGGGGAAATTTAAGTTGGATATCAGAAAAAAATTTTTTACAGAGAGAGTAATCAGGCATTGGAATGGGCTGCCCAGAGAGGTGGTGGATTCACCATCCCTAGAGATCTTTAAATGCAGATTGGACGTGGCACTGAGTGCCATGATCTAGTAAATGAACTAGAGTTGGACCAAGCGTTGGACTCGATGATCTTGGAGGTCTTTTCCAACCCAATCGATTCTATGATTCTATGATTCTATGATTCTATGATTCTAATAAACAACTGGACATCTACTTAAAATTCTAGGGCACAGAGTAGATAATTTAGGCCTTTAAAAATGCCACTAACTTTTGGCAGAAGTGCATCATTTCAAGAAGGTCACTATTAAGAACAAATCCCTAAATCACTGCTATCTTTGTGTGTCTCCATTTTCTTTCTCATTTATTTTTCTAAACCCATCCTAAGCCACCTAAAATTAGAATCATGAATTCTACCACCATGTTGTCCCAACTCCTTACTGCTGCTGTCCTACAGAGAAGTCCAGATTAGGCAGGCATGACTAGGATTTCAGCAGCGCATATAAAAGCTTAGAGTGTTTCCTCAGAAAGAATGTTTACATCTAATTACTGGTTTTTTCCTTCCACCCATCTTACAAGTTGTTTCCAATAACAACTCCTGAGCAGAGATTACAACACATGACATAAATTCAAAGCATACTTGCTGACCAGCAGAGGCAGTGATGCTATTTTATAAAAGCATCTTGCATACAACTGCATAATAAAACAACAGAGACCTAAAGGATAGCAGAGACATTGTTCAGAATGGTAATTTTTACCTTAACAATGTTTCCCTCCATGACAGCTCAGTAGTCTGTCATGTTATTTATGCTGATGACTGTTGGGCAAATACATCCATTGTCTTTAACAGATTGGTTCCCCAATAAACAACCTGAGGTCAGAGGTCTGTTTTCACATCCTAAAAATCTGCCCTTGAATTTGTATTTAATTATTACTTTTGTGGCCAAAACCATAGTACAAATAACAGAGATGAAACTGAAGATAGTGGATTAAGAAAAACAGTATTATCTTAAGAGTATTTATACAAAATGTTTAGTGAATGTCTATGAATAAACATGTTTTTGAAATCAAGCCTAATTTACAAATAGTATGGTAACCAAAACCAAAACAAAACAGTACAAAACAGATTGCAGTTCAAGAACATTTGGGGTATAATCCTTTGGGGCTCTACTCTGTTCCAGAGCCCTTTATTACCTTCCTTCCTGCTGAAGATGAATCTGATCTCTGACACCAACAGCTGCTCGAAACTTTTTGAGCTCATTATTTACCAGTTTAATCAGTAACAGCAATACACCACTGGACCTTGTGCATCCCCACATTCCATGATTCTTTCTTTGCCCCACCCCAAGTGTCTCCAAATGAGGCCTTGATCTGCTTTGTGTAATTTTGCCCCAGGGCTCAACAGGTACAGAGGTCCTCACACTGGCCTTCACACTGTAGACAAATGCTCCTCGAGGATTAAAGTATTTTTCATAGCAAACTGTTAAACATTGTCATTCTTTAACCTTCAGTCTCTTTTCATGCTTACTCTCCAACTTTTTAGAGCAGTAGGTCATGAAAACGCTTTAAGCTGAAATACTGCCTTAGGCTGTTTAATTGTGATTTTTAATGGGTCATTGTGTTTCTAAATTTCCTATGTACATAAAGTGAAAAAAAAAGAAGAAAAAAGTATCCTTAAAAAAGCTTACTTTTTCTGATGAGGCTACTGTTGAAAGAGATTGGTGGGAAGGAAGTGGTGTCTGAAGACGAGACAGGCAAAAATACTTCAGTTGGCACAAAGGGTACCGCAAAAATAGAGAGCATGTGTCTCACACTGGGTTCCTTTCCTAGAAGAGT
Source organism: Pithys albifrons albifrons (assembly GCF_047495875.1). Taxonomy (NCBI): domain Eukaryota; kingdom Metazoa; phylum Chordata; class Aves; order Passeriformes; family Thamnophilidae; genus Pithys; species Pithys albifrons. Next base: position 4,274,311 of record NC_092458.1, on the reverse strand, counting down.
GAAGAAGAGTGGTTGTTGTTGTCCTCAGAAAAAAAAGAGTTTTATATATTCCTGTCAAGAAGCAAGTCACTCATATTCTGCTGAGTTGCTACTATTAATCTTAAATAAGTTGTTCCTTAAAGCAAAGGGTGTCTCTTAATGCTATTACTTAACTCAAGGCTTCTTTTTTTTTTATTTTATTTCAAAGGAAACCCTGTGAGTCACTCACATGAAACAACATCTTTCCATCTTATTTAAGCTTCATATAGAGAAATCCTACCTCAGAACAACTAACTCAAAATTATTATTCTGAGTTACATGATAAAGGACATTTATTTGCCTTTAAATAATAAGATCCTCTTCAAGGCCTTATACATTCGTCCCAAGAACAATATTTTTTTTCATTTGCACATTTCTCATAAAAAATTTCCATCTAACCAAAACATTTAAATTTCTTCTTAAGATTTTAATTATTTAATATATTTACTTAAATATATTTCAGTGTATATCAACAGTTTTAATATTGTTGTCCATTCCCATTAAGGTAGACCAAGGAAATTGTAAAAAAGAAAAGAGGGTGAAGTTTAACATTGTTTTCAGATCAATTTATCACTCACTGCAAAGAGCAGGTGTTTGGCATGTAGCCTCAATTTCTGTAGATCATCACCAATTTTCATATTGTCCTGTGAATATAAAAAAATATTTCATTCTTCCAGTTACAACAATCTTGTTCGCAGAAATAGGAAGGTCTTCTGTTCAAAATAATGAACTCTTTTTAATTTTAATAAGTTGAATGTTTCATATCTTTCACCAGTAACAATTTATTAATATCCATCACAATTTATTTTTTCTATAAAACTTGGCATGGATTGCAGCATAAATCTTTATGTGATACTATGTGGTGTTATTCCAAACTGGGGGTGGATACAACTCCAAAGGAGAGTCTGCATTATAAACTGGAATGAAAATTTGCCTTTTTTGGCATTCACAGCTGGATGGATCTTGAAAAGCCTTCACAGCTGATTTAATTCAAGGGCATCCTAACATATATAAATACACAAGCATACTTTTTTATTTTCTAAAGAAAGAATCCTGTAGGCTGAAGTACAGATGAACGAGTCACACATGTGGTAAATCTCCCTCTGCTGTACTTACCCTGTGTTAAACCTGTTGGGCAATGCATAATGACCCTGGTGTTCTTTTGCCTTTATTGAAACAAATAAGCTTCAGTTTTCAAGAGCTGTGACTTCTCTCTCCTCTCACCCTCTTTCCCTCCACATCTTTCTATCTCTCCCTTTTGTTCTTATCCAAGAAAGCAGAAGGTGGATGTGGATCCCTCTAAATATTTCTGTTTTGCTGAACTTGTCTTTTGTCTTTCTCTGTGAGGATTCCTTTGTCTCAAAAATTTTTATGCAGCCAGAAGTGGTCAAATTATTTTACAGAGAATTTTTGCCCAGGTACTGTCTCAATTTACATATCAAATGTAAAATACATTTCTTCTAGGAAAGTTGGTTAAAAGAACTATTTAAAGGTAAACATCTAATTAAGTCAGAATGTTTTTCTCTTTAAAAAGGGAAAAAGGAAATGTCAACAGTTTCTTTATAACCATTCTTCTAGTCCTAAATTCTGCATGAATACTGATGACCCAAGATTTTTTCTGAAGAATCACAAAACTATAAATATAAGCAACTCTCCATGTAAAATAGGAAAAGTCTGTGTGCCAGAATGCCAAGACAACATATTTATATGCCTTCCTTTTTGTGCATCATCTATCCAGGAGGGGAAAAAAATTCCACACCTTGTAAAGAGACTTTAGGAAGTAATGGATTCCCACAAGTGTTCAAGGCCAGATTGGATGGGGTTTTGAGCAACCTGACCTAGGGGAAGATGTCCCTGCCCTTGACAGAGGGCTTGGAAATTGATGATCTTTAAGGTCAAGTAATTCTATGATCAGTGGTTAAGGAACTTGAAGGAACTGACTTGTACAAAAACAACTGCGGATAACAGGCCTCCTCATGAATTCAAATACTCTAAGACCCATAAGTGTTCCACAAAGAAGAAAGAATAGTAGAAATACTTTGAGATGTTAGGAGAACAGCAGTTGTTTCAGTAAGAATTTGTTCTTAAATATTTCTAACCTAGGAAAAAAAATATATAATTTTTATATAATAAAAAACATGTTAGAAAGTTACAATGCAGAACAAAACAGTGAGATCTTCTGGATGGGTATGGAATTGGCATTGTACTGTTAGGATTTCAGAGTCTGTCTTCTAGTGCCTCTTTGACTTGGGTCAGGTTTAATAAAGGATTAATTAGATCTCAATTTTATGACTTCCTGAACATATTATACTGGAATAACTTGTATGTTTGTGGGGCTTTGGTTGGTTGATTGGTTGTCTGAGATTCTTTTGCCATCTTACAAGATTGCTTCTATCTTGCAGTTTCTTCTTCCAATCTCCCTATTTTCTACAATAAAGTCCCAGACTGTCATTTCTGATCAGATTGATTTTCACTATATATACACCTCCTTTTGTTCAGGCTTGTCCATCTGAATGTCCATTATTGATCTTGTGGGGGGGGGTTTTGTTTAGTTTTGATTTTGGGGGGTTTTTGGTTGGTTTGGTTTGGTTTTTGGTTGTTTTTTGGTCTGATTCTTTGCCTGGCAATTCAATTCTGTTTAGAGCATTACTCTCTTGGTCAGTTAAGTTGTTCATGATAGGTTCAAAACTATAAACTGGTGGTGGAAAGTTGTGCTGGTTCTTTAATACCAGCAGCCACAAGTTCATTAAGAAGATCTCAAGAATTCATAATTAGGATAAGTGAGAAAGTACAAGTGTCTGAAGTGGGTAAGAGTAGTCACTGTATTCTGAATTTGCTTAGAACTGAATTCTGTCCAGCTGAATCATAAAAGTGAACAGAAAATAGGATAGAAATATTTCATCCATTTTGTATTTTCAAAAAATCATTATCCCTATATAAAAGGTGATCCAGCCTTCAAACTGGAGTAATAGTTTGTTCATCAGTGTTTCTGTGACATCTGCAAGAAATTAGCCAAACAATAATGGCTGGTGCAGAAACTGCAAGAAAATGTCTGATAGCTATATGTAAACAAAATGTAAAAAGAATATAAATAACTCACTGATTTTATCATCCCTTCTTGAGGTAGTCTGAAAGGAGACCGGGATCAAGAACTGCATTTTTTGTTGTGTGTGAGTTTCTAGCACAGTGAACACAGAGAGCACGTCAAGAATAAAGTGTTAATAAACATCCATGTGATGTGAACAAGTTGATCTGCTTAGTTAAAGAAATATTAAAAAATTACCTTTAGGTTAAATATAATCATGTTTTCTGTCATTTGTGTTTACAGTGAATGGGGATATGGAAAGAAAAACATAAACTTGTTTTTGCATTAATGTTTTCCTCCCTAGATGTGGATTTATTGATACATAGAATCCAGTTTCAAGCTTTCATTGCATCTTTATTTTAGTAAAATTTATGAAAAATGTTAAACTTTTTTCCTTTTTTTAACTTCTTTTTTTTTTTTAACCTAAATGACTACATTCTGGGAAAAGCTACTGGGAAAATAACAATTCATACTCATTCCAAATTGTGACACTGTTTAATTTTCTGCAAGGAAGAACAGAAAAAACAGCTTCTGTTTGCTTCAGTAATAATGGCAAAATAAATTCAATGGAAACTTGTCTTCTGATGCTATAAGCATACTATAAACTCCTCATCCAACAGAAAGAAAAGCAATAAAACTGCCTTTCACTAGGTCAACACCTTTAACAGAAAACAGATAAACACATTCGGATTCTGTCTATCAGAGAACAGTTTCTAATGGATCTTTAAAACACGAAACTAACACCTTCATGTCCTTAAAATTGTTAAACATTTGGCAGCATATTATTAGTCCTGTACATACCAAAAATAAACTGTTTTTTCCTTCCTGCTTTCATGCTGAGATACATCAAACCAACCAAAACATATGCAATGACGATGCAAAGGGTTAGAGTTTAACACATGATGTTATTGTTAGCATTCTGCCTCGTATATATTCCCTTCCACATTTTTCATCCTCAATACAGTGAGAGATGGGTGTGCATTCTGAAAGTATGAAAAACCTACAAAGTTAAAATTTGACATTGCTCCTTGATGACATTTTTCTACATAAGAACATAAAACTTTGTGCTGAAAATGTACACGTGCCTTTTTTTTTTTTTTTTTTTTTGTGTGTCTGTGTGTGTGTTCCCCAAACTTTGGAAATACAGTTGCTATGGATTAACCCCAGTCAGGAAGTAAAACCCACACATTCCTTCCAGGTAGGTTGCAGAAGAGAATTAGAAGAGTGAGAAAACACATATGTTAAGTGAAAGACAAAATAATAGGCAAAGCAAAAGCTGTGCACACAAGCTAAGTAAAATAAGAGATTAATTCACTGCTTTGTACAGACAGACAGGTGTTCATCAGTCTCCAGAAAATCCAGGATCCATCATGCCTAATAATGATTACTTGGGAAGACAAGACAAAACAGTGTGACTCTAAATGTCCCCAATTTCTCCCTCCTCTTCCAGCTTTTATTGCTGAGCATGGGATCATATAAGAAGTTTCTTTAGTCTTTGGGGTCAGCTGTCCCTGTTATGTTCCCTCTCAGCTTGTTGTGCATCCACACCTGCTCACTGGTGGGTGGGGTGTGGAACAGAAAAGGCCTGGACTCTGTAAGCCCTTCTCAGCGACAGTGAAAACATTACTGTGATATGAGCACTGTTTTGGTCACAAATCCAAACCATAGCCCTATGCAAGCTACTACAAAATAAATTTATTCTAGTCAAAAACAGACAACAGGGTTTAGTTAAATTTTACTGACTGATCAGTAGTTTCTTTGCTGTGACTAAGACCACAAGGAGTTCCTTCGGTTGTCTGCTGTACAAAGATATCTTTGAAATACCTGTATAGGGCAATTAATTAAGGAACATCCAGGAGAGCAGTATACTTGCATGGGGTCTTTCTGTAGACTCTGAGATGATCTCTATACAGGCTCTGTAGAGATAGGAAAATCTGCTGCTAGGCTGTTTATTTTTCCACCTTGCAAGTAGGATATGCCTGAGACTTGCCTTATGTTTTTCAGACATTGAAGGGAAATGCTCAAGAAACTGATTGAGAATATTTGCTATCCACTGCAACATCCCAACACATTGTTTGATTATGCATAAATAATTATTTGTCAAGGTAACACCTAGTAAATTGGCCTTCTTAGTATGAGCATTGGCAGCAAAGCACCACTGCAGCCTTTACATTTACTTTTATTTCTATTGCCTCTAATTCTAGTGAGCTGGTAACACAGAGGAAAATTAATTATTAGTTATAAAATCAATGCTGTAGAAAATGGATTTTAAAGGACAATCTAAGTGCAGTGTTAGGTACAGTTAACATTTGAATGCTGAATTTTCATTGCTAAGTGTGATAAAAGTGCATTAGTTCATGTGATCCTCCATATCATTAGACTAGCAGTTTATTGAGAAATTGTACAAACAGTGCTATTGAGGCTCTCTCATATTCTTTAAGCCATTGCACTTAGGTGTAATCAGTCACTTGGTGATTCTTTCAGTTCTGAAGAAGTTCCTGATAGTCTTGTTATTCTTTTCTAGATACCTTTTTCTTAAAGGATTAAATGTGTTTGTGCTTAGGACAGAGCAGGACATCTTCAATCTTCACTCTTCAAGATCTGATAATCCCAATGGTCTCTTTTTTTCCTGTGTTGAACTGCTTTGTAGATCTCCTTGTAGACCCTGTAGTCTCCATATTCTCCACATGTACTCAGCTAATTCCTTACTGTAAGTCATCTGCTATTAATTTCATATATAAGGCTGCTAAGAAATTGCTGTAGGGAAAACAGTCTTCTCAGTTTGCTTTTAGATATTTTTGCAACAAAATGTGTTGGAAACATTGAGGACTGTTGATAAATCATTAAGTCTAATAGTGACTCATATCAATATCAAGCGGGGAATCACTGTTAGAGGGAACTATCTGTGCATTTATGTAAGGACCAAGTAGATCATCATCATCATCATCATCATCATCATCATCATCATCACCATCATCATCATCAACATGGCTAGGCTTCACAAATGAAGATTTGGGAAGGGCCCTACCCACACCTGCTGCAAGCCTGCTGGTGGCTAAAATGGCCAATATGGGATAGGCAGGTCTGGTCACAAAAGGCACAGCAGAATGTCTCCTTTGGCGATATTGGCGAGCACCAAGTACATACTAAAATTTTAAATACTCTTTCAAAAAAATAGCGGTTTTATTAATAATGGTAAGCCAGAATTGAATGCACATTAATTCTGGGAGATCACAGACTTCAGGTTTAGGAAAAGGACATTCTTATATAGCATTATCACCTCTTGATTGAGTTTGTGTCCTAGTTGAGCAGGAGGGACCAGTTGACACTGTGTGGGGGTGATCAAAGATGTGCATTCTATCCCCTCTATTCATTCCCCAAGGACAATGGACCATTAGCAGCAGCTGCCCAGGGAGTCATTATCACCTTCACACCCAGCCTGAGGGGGCGGAGCTGCCAATGGGCCATCAACAGTTCTACAATACCCCCTGGCTCCCAGAGTTAATCACCCATTGTGTGAGTCCCCGCCAAGGGGGAGGGACTGGGTGCTCCCTGAGGGTACATAAGTGGTGGGTAAGAAGACTTTAGTAACTTCTCGTCGGATCCAGAGGAGCAGCAGGACCTCGACAGGAGGAGATCACCGCTCTCGCCCAGACCACAGCCCTTGCCTGCACCAACAGGTTTTTCATTTCCTTTTGCTCTGGACTTGGGGGAGCCACAGGGGTCTCAGCACAAGGGCAAACAAACCCCCTTGGGTTTGTGCCCCAGGACACTGGGTTATACTGCTGGGGTTTTGTGAGTTGAAAGCAATTTCTCTTTTGTGTCAGTATTGTTATTGTAATATTATTATTAAATTTTAGGTCTGACTTATAATCTCTCTCGTGGTGAGTTCATTTCCCCTGCTGGTTTGCCTTTAAACCAGTACAGTTTGTCATTGGGTTGCTGAAGCTTGAAATTTCCTTATCCTTAGTCAATAAGATGATGTCTGTCTAGCATCTTAAACAACTCTTCAGATGTGACTAAGAGTGAGCTGGGACTAGGGATGCATGGTAGTGCTGGGCTTCGACACATTTTCAATGGGGTTTCTTTTGTTTGTTTTGGTTTTGATTTTTTGTGTTTCTTTAGTTGTTGTTGTTGATTGTTTTTTAATTAATTGCTAATAAAAAAGTAAATTAAACTATCATTAATATCACACAAGTGTTAGTGATTCTTCTGCGACAGGATACATAAACACATTAGCAATACAAATGCCCACATTTAGGACAATTTTGTAAAAGATAGACACCCAAAACAGGAAAAAAAGTTAGATATTGTGCAGATAGTTTCAATTTATGGGAAGTTAACTGGAATATAACCATGATCATACTATGTCAAATTTAGTAATATATAATCATAAAATAATCTCATTTGGTGATAAAACACATATTTTAAAATTGAATCTTACATTTTTGTAAACAGGATAGGTGAGAGGTGATCAAAGAGAGATAGTTTGATGGTGCAGTGGGCTGATGTTGGCTGGACAACAGGTGCCCATCAAGCCACTCTATCACTCTGCTTCTCAGCAGAAAAATGGGAGAAGAAAATGAAAAAAACACAGCCTTGTGGGTAAAGATAAAGGCAACTTTAAAAAGCAAAAGGAAAGGCTGTGCAAGGAAGGAAAGCAAAACAAAAGATTTTTTCTCTCCTTCCCATCAGCAGGTGATGCCCAATCACTTCCTGGCAGATGCTACAGAAGACAAATGCCATAATGGCAAATTTGCCTGTTCTCCTCTTCTTTTCTCTTAACATTTATATTTGAGCAGACATCATATGATATGGAACATCCCTTTGGTTCAGATGACATCAGTTGCCTTGGCTGCATCCTCTCTGTCATAGCTTCACCTAGGTGGGCCTAAATTTGAGTTTTTGAAGTTCAGACTAGGCTCGGAGCTGTCAGCTGATCTAAGCTGGGCTAAGACAACAGCTGACTCCTCCTAGACAATAGTGTTTTATTCCGTACCTTATAATGACATCATTTTCCAGGGAAGTAGTCAGTGTGGAAGTGGTTGAGTCAGTCACCCCACAGCATTCTTGCCGAGAGGACACACACGGGGCAGTTCCAGGAGAGATGGGGAGTACCAGGCCCAGCACTGGCCCAGCAGTTGTTTTGAGAAGTAAAATGTTTGTTGTGGGTTCTTCTTTCTCTGCTCAGGTCTGGCTTTCTGGGGACTGAGTCTTCTAAGATAATTTGGGGTTAAAATAGTGAAATTTGTGTGTGTATTGAGAAGTAAGGAATTGTTCCTGGTTGCTTTTAACTTGTGTGAGTGTGTATTTATGCTTTCTTCTAGTTGTCTCTTTCTATCTGTAAAATATATGTAGTTTTAGCACAGACGTGGCCTTAAGTTTTTTTTCCTTCCCTTTTCTTTACCTCCCTTTCCTTGGTGTTGGGAGGGAGGCTCTGACCCTCTGTCTTGGAGGGTTGGCCGTTTACCAGATCAAACCAAGACACTCTCCCAAGATCTTTCCTGCACCCAGACTGCTGATGAGAGAGGAATATTGGAGAGTCAGTCTTGGTGCTGTGTGATTCCTACTCATCAGTAGCTGAAACACTGGTGTGTTACCAACACCTTTCTACATACCAATGCAAAGCACAGGACTTTGAGGGCTGCTGTGGGAAAAATTAACTCCATCTCAGCCAAACCCAGTAGAGATATAAAATTTGCTATCTTAATTTTAGCAAGAGAATGAAGACTCAAAGATGTGAAGGAAAATTTTGAGGTGTGATCACCTCCCAATTTACAGCTCTGAATTATCCTAGCATAACAATGCCTCATAACAGTGTTGTCAGCATAGAGAATTTTCAGAAAAATAGTTGAGAGAAATTACCTCTGAATGCTTCTTCCTGGGCAGGTGTTACTTCTCTACCCTATAGAGACAGAATGAAAGCAAACAAAAAAAAACTTTAAATGAAATCCAAATATGATAATGATTACTTCGTAGCTGTTGTTTACTCACCGTGCAGATGCTTCTATATCCAAAGTCATTCATACCTCATGAGAGAATAGCAATTAACATTCCTACAACAGATTAAAAATTTAATTAAATTTTTTTTTTAAAAGTTGAAATAGCCAAATGGAAAAAGCAAGCTGAAAACATGTACTAAAGGACTGCTTTCCATGATTCTATGATTGTGTTTTGAAACTCCCCATTGCCACTCTCTGTTGCTGTTGGAATCATGAAACAAAAGAGCATGACCGTTTACTTACTTTCTGATTTAGCTGCAATTCATTAATTTCCCAGATCAAGTGATTTTTTCTACTACAATTTTATTTGAAATTGGATATCAGAAAATGCATAATTTTCATGTTGGAAAAGCAGTGAAAGCAGTTAAATAAAATCGTCATCTCTGTGAGTTAAAATACTTCCTAATCTTATAATATGCAACAGATATGATTTCCCTTCTTTTTTTTTGCTATACACAAATGTTTCAGAAATTAAGTCTGTTTGTTAATTTTTCTTTCTCATTATTATTTCATGTATAATGCTGAGAATTGTGATTACAACAAGAACTATTGTTTGTTTGAGTTGTTTTCTTTTCATCTAACCATTTATGTATTCTGGTTTATGACTTCATAATAAATAGCAAACCAAGATTTGCAAATAGTTGAAACACTGTACTATCAGCCTGCTCATATAGAAAAGGAATATTTTCAAAAGTGTAACTGATAATATTCACTTTACAGTTTTGTATCTGCACAAAAATTTGCACTGGTACAGAGAGGATGAACTTAAACTTTAGGTAGTCTGCATGCTCAGCTGTTGCTGAAATCTATGTGAATATAAAGGATGTTCAGGATTTGAGGGATCAGAAGTAAAATAGGCATGTTCCATTTTCAAGGAAATGTTTATCCTTCTGGGGTTTTCTCTACTGTTTTCCTTATTCCACTGAGATAGGCAAAATTTATTTAAAATTTTTATGAGGTATGTTGAATGGTTTTTAAATAAGGAACAATTTAAATTAAAATGCCATAACTCCTTTTAAAAGTATCCCATCATTTAAATCCTTGATATTTTAGGATGCTCCTCAGGTTGTAGAATTTGTATGTGATACTCTGTGGAAAAAAATAGAAACAGAACAGAAGATATTTTATATGTGTGCACGCTTTTTAGTGGTGATAGAATTAATCTGTTCATGTTCTGATGCTGTGTTTGTAATATGTGAACCAAAGGGTGTTGATAATGTAGGAATGCTTTAGGTACTGCTGAGCAGGGCTCACACAGAGTCAAGGCCTTTTCTGCTTCTCACACCACTGCACTGGGAGTGACCAAGAACTGGGATGGAGCACAGCCAGAACAGCTGACCCCAACTGACCAGCAGGATATCCCAGACCATACAGGATCATGCTCAGCAATAAAAGCTGGAGGAAGAAGGAGGAAGGGCAGGACACATTTGGAATGATGGCATTTGTCTTGTGAAGTCACTGTTACACATGATGGAGCCCAGCTTTCCTGGAGATGGCTGAACAACTGACTGCCCATGAGAAGTGGTGAATGAATCCCTGATTTTGCTTTGGTTCTCCATGCAGCTTTTGCTTTACCTATCAAACTGTCTTTAACTCAGTCCACAGGTTTTCTCACTTTTACACTTCTGGTTCTCTTTTTCATTCCACTGAGAAGTGAGCATTGAGCAACTCTTCTGTGGGGCTGAGCTGCCCATTGGGTTTAAGCCCCAACAGCATGATAGGTAAAAGTAGCCATTCCAGGGAAGACCAGAAGAAATTTAGGTACATTTTTAAAATTTTAAGTAAAATTTGAAAGTTTCTTTTCACTATTTTTCTTGCCAAATAGCTCTGATAGAATGTGGAATTATCATAAAATATCTCATCTGTGTTTTAATTCACTGTTCTTTGTTCTAAAGGAGATAAGTCTACCACGCTGTTCCTTTATGTCTGAACTCTTTCAGCTTTTTCCAGCTATTTTATCACATTGATTCTCCTGTTTAATATCCCTGTTAGGATCACCACTGTTTTTCTTTGTACTGTCATCCCTTTCAGCTTTGGCTCTTTATGCTCAACTGATGTGGCACTCAAGTGCCACTTGTCTCCAATGTCCAGAAGTTGCTGAGGTTCAAGTGACCTTATCTGTGAGTCAGATCTGGAAAGTGTTAAGCACCACACAGATTTTTAAACCAGATGTTCAGTCACACAGGCACATCTACGGAGGTGGGAGATGGAATAGGTGTCTATCTACCTCTATGGCATTTCCACTTTGAGAAGCTAGCCTGCTTCAATATATTGTCTGCATAAGAACATGGCAAAACCAAGAGCAGTGAGATACCCTCTTATGGTAAATTTCTATGATTATTTAAGCCACAGCTTGCCTTTGTAGCACACTATTACATTTTTATGTACCCCCAACGCACAGCTGGCTGAGGCAGAAGGAAGGAAAGAGGAACAAATAAATGGATTATTGGAAGAAAACAGAAGAAGCCACAAAGAAAGCAAAAGCTGAGCGGTTTTGGTACTGGTATATAGTTTGTGTTTTGACATACAACAGGAAGAGTCAAAGAGCTTCAGAGAAGAGGACAGCTGGGGAAAGATACTTCTGTCAAGTCTTGTGGGATGATTTGTGTCTACAGGAACAGCAGACACCTGACCTTGTCTCATTTTTGGCAGTGAGGGCAGATGGGAAAATCAGTGGCTCAGAACTGTTGCCCCCATGTGGGGTTCTTGTTCTTCTCACACTGTGTGACCCACAAAAGGTCTACAGAAGCACAACCTCCTCATACAAACTCAGGATGCCAGTTTGGCTGTGTGTGATCTACTGTAGGGGAAAAGCAGAGGGAGACAGTGACCATGGACATGACTGTCCTTTTGCTGCTACTATATTAGTATCTATAAGAAGATTCCAAGGGCAAACATGCATTATGAAGCTTAGAATAAATTAATCAGTTATGTTGGTGGTATATGTGCTTATCTGTAAACTATGAGTATTGCATAAAACCCACAGAGATAATGGCACTACTGTATTTCTCACACAGACCTCATTATTAGTGTAATAGTCAGTTCAATTTATTTCTTAAAAGTCTTAATTTCTTTCTGTCCACTTTACAACATCCCCTCAGAGGTTGTTTACAGTAAATTTTACAATCCCATGATAACCCATGGAGGCAGATTAATTAAAGGAGATTCATTCCACTATTTTCCCCTGGGAAGAGGCAGATGGAGATTTTACTGCAGCATCAGTGCCAGATCAGACTGTTCTGCCTCTTCCAGTATATTACAGGTCAGCTGAGTATGCAGCTATTGATTATTTCCTCTATATAGTTTGTCAGCAAAATTGTACCATTGGTACTTTCCAACTGCAACACCTAAGTTCAACCACGGAAAACTCACTGCTTCTCAGAAAGGAAGCAGCAAAAAAGCTCAGTATGAGGGATAAAATCTTTCAGAAATCTGGGGCAATTTTCCTGTCCTAGTTTGAGAATGATGGAAGAGTGTACTGTGAGTACTCCTGTAAAAGCTCAGGTTAGATGTCACCACTCGTTCTTCCTCAAGAAGACGTTCAAGTGGTTCCTAACAATAACTAGCTGATTTTGACTTCCCTTCAAAAATTTAGAGTAAATGAAAGACGGGATCAAGAATGTAGAGAGGAAGAAGTTAATGGCACATTAGAGAAAATTAAAGAAAAATGTAAAGAGATCACTTGAATCTTGATATCACATGAATTAAGGCAAAATTCTAATATCAAACATTAATTTATTTTAAGGAATAAAAGATGACATAACAAGATAATACTGCTAAATGAGCAGTAAACACAAGTTGAGGCAAGAAAAGATTTTAAGCAAGATAGTGTAATGTTTTCTTCAGTTAATCAGTAATAATTCAAATGTGGAACATTATTATATCACAAAGAGGAAATATTAAATGGAAAAATAATAGATTTGCATATTTTAATTACCTGGCAAATATAAATCTGACTAAACTAATGCAGGAATAGCATCATGACAGAAGAACCCAAATCACTTTTTTTTCATTTGTTCAAACATTTTACATATTCCAGGAAAACAAATTCTGATTTCAAATCTAACACTGTGACTTCAGTAGCTTACTCAAAATAAAAAATATTTTCTTAAAAAGCAAATTGCACTTCTTTCTTATTATTCCTTAGCTATCTCATATTAGTCATTACATGTTGATAATTTAATTTGTTCAGATATGCTTAATCAATATTTTTATACTTTTTAGCTGGGATTGTATGTGTTCTCAGCAGCTAGAGGTTAATCTGTTCCCTCATCTTTGTTTCTATTAATTGTTTGTTTGAAATTTCCTAGGCCATACAGCTGTGGTAGCTAAAATTTATTCAGATAAGTTCAGAAAGAAATTACTTAGTCACCATGATTGTAATATGATGTACATTTACAAAAGATGTATAATTCAGTGGTATTGTGAAGAGTCGATGCCAATCAGCATCCAAGTTTCCTATACAGCCACTTGCTCTCTCCCCTGAAGGATGGGGGAAGAAAACAGGAAGAAAAGAAATGATGAAGCTCATGGTTTCAGATGAAGATAGATTAATATGGAAACCAAACTAAAGTAAAAATATTGATTTTTGAGCCCAAGAGTCCGGCAAGAGAGTCAGAGACGTGACCTTCTCAGAAGTATCATCAGTACTCTAAACTTTATTTGCCAGAACACACACACTTTATCACATACTTCTTGAATACACGAAGAGTGCAGGAATATTATTGGCTAATAGCCTGGGTTTGCTTGCTTTACAACACAACTTGATTGGTACTTCTTTCTAAACCATATCCCTCTGTATCACTGTTTCTGCCTGCTTTCTCTAGCAGCTGCTGCATACTTTATTGTTTACTGCTCTTCTTGAAGCAGGCTCAAGGGTGCAGGGGCCCCGTTTCCCTCTCCATAGGCAGGGCTGTGCACACAGGCTTCTAATAACACACTGTGGCCTGTGCTATTAAAATATTCCTCAACACCAAACAGATATAACAATGGAACAAAAGAAATCACTCACCACACTCCACAAGCAGACCAATATCTAGTCAACCTCCAAGCAAAGGCCTCCTTGAAAAACAAAACCACCCACTCTTCTTCCTCTAACTCTTTGTTTGTGAGCATGACATCGTATGGTAGGAAATGTCCCATTGGCCAGTTTGGGTTAGCTGTCCCAGCCATGTCCCCACTCATTTGTTACCCACTCCTAACTGACTTGATAGTCAGGGAGCAGAGTAGGAAAAAAGAGAAAGCCTTGACACTGTGTAAGTGCTGCTCAGCAATCATCAAAACATTGATGTGTTACCAACACTGTTTTAGCCACAAATCCAAATCATCATGTAAGCTGCTATGAAAGTTAACTCTAGCACAGTCAGACACAGACCCAGGGTTTCAGTTCCAACACATTTAACTCAAAACAAAGTATAGTTTCCATGAATTTATTCAGGTTTAGTGTTCATCTGGCTGTGAGTTTTATATATTGACTCATATCTTCTCATGGATATATCAAGTTTCTTTCTAAATAGGGCCTATGCAAAGTCATCAAAGTGGATGCTTTGAAGACTGTTTTCAAATAAAAGTAGTTCCACATTAAAAAAAAAAGATGTATTGCAATATTTTGGGTTTATGGCCAGTTTTTAGGAGGTACCAAGTACAATAAGTTAATATGAAGCTTGTCTCTCAGTTCTCTAATGGCTGTGCAAGCAGAATGTCTAACAAGTACAATTACATCACATAATTGCATAAGAATAGCTGTGTGGGGTGGGATTAGACAAGGACTTATATCAGAAACAATACAGAAATGAATAGAATGGAAATAGTATTCTATTCTTACATTATATCCATGAGGAACAAAGCGGAGTTATTAAAAGTGTGACAATAATTATGTGGCATTATTAGCTTTTTAGTTGTGTGAGCATAGTCTTACCAATGTACCCTGCTCAACCAGCAAAAGGCAAAAGAATAGGCAAAAGTTTTTCAGATTAATACGCAGAGTAATCATGCAAATCAACATAAAGCTGGGTTTCCTAGGTGTTGCTAGTCAGCATAGTTCCTACTTTGCTCATTCAGAAAGCAAGCCATTATTATTAATATTTTTCCATTGTAAGAGACACATAATATGCAAATAATATAAATGTTGCAATATCTGTTCCAAGAATCTTTTTCAAAATTACCTTTTCGGTAATCTAATGCAACCTGACACCTGAGGGTTTTGTTTTTGCTCAGGTATCACACTGATGCCAAAGGGGTTTTCTGATTTTTCATTTTTATAGATTTTAGAAGTATTTGTAACTGTAGCAAATGTAGTGTTCATATTTGTAACAGCTCATGTTCATTGTTTTTACATCCTAACCCCTGCCACAGATTAGTAGCTCTAATTCTTTTAGCTATTTAGGCTCTCTTCAAGGTACAAGAGCTGACAACTATCAGAAAGGCCTTCAAAACAAGACCAAACATAAACCAACAACCTTGAATCTAAGAAAACTGGAAGAACTCCAAAGCCTGAGGAAAAAGAGCGGATGAAGAACAGAGGGTCCCAGTGACCCCAGCCCCAAAATCTTGGGGGATGGCACAGGGGTGGGACTGGGGCTGGACTGAGAGAAGTGTAAACTGAGGATTGGGTGGGCAATGTTGTAAAAACCATAAAAATCAGTGTTCTAGGAGAATGGGGGCAGCACGAAGATGTCATCATGTGTTCCTAAAAGCCCCAAGCCTGGCCATTAAAGAATGTACCTTTTTATCCTATCCTACATTAACTTGGCTCGAAGTCCTGTTTTTGGGGGCACTCACAGCAAAAACACACATGGAAATACCACAGAAGAATGAGCAAATTGCAATTCCTTTCATAGCTTTAGAGTAGTGCATGGCTTGATAGTTATTGCTCACTTAAGTAAATTTTCACTCATTTTATTTAGTGGGAAGCACTGCAGGTGCATTGTTTGTATGCTGGTATTTTTTTCTTCCAAGTGCAAGTGTTTGTCCCACTCAAAATTGCCTTTCATCTTTCTGCAGATTTTCAAAACCAGATCTTTAATCTCCTGTGACTTAATGTTTAAAAGCAAACATACCTTCTTAACTCTCCAAGCAAACAAACTATTGCCATGTACGAACTGCTCATTTTCTTGTTTTCTAGGGGAGATAACACCTGCTTGTAAGATCCTGTAAAAGCACCTGCAGAGGGTGTTCTCTGTTATTTATAAAACAAATCTCTGTCATTCAGTGAAGTTGAAGAAATAGCACAGTAGTGGTTTTTAGTGTTAAGTACTATTCTTGTCTGTTTAAATTTGGAAACCAGCACAATGCTGCAGTGAGTATACCATTAGTAAATGGTGCCTAAAAGTAGACAGGCAAAGATGATTAGGCAGTTCAACATTGACAACTCTGAATTATGTTGTTGTAAAATCTAGAGGAGACTGGATATCTCTTTGGACATTAGAAAAGAGAAATACTAAAAGTAGATGACATTTCAAGATGCTATCTGAAGAAGCGGTATCGTATTTCCTCTTCATTTCCTATAGGGATCCTTCCAGATCAGATTCTGCTGTACAGCCTTCCTCCTATCCCATCCTTAAAGTAGTCAGCATAAGATGCTTTAAATAGAGGGAGAACATAAAATGGAAAGCTTACTTACAGATGAAGCTTCACCTAAAATGGATAAAATTTATTCTCCTCATCACAATATTTAATTATTCTCAGATATTTTATCCATCTAAATAGTTATTAACCATTTTCATGTCTGATTGGAATTCAGACATGAAAATGCTGGCTTCAATAGCACACTGAGTCAAAAATCGTGTAAAGTTGTGTTCAATTTCATACTTTTTAATTTTCTGTTTCTTTTTCCTTGGTTATCTGCTTGTGTTATGGGTTCAGCCAAGCAGGCCTAAATTTAAGTTTTAAAGTTCAGCTAGGCCTAGGATTGTCAGCTGATTTGAGCTGAGCTGAGCTTGCTCACAGCTGACTTCTTCCAGCCAATAATATTGTATTCCATACCATACTACATCATCTCAAAGAGTGTAAAATCCAGTGTGTAAAAGTGGCTTGGTTAGTTCCATCACGGCTGCACTAAGGGGAGGACATCTGGCAGCTCCTCTAAAATGCTGGGCCCTGCTCCTGTTGCCTGTGCTTGCATTTTGTTTGCATTCAGGAAAGTAGAAATATTTTGTTGTTATACTTTCTCTTTCTTGCTGAGTGTCTTTTGGAGTACTTATGAATTTAGAGTAATGGGCTTTGTATTAATTGGGGAGTGGAGAGTTATTCCTTGTTATATATATGTGACTTGTGTAAGTGTGTGTTATATTGTAGTATCCTCTTAATTTTCTCTTCTCTGTATAAATACATGTAGTTAGTTTCAGCATAGACCTGGCTTTAGAAGTTTTTTTCCTCTCTCCCTCTTCTTTTCCCCTTAGCTGGTTGGGGGGAAGAAGAACCCTTTTCACTCTGTCTTGGACAGTTGGCGTTTTGCCAGCTCAACCCAGGACAGCTTGTTTCAGAACTGCAGAATGAAAAAAAAAAGAAGACATTTTATAATCTATTTTACTAATATATAATTGTATTTTAAATTATGTAAATCAGTTTTAGAGTCCTCGAATATCTTCTGTATTTCTAACTTTATCACCAAACTTTTGATCTCATCCACTGCAATAGAAATCCATTCTTATATCCATCATTAGAAAACTAGTTGTTACCTTCATTTTTTCTTACACATTCTAATATAATTTTTTTCTTAATCACTGATGGCCACTGGTTTACACTGATGACATATGGAATTGATAATTTACCCTAGTTGATTCAGCTAATTTAACATGGTCAATGTGTACAATTGTTTGACATCATCTCTTGTGTACCTGCTGCTATGGTTTTGTTTCTAGTGAGTTTTGACCACTATCGCATTCATGTTTGTTTACCATTAAATCCTCCAAAAGTCTTCATTTCTTTCTCTGACTAATGTATAATGATGTGATTTGCCATTTGTCAAGCTTTTTTCTAGTTGTTACTAGCATATTCAATATCAATCCTAGTGTCCTGGGTTGAGCTGGCAAATCGCCAACTGTCCAGGACAGAGTGAAAAGGGTTCCTCCTCCCCCCAACCAGCTAAGGGGTAAAGAAGAGGGAGAGAGGGTAAAAAAACCCCTCAAAGCAGGTTTATGCTGAAACTAACTACATGTATTCATATAGAAAAGAGAAAATTAAGAGGAAACTACAATATAACACACACTTACACAAGTTATGTATAACAAGAAATAATTTCCCACTTCCCAGTAAACACAAATTCTACCATTTTAACTACAAATCATTCTAGAGATGTCAATTCTTTAAAGACAGACTTAAGCAGAGAGAAAAGCTAAGAACAAACATTTTACTTCCCTAAGAGAACATGATGGTAAGCTGGTGCTCTGGGCTTGGGCCTCCCCATCCCTCCTGGGACGGCAGAGTGTCTTGCTGGGACCACAGCTGTGAAGCAACTGAACTAAGCCACTGCCACACACTGGATTTTACACCCTTTGAGATGATGTAGTGTGGTATGGAATACAATATTATTGGCTGGAAGAAGTCAGCTGTTAGCTGGCTCAGCCCAGCTCAAGTCAGCTGACAATTTCAGGCCTAATCTGAACTTTAAAGCCTACCTCCTTGGCCTATTTGCTTAAACCCATGACACCTAGGAAAATGATTTTAGAGAATCCTATGCAAGTCTTCTGCTGAGGAAAGCTTCACTGTCTGAAAATTGGGGCTTAGGCAGTGCTCTGCTGAATACAGCCAGTATTTTCACTGCTGTTAATTTCGATTTTCCAGGCTAAGTCAAACCCTCTACAGGTCCTTTCAAAAACTATTAACTCGCTGGTTTGCTATTTGTTCACAGCTCTGTATGAAGTATTACACCTTGAGATATGAGACGTATTTCTTTGCAGTATCCCAGTGACAGTATCATTCCCTGCCCTTCCGTTTAAAAGATCAGAAGTACTGAGTCCTTCCTCACACTGTGTACACACCTGTACTCATTGCATGGGATGCATAAGTGCATAAATTATAAGATTGGCCATGGCACCAGAGCTTAGAAAACAATTTCATTATTTCTTTTGACCAAAGAACTGAACAAGACCTTGGAAAAACAATATGCAAGAAAGGGTTTTTAATGATTCCTGAATTTGTTTGCTCAAAATATTTTTTAGTGTTAAGTAAGAGCAATCATAATAATACCCGAAGTCAGAACTGAAATCAAATGTTAGGGGACAAAACGTTCCTGAAATGTATGTTTCTTGCATTCAGTGAGCAATATATAAGGAACTAATGTAAGAACCCGAATTGCTAAATGCAAATTGTAATTTAGCAGTAGTCTATTGATTTCAGTGTCGCCTAAAAGGAATCATGGATGTGTTGGTGTATGGATATTTGACATCCTCATCAATATAAATCTGAATCAAGGAAAACCATGTAACACCTGTAAAAATCTATTACTTGTTTTGTGTTCTCTAAAATCCATATTTTCCTCTTATTTCCTTGCAGGTTGCTTGCTTCTAGTATAATTCACTGATTTCTTTATTGAGTGTCTCCAGAGAGAGTTATTTGGTATTCAGATTCTCTCTCTTCTGTTTCAAGGGACCTTCACTGTCTCTGTTATCTTGTGAGGTTTCTATTCTCTTTTTTCCCCCTGACGTCAGTATTTTCTGATCTATTAGTTTCATTTTAAAAGCATTTCTTCTTATTTAAAGGCTATTAGATTGGATCAAAACTTTCTAATTATTTTCCCTTCTCCTTGCTTCCTATTTTGTTTTTGTTTAAGGGTATGGAATTCTGTTCCAACTTAATTTTCTCTCTACACATCTTTAATTAGCTGGTGTTCTAAGTCCAAGAAGTTAAATGGCTTTATATTTCAATAACAAATTTTATGCTGCATTGTTACTTTTCATGTATTATCTTCTGCTGTGTTAAATTCCCCTTTGGAATTTTTATCTAAGTTAAATTTTGCCATGTCTTGTCTCCATACAATACTGAACTCAAGTTAATACTCAAACCCAATATACCAGTACATACTTGAAAAACCTACATGACTTACATTCAAAGACACTCCTTTTTTCCTCTAAATTATAATTCAAGAGGCCTAGGAAACCTGGTCCATGAGCCTCAATATTCTGTGTATGCTTAAAAATACAAAGATTAGTAGGTAAATTGGTCTTGTACACAAGCGCGACTAAAAGGATGAAAATAAAAATAAGTTACAGAAAACTTGAAAAGGAATATGAACAATTAGAATGTCTTCTACACAATTGAGCAAAATATTTTCAATCTCACATTATCCTTGTTTTTGGCATTGTTCTTACATATAAAATCTATTTGTCAGCAACCCTTCTTTGAAAGTGGGGTTTTGTCCTGTTTTCATTTTTTAATAGAGTGAAAATAATTCCTAAGCACAAGCAGAAATTTCTTTGTTCAAGGTTCAAAGAAAAAGAATATAACTCAGGCATTTTCATCCTGTCTAATTTAACATGAAAGTATCTCACATTTTTCGTAAGCACTTTGACCTTAATAATACCTTGATAGCATCTAAGTTGATCATTAACAAAGTAAATCTTTCACTTTATTCAAATCAGGCAGCATTTGATTTCATTGAATTTCTGTCTTTAATACTGAATTTCTATTTCTTGAGTTCTGCATGGTTTTCTGCTTCTAAAAACATTTCTTTCTTATTTTTAAGCTCCTATATGCTAATAAATACTTAGTGCCTATTGTAGCATTAGAGTTCCTGGCACTGACATCAGTGCTCAGAAATTGAGATTAAATCTACTTTTCACAACTAATTACATGGACTTCCACAGATTTATGACAGAACCTAATCTGAAATACTTTAAACTGGAATCAAAAAACCTCAGTTACACAGTTTCAAATTTCCACCATAATAATCCTGACACACTTCAAAACTATTAAAATACACCCATTGTTTTCCTGTGTTTTAACTTGGACTAAGAGTGACTGCCATCTTCAAAAATTAAGCCATGGATAGCTACAGAAATATTTCTGTATATATTGATTGAATTCTGAAATTCTATGATCTGTGCTGGTTCACATCAGGATTTCTGCTTTTGCTTTAGCACATCCTGAGACAGAAATATGGCTATTGTAGGTAACATGAAACTTGGTCTAGCTATTAAAACATCTTTTATACCTGTTATGCATCTGCATTTCCCATTTTAACTTCTGTGCAAAAGTTCCACCAAGATGAACATAACCTAAGAAAAGCCATTATGAAATAATTACACTGCATACAGCACTTAGTTTTTTCTTGGACCTTTTATAAATACCTCAGCATTACCTTAGAAAAAGATGCTCTGAATTTTGGTTTGTTTGAAATTTTTACTTGTGAAATATTTCCATATTTTTTAACAAATCTAAGTAAAAACCCAAACTAAACAAGGCTACAAATCCTGTTTGTCTTATTCCTTCCCACCAAAGCTGTCATTAATAGATACCATCAGAAGCTAAAACTGAAAGCATTACAGTGATCCAAACACGTATCTGTGAAATGTCGATAAAGCAAACAGAGAATCAAAAGACAAATTTGTAGAGCTGTGTAAGTGAACTCCCTCTTCAGCAGTAAATTTAAAGCCTAGAGTGTGTTTCAGTGTTTTGGAAGATAAACACCAAAGGGCTTCACATTGCATAAGAAATTTCCTACATTCATGGGTATAAATATAATCAGGGCTGAATTCTCTACAATAAATACTAATTTTTTTCATGTGTTTCATCTACCCTTCCTCAAGTATATAGTCTTAGTAACATCAATTAAATGTAAACTTATGTGCACCACTGTAACCAATATGAAATACTTGAAAGAAATGCTTCTACAGGAAAGGATTCAATATTTGATTAAAAAAAATAGTTAAAAAGATTTTTCCCTAAAATAAAGAACTGCTATTAGACAGATAAATTTGCCACTGTTACTTATTTCACATCAAGTTTATTAGCTCTCAAAACTGAATCAATTACCACAGAACAATTATGTCTTTTATTGACATTCTAGATTCTAAACAAAATGGACCAGCTATATCCAGAGAAAGAAATTTATTTTAATTTATTAAGTGATAAAAATATTATCATTTATTATATGTCTTGTAAAATCTTATGCATTTTATTTCTTCAAATGGGAAAAAAGTCAATATTGAGGTGAAATATCACAAAGTTGTTTATTAGTGACATTATTTGTATTCTGCATAGCATGATATTCTCCTTGTAAACAGGCCAGTATTCCTTTACAAAATGTATCCAATATTAAGAAGAGTTAAGCACCACTTAAATCAGCAGATTGCTCAGTGATGCTGTGGTGTCTCTATTATTGGAGGTTTTTAAGAACATCTTTGACAAACCTGTCAGGAATGGTTTAGGTAGAATTTCTCTTGCCTTAGGGCAGAAGTTAGGATGAAATGATCCCTTGAGTTTCCTTCCACTCCAATTTTTGGTGATTCCTAGCACCTTCAGCAATATTGTTTTGTACAACAGTAAGTATGTTCAAGGAAGTGGACTGACCTATATCAACAATTTTTGGAATGTCCTTTCCAAAATCTTTGCTGTTTACTAAGATTTTATTTTCTTGGAGCTGCAGCAAATGATTATGAAGAACAGATTTTCTGTATATGCACATATGTTTATGTACTTAGCAGCAGTTGTTGGCACTGAATATATTATTCTCTGCACATTTAGTCTTCCCTTTTTCTTTCAAATATGAGGTTGACCCACTAGAAAAGAATGCCAACTTCCCCCCCCCTGTAACTTTTCTATCTTGTGGTAACAACAGTGCTTAGACTTGCACTGAAGGTAAGGTGTAGTGTGATGGACTCAACTCCAAAGGGAGGAGGCAAGTGGCTCACTGACCATTATTCCCAGGATGTGCTGTTAGAGCCTCAGCCATCAGCCTCTCTTCATCTCTAGGAGCCTGTGCCCCATGCAGGGCCTCTCATTGCTGGGAGCTCCTGGCATCTTCTGAAGCTGCAGCATCTTCTCTCCAATACCCAAAATGCCATGTCATCAGTCTTTTTTTTTTAATGCAGTGCAGAGAAGTGGGAGGGAAGAAGAAACTCTAACTCCATTATCTTACTGTTCACATAAAAGACGTAGCACACTTTGCTGCTCAGTGACAGATTTCTGATCAACCAGAAGCTTCAACTGTTCCATTTCTTTTCTATTTTATTCTGCACGACCATGCTCTTCTCTTGATCTGCCTTACAGAAATGTCTTAGTGACAGTTTTTCAGTCCAAACATTTCAGACTCCCAGAAATCTACTTCTTTCAACTAAAATGTAGTCTCTCCCTCTCTTTTTTTAAAGTCATTCCTTTATCAATATAATGATACTTTGAAACTCATGAGTGGTACTTAGTCACTCAGCTCCACTGACTTTTAATTAAAGGTGGGTGTCTAATTGCCCAGAGTGCAACTGAAAATTGCCCTAACTTCTTTGTAATATATACTCATTCTGTTATCAATCTCAGATGCCTTCTTGTACGGTAAGTTCCCAAGGTAATTTTCTCTGAAGAATCCTTAATCATTTTCATCAAAACCAAACAAAAGACACAAAGACAACAACTATCACACCTCTCCAAATGTCTCTGTCAGTTTAGTATGACTTCATAGAGACTGTGCTCTGCTTCTGCAGATATCATTGAAAATAATAATTTGACTTGAATAACATATAGTCAGTCACATAAATTCTCTCAGAAATTGTAATAGTAATGACTTCATTGTTTATTACTACTACCCATGTCAAATCTTGCATTGAGCTTATTAGAAATACTGTATATTTAATGAAACAAAGCAGTATACTTAAATTCATCGTGCCTTGACCTTAGGGATTAATGCTTTTATTATGAACCCGAAATGGCACAAGTTTGGATAAACAACAAGTGGTTTATACTCCTATAACTCTCAACACATGTTAGATAAACAAAAACAACAACAACAACAAAAAAACAACCAAAAAACCCCCCCACCTAAATTTCTATGCAAAACTTGAAGGTTTCTATATTATAGAATCATAGTATAATTTAGGTTGGAAAAGACCCTTAAGATCCATCCATTAACTAAACACTACCAACTCCACCACTAAACTGTGTCCCTGAGTGCCACATCTAACATGTCTTAAATATCTCCAGGGATGGTGACTCCATCACTTCCCTTGCCATCATGTTCCAGTACTTATTAACATTTTGGTGAATAAATTTTCCTTAATATCCCATCTAAACCTCCCCTGGTGCAGCTCGAGGACATCTCCACTCATTCAATCATTTGCTACCTGGGAGAAGAGACCAACATCCACCTCAAAATAACCTCATTTCAAGTAGTTGCAGAAAATGACAAGGATCCCCCTGAGCCTCCTTTTCTAAACAATCCCAGCTAAACAGAACCAGCTCCCTCAGTGGACTTTCATAGGACTTCATCTCTAGATCCTTCACCACCTTCATTACTCTTTGGAAGTAATGATAGAACAAAGAAAATGAAAGTGTTTTATTCAACAATGATCCACTAAATGGTTGGAAAATATCACTGCCCAGCTTCTCCAGATTTTTCCTCCAGTGTTTGAAGAAAACTGGTATTTTTGTGTCCAAAGTAAAGCTGGATTAACAATGTGGTTCTCAGTGTTCTCTGAACATTCTTTGAATGACACCACCAACTCTTCTGTCAATTATTAAGCTTTGCTTCATGTAGCTATACTGAAAAATAGTTCCTGAAGGAAAGCATTAGGAAATAAATGTCATGAAGTAAAGAACGAAAGACTTGAAGAGAAACATCAAAAAACATTTCATAAGTTCAAGATTTTAAAAGATATCTTGTGAATAAAGAAACACAACTGCTAATACTCCAAGCACATGCACATATGTTAAAACAAAAATAACAAACCAAACCAACTAACTAAGCAGAAGACCCAACCCAAACCCCACAGATACAATGCTAGAAGATTCTTTATTAGGCAATTATTTTTTGCCCTAAATGAATGTAAGAAGCTAATGACACATTAAAGGTTATTAATACTTATTTAATAGTTATTATTTTACAACTTACACTAAATATCAAATATAGACTTTACCTATACAGTTTGTTCCTTGTTCAACAAGAACAAAAGGGGATTTTATTAAATTGTGATGGTGATGAAAAAAAAATCAAATGTCAAACAGTAGCTGTAATTTGGAAAAGCAGTGATCAAGACAGTCCAAAATTAACAACAACAACCTATTACAGCAGAAAATGCAAACATGATTTTTATCAATGTGTTATCTATTCAGATATCCCAAAATTATTTATTTGAGTTTATTTCTTACATAAATAAATGCATTTCAATATAGAGTTCATCATTCACAAGTACTACTCTTTGCTTTTCACTATCCAGTTTTTAATATGAGTGGAGCAATGTAAAGGGATCTTCCTCTGGTTAATGTATGTAATAAAACCCTACATCATTATGCAGGGAGTTTCTGTACCATAATCCTTTCTACTTATCACTATATTGGGCCAAAATGATTTTGTGAAGAGGGGCACATTTTATCTCGTTTTGAAATCCTAAGGGTTTTAAATCTTTATTCATAAGGTATAGAACATGATGCTGGTGTGTACTCTAAAGAATGTAAATTTCATAAAGTTTGCCTTCATCTTAACTAACTAAAATACTAAATACAGTTTAAAATTTCTTCTTAGAGCTCCACTTCACCATCCCACTAGTTTCTACTGCACGTACCACTCACTGTCCCTTTTCATTCATTTGGACAGAAGAGGCCAACAAAAGCTGGAATTCAATGGAGCTCTGTGAACTTGAAAAAAATTTATTACTGATTACAATTCATCTAATTAAGAAACAGCAAATCTGCAAAGAATCAACTGTAGTCATTATCAACTATAAAGCCTCACATGGTTCATGTTTCAAATGTTAGTTATTGATATTCCTCCTTCCCCTCCTAATAAGTGATATGATCAAAATGTATCATTTCTCTATCACTACAAGATGAAGTGGTTAATACAAGTAAAAACTGTGGTTAATACATTATTTTATATAGTGTATATTTTCACTCTTCTTAGGGCTTGCTGGCAGATTATTTCTTATTTCATGCATTGTGTGAGATTAATGATAATAAACTAACCTAATCTTGGGGCAGATCAGAACAAAATACAAAAGTGCTTTTATGGTATTTGGTTCTGTTTTCCTCTGCTCGACCCACATCCCAATTCTTCATTGCAGAACACAGGAAAAGTATACTATAAGCTGGGAATTTTAGCATTCATACTTCTAATGAAGCCAAAGTTGCTGTTGGCAACTTCATCATGCTTTGTATATTGATGAAACCTGCTTGTACTGAGTGTGAAATTATTTCTCATTTCATATAGGAAAGTGCCAAAGCAACACAGATGTTTTGTTCAGGAGTTTGTACTTAAATTTTCTTTTCAGAGAAGTACAATGTTAATTTCATTTTATACAAAGAAGAGGAAACATCTGTCATATAGCACATTTGTTTTAAAGTATATGCTGTATTTTTTAATGTATTACCCAGACAACATGAAATCTAAGGTTTAAGAGAATATGTAGAAATAAATTAATTGCATAACAGTAAAAATATTAATTTCCTGAAGATGAATTAATGAATATAACTCCTTCCAAGACTTTAGATGGCTATGGGAAGTACAATTTTTTTTCAGTTGCTTCTTAATACATATTTGTGCTCTTTAATTTTTTGTTTGTTTTGCATATCACTACTTTAAACATATTGCTACTGTTCTTCCTCTATCATATTTGAAATTTCATTCCTCACTTTCATTACTAGATGACTGTACAAATAATTCCTGATCTAATTATTAATCTATTTGTAAGTGTGGAATTGCCTGTACCTGTTGCAGATATTATTAATGCTCTTTTCAAAGAAGATACCTTATTGGTTAATGCTACTCAGACAACCTGGACAGCCTGTTGTCTGTGGGACCTAATCCCTTTTGTTTTGGTAAAGGGCATGGAGTAAGTAACAGGTCCATTAATTTAAGGGCACCAACAGGTGGAGGTGCTTCTCACAATGTACTGAGGAAACCTGCTAGTTGGGGTGCATCTTAGAAAGGAAACAAAAAACTTGACCTGAATATTCTGACCAGTTTGCTGCCTGACAGACTTGACATCTGGGAAAGGCTTCTATTTCTGAGTAAAATTCTAAAAAAAACCCACTACAAAATGCAATCTGCCTTTTGGAAATACTCTGGTCTCCTTGACTTTTGTCTGCCTGGGTTGACCCAGGAACTCTTCACTGGTTACAATTTTCCTCAAAACAAACATCAAGCATAAGTTAAAATGTATTGTGATCTGCCAAGAAACTTTGATGTCAAGGGCTATCAGGCAGTCTTGATACTTGGAGTGCTTTAGTATGAGTAAGAACTATGCTACCAAGACTTTGTCTATTCTTGGTTTGCTGAAGAGGCTCCAAAATAATCAGAAGAGATTATCTTCCTCAAGGCAGAGTAGATTCCTCAAAGAAATCTATCATCCTTTTTAAGCAACGTGTTTAGGTGAAATAGCTGGCAGGAATGGTGTTAAACATGAGTTTATTCTACAGTGCAACAGTTTCATATATTGGTTTCCTCTGACTTCAATGGCTTTGAACAACAGAACTGTGAAAATATGGCTATGAAAGCAAAGCTATTAACCAGCAGCTCAACAGAAAGAGTAATAGTGAGCCTTTTAACTAAATGGCTGTTATTGACCATTAGTTACCTAACTCTGCAGTGAAAGGATAATGTAGACTTAAATTGTGTTAAAATATAGGAGTTTAAAATGTTTCATGTCTGCAGTTTTTTCTCCTTGATATTCTTTGCTCTCTATTTTTTTTTTTGCCTTAACTGTATCTGAGTGTTATGGGTTCACCCAGGTGGGCCTAGATTTGGGCTCTGAAGTCTGGACTAGGCCGAAGCTGTCAGCTGACTTGAGCTGGGCTGAGCTAACAGCTGACCTCTTCTAGCCAGTAAGTTTGTATTCCATACCACATTATGACATCATCTCCAGGACAGTAGGAACCAGTGTGGGAGTGGTTAAGGCAGTCGCTTCTCAGCCCTCCTCTTGGGAGGACACACGATGCTGTCCCAGGGGGGATGGAGAGGACCAGGCCCACCACTGGCTCACAGGGTACCTCAGGAAAGTAAAAGGTGTTGTTCTGGGTCTTTCCTTTCTGCTTGAGTTTGTCTCCCTGGGGAGTAAGTCTTTTCTTAAGTAATGTGTAGTTAAGACAGTAGAATTTGTGTGTTCATTAAGAAGTTGAGGTGGGGAACTTGTTGTTGCAGACTTGTGTGAGTGAATATTTGTACTCTCTTCTAATTGTCTCTTTCTTTCTGTGAAAAATATATGTAGATTTAGTATGAATGCGGTTTGAAGTGTT
Organism: Pithys albifrons albifrons; assembly: GCF_047495875.1. Taxonomy (NCBI): domain Eukaryota; kingdom Metazoa; phylum Chordata; class Aves; order Passeriformes; family Thamnophilidae; genus Pithys; species Pithys albifrons. The sequence goes on along the minus strand of NC_092458.1, from coordinate 4,245,832 downwards.
TTTTTTTCTTTCCCCTCTCTTTTCCTCCCTTTCCCTGGTGTTAGGAGGGAGGCTTTTCTCTCTGTGCTTGGGGGGGTTGGCAGTTGCTTATCTCAAACCAAGACACTGAGCTACTTTTACACAGGAATAGTGGTAGAGATAGACATGGGATAGGTGCTGTTGTTCCTGACATAGTGAGTATATCAACACAAAGATGTGCTGAATTGCATTTGGGTTTTTTTTGTTGTTTTACATATGGACATCAGACTGAGAAACCTTGACATCTCAACAGCTTATAACTTTTCAAGTCTTATATAATTAGAGATGCAATTTTTAGAGATGGAGGAGGGGGAGAGAATCTTTCCAGGACACTCATCCTCTGCCATTTACTTTTATGTTCTTAGTATGATTTTGCTGACATTTGGGTTCCTATCTGTTTTGGGAAGAGAAGTAGTCAAGTGTAGGCACATGGAATTTTCCTACACAGGAGTTTTTATCAGGCAGCAAACTGTGGCATTCCACAACTTTGCTTCCTTTATCTGGATTATTAGAGTTTCAAAAATCTCATAATGTAGCAGTCCCCTTTTTAAAAGAGTGATGGTACTTTTGATCCCTTGATGCTGCCTGAAAAAGATGGAATCTCCTTTCACAAAAAATTTGCATATAGACAAGTGCCACATAGTACTCTGGCACCCTTATTCCTCTAGTTTGTTCTCTCTTGTGCTAACAAAAACAGATGGAGGTGACAAGGTAATGTGGTTTTTTGGAAACTATATTTGTCAGGAGCAAATTTTTTGGTCAAAAGTTTTATTACGTACAAACATATCTCTCTACTGTTACAAATCTGAGAAACAGAAGAACAATGAACTGAAAAAAAATAGATCAGCAACTCACAAAATAAAAAGTGGAAAGAAAAACAAAAGAATTTTTTTGTTCTATCAATCAAGCAGATTTCAGAGACTTTAATTAGTTAATCTGTCATCTTTCAGCTTTTACATATTTCTCTATATTTATTATGACTTTTAAATGCTTATTCTCTGCCAAATGATTCATAACAGGTTTAGAGAACAAGTTCTGTCATTATTTTTTATGTAAAATATTTGGAGTGAAAGGACTGAAGAAATACTAAGGGAATATAAATGTACCTGCTTGCTTGGAGATTTATTTTTTTAACTAATGAAAGAGCCATGTTATAAATTGGTAGTTGAATGAGACACAGAATAAGATTGCAGATCTTCCCTGTTCCCAGCAATTTGTATTTCCAGGGTGAAACCTTTACATTTGCTTTACTTCTTGCCCTACATTTGAATCCCACACAGACATATTAATAGTGACCTCAAGAGACTGTAGTCAAGCTGCAGGCCAGAAGATTCTTGCTAATACGACATAATAGTTTGGCACTGTCTGACAACTCAGCCAAGCAATATTTTCCTCCCAAATGGGCAACATCTATAAAGGGTGACACCCTTACCTGCTTTACTGAAATCTGGGAGTTCACTTCTAATTAGAGCTGACAAAAGCTTGACACAATCGGCAGCACTGAGAACTGAAATGCAGTTTCTTGAGCATAACAATGCCTCCAGTTCTTTTCTTTCAACATCATTAAGAGCCCTGAGGATAACAACAGAATGTGAGGGAAGGATAACAACAGAGAAATGGAATCCTCCACCATCATTATTTGTGGCATGAACCAGGTTTTAACAAAAGTAAATTTCAGACACTGATACAGTAACAGTAGAAATGAGTACAATTTCATAGAACTGAAAAAATGCTCAACAGGATGTTACAAATACAACCTTTTATTACATAAGACTCATTGTCTAAATATTTTAGAAGCATAATGGAAAGAAAGGAATATGTAGCTGTAGTTTGCGTGAAGCAAATGCATTCTTTCTTTAGAATTATTTATAAAAATATACAAAATGTACAGGCAGTCATGCATTTAGGGTGGATGGAAATTGTCAGTTACCTTTTCAAAGACCTTGGCTTAGTGCTTCAAAGTGAAATGTTTTAATTTTCTGCAGATGTTTAATGAAAACTACTGTGTTAAGACAATCATTGCCAGTAGAAACTAGCTGATCTGCTAGAGCAGAAGATTGGAATAGATGATCTTAAAAGCTGCCTTCCAGCCTCAACAATTCTGTGAATAAATAAATATACGTAGGGAAAGTGGATCAGGGACTTAATCCTTAAACTCAGTATTATACCTCTAGATTTGGTCTAAAATGAAGATTCATTTGATATTCACAGTTTACTTGTACAGTTTCCCACAAAGTAAAGCCAATGTACTCAGTTGGATACATGATGGGCATGAGGTATTTGCTTCTCCTGACAGGAGCAGAGGTTGTCAACAGCTGAAGCTACTCTGGAGAGCTGTATGTGGATCAATATGAGTTCAAGGAAAGGTCATGACATGCCATGGGCTTGCTGCTACCAGTATCCAAATGGACAGGTTGGTTTCTAGCAGCGTTTTACAACAGGTGCCCAAAGATTTCAAGATACCAGAAGTTGGCTGAAAAAAACATTTGAGTCAAATTTGTTGCTAGCAGGAGCAATATGATATGATGCAGTAGGGAAGAAATGCCTGGAAGAGATTGCCATGCTAGTACTCCATAGCAGCTGTGTTAAGGTACAGGTAATTGAATTCAGTTCTTCTTCTAAATGCATAAATAGAAGCCTGAGATAAATCTATTTGATAAGTGCTCTGGGGCACTCCTGCTGGAAAAGAATTTAGCAAAATTAAAATGTATTGCTTTAGAAAAGTAATGCAATGTAAAAAGAAAATGTAATGAATAATCTCAAAAATAAGTGGTTTGCATCATGTAAGGGTGACAGGACCAAATGTCAAATATGAGGCACATACTTCTGACCACATCACATATGTAGTTCAGTATAGGATCAGAGAAGCAAACAGAAGCCAGAAGAGCCTCTTGAATATTAAGGTTAATACTCTGTAATAGCAAGTAGCTGTAAAATATACATCAAGCTCAGAACAGTCCATGGTTCTATATCATTCATGGATTTTTTTCAAATATGTCTTCTGTATTATTCACAGACCAGAACAAGTAGTTCACTGTTTGGATGGATGCCATGAGAAGAAAAGTTTTTGACATCCTCAGTGAAAGATTTTTACCTCTGGAACCCTTTGCTGAAGGAAAACAGAGGCTATTCTCTGAAAACAATTCAAAACATTCTTTAATTCAGCAGGCAAAAATACAACCATTTAACAGATGGATATAGTAATGCTAATAGGATTTACTCAATGGAGAAAGCAGATATCCAAGTCTGAGATCCAGTCTACCTTCAATTATTCTGTGTTCTCAAAGGAAGACTGTTGATTCAAGACTCCAGTTCCCACTTGAGATTTTTTAACTTTTTCTAAAATATGACCATTCTATCAAACTCCTTTAAGACTAACTGATATTATAGGATTATATACAATTGTGGGTAATTTTTTTAGGTCTTTTTTGTGCACAACTGTTCTATTCCAATTTTAAATGTGCTTCATGGCAGTAAAATACGAAAAAAACAACCCAAAACATTTTTGCAATGCATGGACAGTGAATATATTGTTTTCCTGACCAACTGGAAGAAAATAAATCTTTTGATTTTGTGAAAACAGAGGAAACAGTTTAAGAATTAGGGTGAGAACATGAGGGAGTTTATCATAGTAGAATAAAGGCACCTCACAAAAATTCTCACTCCATGACTGTAGGGTAAATGCACACCTATATGTCTGTGTCAGGTGAATCTGAGTCAGTGTCTCTTCTGAGCAGAGAGTGAAAAAGAGAAAGAAAACAGTCTGAATCAATATTTAGAAGTGCACAATACAAAAAAGAAGGAAAGCAAGTGCTGACATGCACTTAAGGATATATACACACAAGCTGTTAAGTGTTCCTTACTAATTTTCTTGTCTTGATCCTCACTCCCCCCTCCTCCCTGTTGTGCTTCATTCTCCAGCTTGGCAAATAACCACTAGTTCTTGCCAAGCTTCTCTTTTTTGTGTTGATTTTAATTCTTTACATGGGAGCCCTGGGCTTGCCTGGGATTTAACCTTCTAAATATCTTTGATACATGCATATAGGTTTGACCACTATTTGCAGAATCCCTCTACTGACAACTTAGATTTTCACATTGAGACCCTTTTTTCAAGAGTAGATAGAAGATATTTTTCCCCTGGAAATAAACTTTTAAGTTCCAAATATGGATGCAGAACTATATTTGAAATAAAAAAATCCCCAAAGCAAACAAAAAAAACCCACAAAGGAAAATACTTGGTACCTCTAAGGGTAGTCTTTTCTTTACTATGGAATGGCACAATGCCACTCAAATGAATGGATAATATTTTTAAATATCCTGTAACTGGAGAATATTTGGGATTTCTTCAGTGCATTAAATATTTTATCATTCTACACAATTTAACTCTTCATTATAATAAGTTATTAATTTGTTTCCACCATGTAAGCAGATAAGAAATGTAGGCATTTAGAGACTAAAAGGAGAGATTAACTACTAATGCAATGTGTCATCAATATTTGACACCCTACTTAACATGACCATTATCTACTATAATCTACAGAAAATATTCTTCATGCTCCCACTGTACTGCTAGAGTGCCATATGGCTGTGCTTGTTTTTCTTCAAATAATTTTTACATAAACAGCTGGTGAGCTGTTTTCTTTGTACCATAGCACATATTTTTCAGGACAGTTAGGATTGATGTAACACTAGTATCTGCAATGCTTTTCATGTCAGGGTTGTAAGGAACCTTGTATGTATTATTCAAAAATTCTGAGCTCATTTTGCGTTTTGTTGCTTTGGGGGGAGACTTTTTTTTTTTTAAGTGACTGCTGAGCAAAAAGATTACATTTTCCCACTTTCTGCTGATATAACCTTTGAAATAAAACTTAGTGTATATGAATGCTTAATCACACAAAAGACAGTCAAATTATAAAGTCTTGTGGAAGCTCTTTAATATTCATTTGATTAAAAGTGGAGATCAGCTCACCTAGAATTTGACCCATGACACCCTAGATAAAGGAAAATCTGAACTGATTGGCAGCATAGGGATTATTTTATTGACATGGTAACTAATTTATTTAATTTACTGTTTTATCCTATGCAATTCTGAGGGAACAGTACAGTATAAACAGTAACAAAAGCTGAGTTAAAGCTGGATTAAAAATCTCTTCCTTAGGTACTTGTCATGTGAAAGGTGGGAGTTTAGATTTTTGTTTGTCAGTAGCCCCAGGAAAGTTGAGATTCTGGTGTTCAACTGTTGGTCAGTGTCTCATAAATTAGACCCTTCACCAACAGATTTGTAATGTTGGAGAGTACCTCAACCACTGTTGTTAGGGGGGACTCAACAGAGTGAAGACCCTGCAGCGAGTCCTGCCAAGGTGTTTTCTGCTGCTGGCAAGTGCAAAGACTCACTTTAACAGTTTGTGAAATAACAGTTTTATTAATACAAATTGTCACATATTAATGAGGTTCAAAGGTTGTCAGTGACAGTGTCTACTGCAAAAATATGTTTTAAAAGAATCTACCAATACATGTATTAGCAAGCACAAGCTCTAATATGAAGCAATCTACTAATATGCTACGGGGTAAGCACAAGCACAAGCTCTAGTCCTGAAAACAACATTTAGCACATGCAGAGTATAATTCTCATCCAAGGCATCCCTCTGGGGGTGGGAGAAGACAGACTCGGCCAGTTGACTGATCCCAGCAGTTTTTGTTGAGGTCTTCTCCCACTTTCCCTCTATCCCAAACTTATACAATTTTCTTTATGTTTAGGTGTAGTTTGAGAGGCTCTAGTCATAAATACCTTTTATTTCTGATTGATTTATCTAATAGGAGGGGGTGGTGGTTGTGACTCAAGACCCTGAGGAGTGGGTTTGACATGGTTGTTGGCTTCAGTAGCAGAACATCCTGATTCTCCCTTGTCTGACAGGTACTGTATGGTCTCAGTACCACAATGTTCTCTGTCTCTGCTGGGATTAGAATGGAGGGGGGCCATGCAGTCTTCACTTTGTTCCATACTCCATTCTGTTTCTCTGGGCAGATGTTTGTCATTATATCGGGGAGCATGTCAGCCTCAGTCCATCCAGGGAGTTGCAGCTGCTTTTTACCCTAAAATTCTGAGTCCCTTCTAGGTTTAACTCTATCCATCATCCCATAATATCAAAGATACTTTTTCAGGACTATTCACCAAAGCCTATTTCACCCAGTGATAATAGTTTAGCAGTGAGCTCTATGCGAAATTTAATTTTTCCAGCATGTTTTATCTGAAAAGTTTTGCAGCATTCCTGCCTTCCACTTGCAAATAAAGACAAGGAATAACAGTTTTTTATATTTATAAAAAAATTATAAATGAAAGAAAACTGAAAATTTTAGAAACAGGACTAAATGATGAGGAATAGTTTTACAGATTTACTTTTAAAGGCTTTCTGTTTTTTTCACAAGTAGAGTGATAAATGTTTTATATGCTTTGCTAGTGGCCAAAGCAAGAATTGTAAAGGAAATACACACCACGTGGTAGCTGACAACTGTTGAAAACAGTTTATTGAAATGTGTGGGGAATATAAAACTTTGAGTCAGCTGTTATCAGAAACGTAGGGTTAGTTTTCTTGCCTTGTGTCAGAACACCAGTTATTCACATGAGACCAGAAAGATTTCTGGTGCAATATAGCAGTAGTACTACACAGAAATGGTTACTCATTTGCAGGTGAACAAGAACCTACAATAAATTCTTCAACTTGTGCATCTGGTCCTTGACTTTCTATTTTCTAAGTAGGTTTTCCTGAATGTTTCTACAGACATTATCTACAGATTGAAGAAGGAAACTGATGGATGATTTTGCATGCTCTCAAATTTTACAGGGAATACCAAACAGTCCTAAAAATAGTTTTAAATGCTTGCTATTAGCAAGCAAATTTAAAAAAAAAATTGGTACTTTTTGTGGAACACTCAGAAATACCTGTCAGGCTCATCTGCTATTTTGTTTGGGTAGCTGTTGTTATTTTGGGGGCCTTTTTTTTTTTTTTTTTGGCTATGGAATAGCTGCTGCTGCTATTTGAACCAATTTCCCATCATAAAAGCATTTCAAGAATTAATAGTTAATTCTACCTAAATGTAATCATTTTTAGGTATCATCCATGACAGATTAAGAGTGTTTCAGAGGTGCTTAGGCTGATATGAACAAAAGTTATTCAACAGCTAGTGAAAATGAAAGAATGAATGCATGAATGAATGAATGAATGAATGAAAATTTATCAATTCCAGAGAGGAAAAGTAAATGTCCCCACTGCTATTCATCTGGCTGCAAACCAATAAAGCAACCCAATAAACCCTGCTGCACAGACATCTATACCACTTTTCCTTGTCAAAGAAACTCTGATTTGCTCTAGCATGGAGCCTGAAGCAGTCTACTATTTCTGCTACCAGATGCCAAGAAAGTGGTAAGTAAAATGAAGCCAGTCTCCTGAATCTCTGTTTGTCCAAAATATCTACCAAATAAAAGGAAAAACCAGGGCTACAAATGGCACAGCTCTCCAGCTGCATGGTTTCCCAAGTAAGTATATTGATACCAAAGACAGAAATGGACACCAGAAATTACAGAGAACCTTACCAGCAGGACAGGACACAGACCCAAATGGACCTTCTGCTCAAGGGGTAAGTGTTTGCAAGTTCAGAGCATAAGGGGGTTGAAGATGCCAACTGCTTGCTCAACACACGTTACAATTTCCTCTACTGTTGCAGAACATTGTCATAACCACTCAGTGTAATTATTTTGTCCCATAAAACTGAATATATTTAGTTATTTGTTGGCCTATTTTCTTCTTTTTCTTTTTTTTTCTTTTCCAAATTACTTACTAGATAGTTGCTATATTTTTTTATTGAAATTGTGCAGTAATGCTGCCTTAGAGTGGTAATAATGTTTATGTGGGAGACTGCTTTGCTCTGTTAAAGCTGCCTTTTATTACTCTGTAACTGTTTAATCTCAAACTCATTCTCCAGTTTAATTTATGTTTGTAAAACATTGGAATTACTTCTTCTGTTATACCACACCAGTTAAGAAAGACTTAAACTCAAGGGATCAAGACTCTTGCAAAGAGTTTATTACAGCTATAATAATAATAGTAATAAATAAAATAATAAGCAACCTCAAAATATTTATAAGTAATGGAAAATTCTGGCATTAAATGTTTAGAGGAAATTAGTGAGTACAAGCAAGCTGAAGAAGTCTCTAAATATTGATTTTTAGACCAGATGTGACTTATATCCTTACAAAGCAATTTACTTTGGAAAATAAGGAATATTTAAACTTTGAAGAGCTGCTGTATCTATATAAGGTGTTCTATTTTAACATTTAAGAACTGCTGTGTTTCCTTGAGTCTTTTAGATAAACCTGAACTGCTGCTGTAAAAATTAGGAAAAAAAGGGAGGAGGGGAAACTTCACAAATTCTTTGCCTTCAATTTTAATCAGAAAATATGTATTTTAAATGATCCATTAATTGTATCTACTTTTACAAGCCTGTAATCATTCACCTTTTCAACAAGATGCATTCACCTGAATAAATATTTTGACACATCAGACATTTATTACATGGTTAGATCTTTCACACAGTAAATTCTCAATTAATTCCAATACTAAATGAAAAAAAAAAATGTCATTGAGCTGCAACTTCTGAAGTCAAAGATTAAAGCACTAATCACTGCGCTCATCTTCTCTAACCTTGCACTTGTAGGCATTGGAATTGCTGCCATTTAGCATTGTTTAAAAAGAACTCTGACTGAGAAGGAACAATACATACTAATGAGAAAAAAAATATTTTCAGATACAAATAAAAGTGTACCCTCAATATATTAAGATATTTATTTGTATTTTTTTGTTGTGAGACAAAACATCAGGAAAAGTAGAAATGAATATGTACCCAAACACAGACACAGAGGTATATACAAGGGATATGATTAAAGAGATCCTATTTTTTTGCCTGTAAGAACTTTCATGACCATAATTTATAGATTCCTTGGCAGTCATGCAACAGATATTTGTCACAGGCCTTTGCATTTGATCAGAGATCAGAATAAGTTTATAAAAGAACAGCTAAGGACATTTCCCATGTCCCTAAGATATTTGAGAACATCTAAGACACCTGAATCCACCTAGGATGGCATTTTAGATCTTGATAGGAATATTCTCCTGTCTACTAGCTTTACAAATAAATAAATTAAGTATTAAAATGTGTAAATTTCTGCAGTAAAGAAAACAGAGGTTGAAAATAATGTTTCATGATCTTATCAAAAAGATGCTAAAATATTTTTTATTCTAAAAAAATAGATTTAATCATTTAAATCCAAATTTAAATCTTATTGATGCTCAAAAAATGAGTTAACCAATTTTGCCTCAAAAGTATTTCAATCTGTTCATGTTTTACTTATACCATATGTTTTTGTAGCTTAAAGATACTCAAGATTTAATCAATGGTATAACAGAAAATGAAGTTCTATCAGCTTATTACGCAGTAGGAAGCTGGTTTTCTAAAGTCTAATCAAAGTGAAATTTCACATTGAAAAGGTCATATCAGACTATTTGGATACAATAAATATAAATTCACATGTGGGATATAGTGAAAGTCACTGTATAGTCTAAACTTTGCAGAAGTGGACATGTAACAAGGTAACTGAGGTAATAGCACAGTGTGCTGGGTTGAGCTGGCAAATCGCCAACTGTCCAGGACAGGGTGAAAAGGGTTCCTCCCCCCCCCCAACCAGACAAGGAAAGAGAGGAGGGAGAAAGGAAAGAAAACCCTCAAAGCAGGTTTATGCTGAAACTAACTACATGTATTTATAAAGAGAAGAGACAACTAAGAGAGAACTACAATATAACACACACTTACACAAGTTACATATATATAACAAGGAATAACTTCCCACTCCCCAGTTAATACAAAGCCCATTACTCTAAATTCGTAGGCACTCCAAAAGACACTCAGCAAGAAAGAGAAAGTATAACAACAAAGTATCTCTACTTCCCTGAATGCAAACAAAATGCAAGCACAGGCAACAGGAGCAGGGCCCAGCATAGCAGAGGAGCTGCCAGATGTCCTCCTCTTAGTGCAGCCATGGTGGAACTAACCAAGCCACTCCCACACACTGGATTTTACCCCCTTTGAGATGATGTAGTATGGTATGGAATACAATATTATTGGCTAGAAGTAGTCAGCTGTTAGCTAGCTCAGCCCAGCTCAAGTCATCTGACAATTTCAGGCCTAATCTGAACTTTAAAGCCTAACTTCTCGGCCTACTTGGCTAAACCCATAACACACAGGAAGACTCTTGGATCTACTGTGCAAAATGTGACTTGCCTTTTTATATAACTCTTGACCAAAGTGGGTTTTTATTCATGGTGCTCTACTACCATAGAGTGTCTTTTGCTGTTGTGCAGACTGTGGTAAATAGGGCTCAGTGTTCTTCATATGAGCTTCTTTGAGAGTTCAAGGCAATGACTGTGAAGGCAATGGCTGGGTGTGCGTTGCAGCATGGAACAGGAGCAAGCATCCCTAACTTTATGAAGAAGAAAATCCACAAACCCCATATTAAAATGCTAGATTGTTCTTTTTTTCACAGAAGTTTGGTTCTTAAAATGAAACTTATGAGCAAATACATTTTTGGAATTGGTATCTCTATTATGTGCAGCAGTAGGCTTCTCGAGATAAACAGAGGATCCCTGAAAAATAGTGAAATGTGCAAATAAAGACTTGGGACAGGCTTGTGAAACCAGGAGAAGAGAAGCACTTTTTCTTCTTAGTATGAAGTATTCCTTCTTTTCTTCTTAGTGAGTAGTATTCTTTCTCAGTTGCTTTGTAAGCATGATGTTTGGAAGGGAAGGTTTAATAGATAGGCTTAGGGTACCATTATGTGGTGACACGAGGCAGGACTGGCACTGCTAACCTACTATGGCTTTCACAGATTTCTGAAAACTCTTATTTTTAATTTACTTTTTTAGTATATGTGAATAAAACAACAGGTTAGATGAACATGGTTTCCTGGGTTGAGCTGGCAAAATGCCAACTGTCCAGGACAGAGTGAAAAGGGTTCCTCCTCCCCCAACCAGCTAAGGGGAAAAGAAGAGGGAGAGGAAAGAAAAACCCTCAAAGCAGGTTTATGCTGAAACTAACTACATGTATTTATACAGAAAAGAGAAAAATTAAGAGGAAACTACAATATAACACAGACCCACACAAGTTACATATAACAAGGAATAACTTCCCACTCCCCAATTAATACAAAGCCCATTACTCTAAATTCATAAGCACTCCAAAAGACACTCAGCAAGAAAGAGAAAGTATAACAACAAAATATTTCTACTTCCCTGAATGCAAACAAAATGCAAGCAGAGGCAACAGAAGCAGGGTCTAGCATAGTAGAGGAGCTGCCAGATGTCCTCCTCTTAGTGCAGCCATGATGGAACTAACCAAGCCACTCCCACACACTGGATTTTACCCCCTTTGAGATGATGTAGTATGGTATGGAATACAATATTATTGGCTGGAAGAAGTCAGCTGTTAGCTAGCTCAGCCCAGCTCAAGTCATCTGACAATTTCAGGCCTAATCTGAACTTTAAAGCCTAACTTCTCGGCCTACTTGGCTAAACCCATAACACATGGAAACATTCTCTGAATTTATGGATTTTAGTTTGCAAGACAACCTCATGAAGAGTCAAAATTTTCTTTATGAATGAGTATTGGTTCAACTGAATTGAACTGTCAAAGTTGTTGGAAACAATTGCAGTAGAAACAAACAGGAACTATATGATTAGGGCTTGGTTCATCCTCCAGTCCATGCTGTTTTGGGCAGAAGTTGTTCCCTTTCCACAGATCTGAAATACCTCCAAATACTGTTTTGGGGATAATTCCACTGGGCTTACTACAGAAAAAAGCAACAATCAAACCACACTTGATTTCAATTACACAGTTTTTAAGTCTAGAACACGGTATGTTTTTTGGTTAAGTCTGTTTGAGAATCAAGAAGAACACTGTGGATTTATATCAGACAAATAAGCATTTAATAAAATCACTCATCTCAGAATTAGCCTATCAAAACAACAACAACAAAAAGACCAGGAATTAAATGGATAAAAATTAAAATGCAAACCACTATAAATTGTGTAAGAATAGAAACTGAAGGCATTTTTACTTCAATTTCGTGCTCTCTCAGAAAAAGGAAAGGATTTAACGTTCCTACAAGGAGAAATAGAGTTTTCAACTAAAATGTCTTTTTTCTTTTTTTTTTATTGTCAAGATTGGTTTATATTTTATGACTAGTAGTATTTTTTATTTCTGCCTCCATTTTTTTTTCTGATAAAAAGATTAACTGTCTTTACAGAAACTCTTACTAATTGTGCAGGAAAGTAGAGAACTGAGTGATCTGGTCATACTATTTAAGAAAGCTTTTGTTTTATACATTTTTCACTTACACCTTGTTTCAAGATAGTTTGTGGAATATATTAATTCAATTTTCGATCTAAATAACATTTATTGGAATTTATATTGTGAGTGAAATTACAAGGATGAAGAGAGATTCTTACAAGGGCAATTTTTAAAAGTAGGGAGGCAGATAAGAAGTGTAAAAATGTTGGTCCAGATTTTATCTTCAACATTAAAAAAGAGCATTGGGAATAGGTTTAAAAGGAGAGGATGTCAGATGCAGGCAGCTGTAGTTAATGGCTATAGAAGAAGATGGCACAGTTCTTGCAAGTACAGTATTAAATTAAAAAAAAATCATGCAGTAGTGATCCCTTTCTCCTTGACTCTAGCATAATTCCCCAAGGATACATTGACTTGAGAGATTTTCTTATATAGATTCATGAAATGTGGTTGTAGATTAGTCATTGAATGTTTACAACAGAGATTGAATGAACAGAAAGAGTAAGCTCAGAGCTCATTCCTAAGAAAAAATAACAAAAGTTAAGCACCAATAATGTCAGTTTATAACAAAATGTCAAATACAGACATATTTTTAGGGGAATCCTTCATATCCAGAATACAACAGACGTCAATGAATTGTCATCTAGTGTTCCTGAAGTAATCAGACATTTGATTGCTTTTCTTCTGGCCAAAGCCTTAGCAATATACGCATTTCTTGTGCAGAAAGCTGTGCACAGCAATCAATGTGGATCAAGGGAAGCAGGGTGGTGAGATCCAGTTATGCAAGCTTCCCAAAGACTTTTCTGTTGGAGTACCATGGATTTCAGCTTAGACCCACAGACTAAATTTCTATTTGCAGCTAGAATTAGGTGTGCTTTTGAAGCACCTTGTCTTGCCCAGTTTCATCTGAAAGGAATCCAGTTTATATATTCCATGACTGTTCTATAGTGCAAAAAAGGACACAGCAAGGGGAGCAATCTGGAGATTTGATTCAAAAGCTTATTTCTGATCTCCATGAAAACATCAAAGCAGGTTCAGTGTCACGTGAAAGGGAGGAGGGAGACAGAAATGCAAAGATTTCTAGTCTTAACTGTATTAATAAGAAATTATTAGCAATAAGCACCTCCAGACAATCAGATCCTTATGTTCCCAACACTGCCTATCAACTACAGACAGCACACAGGTTGGAAGGGTTTCTGACCTCTGATATGAAGCCAACACTTAAGCCAGGGAGAACTTATCAGGTAAATAAGCGCTTCAAGAAAATTAGAGGCTTATTAACAAAGCACTGCCTGCTGAACTGCTGGACAGAACATAGTCTGGATGGATTTCTAACCTCTGCTTTTGAAGCCACACTTAATAGCTAGAAAAGAACTTTTCCCACAACATGTCCCAAAATAACATTTATTAATACAAGTATGTGACAGTTATTGTGGGGTTTGCGTTGCCAGTGATAACGTTTAGCTGCAAGATTGTATTTAATTGATAGCAAAGACCCCAAATGGAAACCAGCACAAAACACATTTTACAGAGACAGGATGTTATGGGTTTAGCCAGATGGGCCTAAATTTAAGTTTTAAAGTTCAGCTAGGCCTAGGATTGTCAGCTGATTTAAGCTGGGCTGAGCTAGCTAACAGCTGACTTCTTCCAGCCAATAATATTGTATTCCATTCCATACTACATCATCTCAAAGGGGGTAAAATCCAGTGTGTGGGAGTGGCTTGGTTAGTTCCATCATGGCTGCACTAAGAGGAGGACATCTAGCAGCTTCTCTACTATGCTAGGCCCTGCTCCTGTTGCCTGTGCTTGCATTTTGTTTGCAGTCAGGGAAGTAGAAATATTTTGTTGTTATACTTTCTTGCTGAGTGTCTTTTGGAGTGCTTATGAATTTAGAGTAATGGGCTTTGTATTAATTGGGGAGTGGGAAGTTATTCCTTGTTATATATATGCATAACTTGTGTAAGTGTGTGTTATATTGTAGTTTCCTCTTAATATTCTCTTCTCTGTATAAATACATGTAGTTAGTTTCAGCATAAACCTGGTTTTGAGAGTTTTTCTTTTCTCTTTCTGTTCTTTTTCCCTTGGCTGGTTGGGGGGAGGAGGAACCCTTTCACTCTGTCCTGGACAGTTGGTGTTTTGCCAGCTCAACCCAGGACACAGGAATATCAAACTCAAGTTTCAATACAGCAGTGTATCCCATTTTCACGACAGACAAAAACTAGCAATAAAGAACTACTAACTAAAAACACAGCCACCTAAAACACTTATCTAGACACTCGTTCAATAACGTAGGACAACAAAATAGCTTGCACACCACTCTGTAACACAAAGCTAAAGGAAAGAGCAGAACTGCTTCTTATCAACACACATGTTGAAAAAGAAACTGCATATTGCAAAAGAAAACAATAACTAATATGAAGTAGCAAAGTGTAAAGCAAATTACTGTTATTAGTATTAAGATAGCACAACACAGGAAAGGAGGTGCAAAACAACTGTTAGCATAAGATGTAAGATAGAATGTATAAAGGAATAAGCTTTGTAAGAAAGTAAAGTTAAGAAAGTAAAGTAGAAAAATGGAAAGCATATGGTCTCCTTTACCCCTACATTGTTCCAGGAGGTAGGAGGAGGCAGGACAAAGCTGCCAGCAGCTACCACAACAGAGATGATGGCATTCCTCCCTCTCTCCAGCCGTTAAAACTGCATCTCTTTTTATACCTTTTTTTTTCCTTCAAGTTGTTGTGTGACTAAAGTCAATCTTTTGGGGGGTTGATACACATGCCTGAGGGTGGTGGCTCCTTGAGTGGTTATAGCAGATATTGCAAAGGGGGGCCGTGTCATTTTTTAACACTCCATCCTTTGGTAATCGGATCAGTTTGAAAACTTTTGTCCTCGGCTGCGAGCACCCCTCCAGGGGGCTGAGGTGTTTCCCTCAACCCATCCAGGCTCATCAGGGCTATCACTCCACATGCAGTCAAATAACACCACATGGGTAGGACATAATTTTTCTCATGTACCAAGGTCCTGCACCAGTATGAATACAGGCTGGGGGGATGAAGGGACTGAGATAAGTCCTGCTATGAAGAACTTTGATTAGTGGTTGATGAGAGGCCTGACACGATTCCACAGTGTGTGCTCACAGCCCAGAAAGCCAATTGTGTCCTGGGCTGCATCAAAACCAGCATGGACAGGGGGTCAAAAGAGGAGATTCTTCCCCTCTGCTCTGCTCTTGTGAGATCCCACCTGGAGTACCGTTCAGTTCTGGGGTCCCCAACATGAGAAGCATATGGAGGTGTTGGAGTGGGTCCAGAGGAGGTTCACAAAGATAATTAGAGGGATGCAACACCTCTTTTATGAGGCCTTAGAAAGTTGAGGTTCCTCAGCCTGGAGAAGAAAAGACACTAGGGAGAGCTTATAGCAGCCTGTTAGGACTTAAGGGAGTCCACAAGATAGTTGGAGAGGCACTTCTTACAACTGCCCTTACTTCTTGCCTTAGTGATAAGGCAAAGGAGAATGGCTTTAAATTGAAAGAGTGCAGGTTTAGATTAGATACAAGAAAAAAGCTTTTTACAGTGAGGGTAGTAAAACACTGGAATAGGTTGCCCAGAGAGGTGCTGGATGCCCTGTCCTACGAAATGTTCTAGGTCCAGGTGGATGGGGCTCTCAGCTACCTGATCTAGTGGAAGATGCAGGGAAGTTTATTGCAGGGGGCTTGCACTAGGATTCTATGATATATGGGAGCTTCCTCAAGGACAGCAAGATGAGTATATAAAACCAGGTTTTATTGGGGCTGAAAGGGAAGATTTATCTTCTTTTCTGTCTTTTTGAAATATGACAGATGGAAAGTAATTAATCTAATTGTGAATGTCTACAGAGAGATGCTCAGTTTTGAGCCAGACACCTCAGCTGTCTTATCCATCCTTTTATAATCAAGGGAGAGACACAGTGCTTTTACAGCACACAACACATGGAGTAATTTAAATATCTATTTTAGATTAAAATAATCATGCCTTATGTCTTTCTACTGCTTATAAAGGGGAACTGAGAAGTTTCTTGTAGGTCTTAGCCCCAGTTATTCAAATTAGATCAATTTAATGATATTCTAAGTATGTGCATATGTAATTACATTTTTATGAAGAAACTTTATGGGTATAAAGAAAACAGCACATTTTTATTTCTTTTGAAAAGACTCAAACTACTGAGAGGTGTGTCTTAGTTATGACATCAGGAAACAACTTTTATTAATCTGAACAGTCTTCACTTATTAATGTATAGAAATGCTCTTAGACATCAAAGGGAAGTTGAAAAAACACTTTGAAATATTTTTGTATCCTGAATTTTAGTTTGGAAGGGTGAATGTACTTTAGTTCTGATGCAGTTTGGCAGCAGTTATCTGAGCAAATGGGAGAATTTATGATGAAAAAATGGGCAATATTTTAGCAATTAAAACAAAGATCTGTACATGCAGATAAGGAGATGAAGCTAAAAGAGAGGAAGTAATGTTTGCCACAATGCTTAGCAAGAAAATGATTTTGGTTTAAAGTTGACAGCAAATAAGGATCTAGAGAGTTTTGTAATAGAGAAGTAGCTGCAAAGACTGAAAATAAGTAAACAAATATGCCATCTGTGTTAGCAGTCACTGTTTTTCTAACAGAAAAACATGGGAGGAGGTAGGGGGGAGTAATGTATTAGAAGTGCACATGCCACTATGAAGGACTACACATAGGTGATAGCAGTGTCTCATGTTACACTGAAGCAAGGAGGAGGCATTATTGTCAGTTACTGAAACACTAGTCAAACAGAAGCAGAAAAATATCCTCATTTTGACAGTAGCTAACGTGTCAGAGGCAAAAACTACCTAACAGCTGACTAGGCACAAAGAATACCCTAACTACAACAAGTTCTGCAACAGGTATGCATATTCTTTTCTGCTCCTTGAAACTAGGATCATCTGTGCTGCTTTTGGTCACTGTTCTGTACTGCATGAATTTATATTGCTAACACTGCCCCAGGCATCAATGAAAAAAAAATTTATTTTGTATGGATGTGTTAAGGAAAGCTTACCTATATATAGCTAAGCTATAATTGTATTCAATGTCTACAGCAATAAATATATATTTGGATAGTTTTTGCTTTCCATTGAAAATCTTAGCGATTTTTTTCAGAATAAATTGTGTATATCTGAAACATATACATATTTGAACACACAGACAGGCCTTGGTTTATTCAAAATTTGACACAAGTTGGATTTCTTGCTATCAAAAAGGAGAAAGTTTAGTTACAGGTGTGTTTTGATCCACTACTGACTCAGGGTGGCAGAAAATATGTAGACTTGCAAAAGTTAGGCAGGATTTAGATAGAACAAATATTTTGCTGTGAACAAGGGAGGTGTGACTGTATGATCAAGAATTAACTTATTCACAGTTTCCCATAAACCGGGAAAACTTCATCATCATTAGAAGAATAAGAGGTAGGGAAAGAAGTTTTTGGCACATTTTGCATGTTGAAGAGGAGCTAAATGAATAGAATTTAACCACAAAGGGAACAACAGCAAAAAGAAAATATCAGTATTATAACTGTGAAAATTGTTTTCTTCTCAGTACAATAAGCATCTTGCCCTCCAGGTGTGGGGAAGAGGAATATTTCATATTGATGTTTAACATAGAGACCCTTCACAAAGCTCATGGAAATGTTGACTTGGAAAAATGGGTCTCAAATACAGATTTTGATGCCTCAGGAGGACAAAACTGATCTTTACAGAAAAGAAATTTCAGGCAGGATTTTGTGTACAATTGCTTCTTTGCCAAAGGCAGGATATTGTTTTTATTGCCCTAATTGCAGAGTGATTTTTCTTCTTGTTTCTTTACAATGTCCTCTAAAAATCCATCTTCACAGTTCAAGTGCTAGATCTGGAGAAATTTGCAGAAATAAGCTACAAGACATGTTTCAAACTCCAGGATTTGGCTGAAGATACCATGGAGATGTCAGTGGTGATCTTTGCAGGTCTACTGCAGTTGGCTCGCAGAGTTCCTTTGCTATTATGGGGTATTAAGAAACAAATCAATGCCTAGAAACTATCTCAGAGAAATTACAAAAGAAGTAGATCCAAGAAACCTTACCAAGAGGTGGAGTGTTAGGTACCACAAAGAAATTTGATAATGCTCCAGGAAAAAAGGCTGGGTCACTGCTTAAAACAGACACTTGTGGTTAGTTCCCATAGGCTGGAGGAAAGTGGGGGGTGACCAGCACTTTGCATAATTAGTTGTATTTCAAATAGCCCATCTGTAGCCTTTTAAAACTGTGAGAAATATTCATGCACACAGTGAGCTTCTGATGAATTTTAAATTGAAATATTTATTCTTGGGAAAACCACTGTGTGACTATCTTGGCAATTTAACTGGTACAGCCTCTTTGCAATCCATCCATGAAATCACAGTATAACAGGTGAAAATTGGTGGATCAAAGAGAAGTGTTCAGGAACACACAACCTATCGTTCGAGAGAAATAAAAACAAATTCCCTCCCAGCTTAGCACCAGCAGAGACAGCTGCTCTTTATACACTATCCAATGAACCACACACAGTATTTAGCTAAGAAAATACATTTTAAAGAGAATTTTACTCTTTGATGCATTATTTGACTATTGTTTGATTTTAATTTCCTGAAATAAATAGCAATTACTTGTTTGAGAAATTGCCTTACCAGCATCTGCTGATGTCTTTGTACTTCTGGCTTTAAAAAACAAACAAACAAACAAAAAAAAAACCCAAAACATTTCCTGGAGTGAATTTTCCATTAAATTTGCTACACTTCTATGAAATTAATACCTCATAGTTTTTCTATTCAGTGAAGCATTTTTGCATAGGAAAAAAAAAGCTGACTTTCATTAAGGACAGAAAAGGAAAGGAATCCTTAAGACCTCTGTCTTTTGATAAATAAGGAAAATTAAGTAATTCAATATATTTTCAGTATATACTCAGTATCTGGTTTCTGGTTTAAATGTTTAATGTGGTATGCTGAGAGTCAAAAGAAAGTTATCACAATTAACTTATTTAATATATTTTCAGAATGTAAGTAGGTAAGTAAAAGAGTATACACAGATACATAAAAATGTTTTACTTTTTTTAAAATTAGTTTAATATATAAGTATATGTTTTGGGTTGAGCTGGCAAAACGCCAACCGTCCAAGACAGAGTGAAAAGGGAAGAAGAGGGAGAGGGAAAAAATCCTCCAACCTAGTTTTATGCTGAAACTAACTATATGTATTTATACAGAAAAGAGAAAATTAAGAGGAAACTACAATATAACACACACACAAGTTATGTATAACAAGAAATAACTTCCCACTTCCCAGTAAACACAAATTCTACCATTTTAACTACAAATCACTCTAGAGAAGTCAATTCCCAGAGACAGACTTAAGCAGAGAGAAAAGCTAAGAACAAACATTTTACTTCCCTCAGATAACATGATGGTAAGCTGGTGCTCTGGGCTTGGGCCTCCCCATCCCTCCTAGGATGGCAGTGTATTGCTGGGACCACAGCTGTGAAGCAACTGAAACAAACCACTCCCACACCAGTTCCTACCCCTCTGAGATGGTGTCGTAATATGGTCGGGAATACAACATTACTGGCTAGAAGAAGTCAGCTGTCAGATAGCCCAGCCCAGCTCAAGTCAGCTGACAATTCTAGGCCTAGCCTGAACTTCAAAACCTAAAATTTTTGCCTACTTGGCTAAACCCATAAAAGTATGGTATATATTTGTAGGAACAGAACTTTTGAATCTCCTTCTTTTTAGCTTCAAAATTACTTCCTCTGCTGGTTTAAAGGTGAACCAGCAGGGGAAATGAACTCACCACGAGAGAGATTATAAGTCAGAGGTAAAATTTAATAATAATATTACAATAACAACACTGACACAAAAGGGAAATTGCTTTCAACTCACAAAAACCCAGCAGTATAACCCAGTGTCCTGGGGCACAAACCCAAGGGGGTTTGTTTGCCCTTGTGCTGAGACCCCTGTGGTTCCCCCAAGTCCAGAGCAAAAGGAAATGAAAAACCTGTTGGTGCAGGCAAGGGCTGTGGTCTGGGCGAGAGCGGTGATCTCCTCCTGTCGGGGTCCTGCTGCTCCTCTGGATCCGATAAGAAGTTACCAAAGTCTTCTTACCCACCACTTATGTACCCTCAGGGAGCACCCAGTCCCTCCCCCTGGGCGGGGACTCACACAATGGGTGATTAACTCTGGGAGCCAGGGGGTATTGAACTGTTGATGGCCCCTTAGCAGCTCCGCCCCCTCAGGCTGGGTGTGAAGGTGATAATGGCTCCCTGGGCAGCTGCTGCTAATGGCCCATTGTCCTTGGGGAATGAATAGAGGGGGTAGAATACACAGCTTTGATCACCCCCACACAGGGTTAGCTGGTCCCTCCTGCTGAAGTAGGACTCTTCTTTATGTTAACAAGTGTTAGTGCCTTTTACAAATATAAGAAGTGATGCCGGACAGAAAATATGTATCTGAAGATTCTTTGGTAGAAAATACCCTGCTTGCAAAACTGAAATATTTCAGAAAGAAAAAAAAACATTTATCATTTAGTAATGAGAAATATTTTTAATATTCTAATACTTCTTGAAAGGGAGTAAATTTTTGGCCACTTAAATAATATAATAAAAACACATAATTGCACAAATGAAGCATAATAATAAGCCTTCTGCTGCCCATGTTATCTTCCCCCACAAGCAGACCTCCTTGTCCTCATCTTTGAAATACAAATAAGATAAAGCATTTTTTTAATCCATCAACAAGGTCTTTTTCAAATTACACAAAGTTCACCACCAGAGTAATGATTCTTAATGTTATTTATACTTTTCTCTATTTTTTTTTATTCTTTTGCACTACATCTGCTGAGATTAATAAGGAAGGAATAGGGGATAATATTATCTGAAAACAAGCAACGAACAAATTAAAAAACCTAACCAAACAAAACCCTGTAAACAAAATAACTCTTTTTTTCCCTACAGTCAATATCTTACTGTGTAAGCTCCTGTTCAGATTCCTTATTTCTCCTGCTTATTATCATCCCTCTCCTGCAGTGTGCAGCCTCACTGATACAGCTTCAACAACTGCTAACTACACACAAACCTTTTTCAGAATGCTTCTTTCTCTACATCTAAGTCAGAATGATGAGGGAAAAGTATTTAATACATTCAGAAGACTTAATGGCATAAATGTCTAATGATGCAGCCATGTTCAATTCCCAGCATAAAATGGGCTTGGGAGTTCTCTTCTTCCTTCATAGCTGTCACTGGAGGTGAGATTATCTTCTAGAGGGATACTTCCTCTGCTTTTAACACCTCAGAAGGTCAAGGTCCATTTAACTATGCAGCATTGCAATATCAGATAGCTAAATTTAAGGTCAAACTCAAGCTTTCACCCACATCTTATTCCATACTTGAAATGCATATTCCTGTTATATTTCTATTCCTTGTATAAGATTATGTCAAACCATCAGCATGAGAAGTGTAAAATACTACGGAGTATAAATTAAAGAGCTGAAGTTAATCTTAAGAGCTTTTTGAGGTTTTATACTTCTTTCAAAATATCAGTTGAAAGTGTCTGATGGCTTTGCCCTGGAAAGGAATAATCTCATACTTGTATCACAAGTAAAAGAGCATCACCTCCAAATTCTGTATACAGCAAATTGTACTCATACTTCAGCAAGCCCATCCTGCATCTCACCAGTACTTATTTTCCAAATTTCTTCTGTAATTACCTATTATTGCAGCTCTGCAGTACTAAAGTGGGGGAGGGATACTATTTCAATTTACTGCAGTTAAGATCATGTGCTATTACAATGCATGCTGTAAAACCCTATTTTGGTAGAGCCCATAGATGTTATGATGATATAATGGAAAGGTGCCAAATTTGTAGCTAATGACTCCTTTGTGTGGTAAAGAGGAAGTATTAAACATCTGTAAAGAGATATTAGAATTTTATATGAAGAAACTAAAATAAAAAGGCTTGATGTAACTTTGCATTAGCATTCAATGAAAAAATAGTTTTGAAACATTCAGAGCAAATTAAGATTATTCAGTTACTTCTAAAATTTAAGAAATCTTCAGATATTGAGAAAAAACTTGACAGCATCTACAGCTGTGACTTAAGAATCTAAAGGCAGTAAAATTTTCTGTACATTCATGTGGAAATCATTACAGTGCTACTTTTGTAATGCAAGACAGTGGCAGTGAAGGAAAAGAATTTAAATACAGAAAGAAAATTCAATGCCTGTAATTAAATATAAAAGTATGTTTGCTAATTACTAGAAATATAAAGAAAGCAGAGTGCATTTATATCTTGTTTTATATCTAAGTTTTATTTGTGCTTCTTGGCTTGTTACACCCTATACTGAACTAACAATTAGTACCAGAAGTCAATATGTGAGCTTGAAAACCTACTCATGTAAACTGAAAATAGAAACTGCAACTTTGGTTCTTTAATGATATCTAGAAGTTTCTGGCAATAATGCTAGCAAGCTGGGATAGAGAATGAAAATTCATAGGGAAAAAAATAACTTTAGAAGAAGAGACATTCTCTAGGACACCATTCACCATGTGGTTGTGACTGTTTGTTTTCCCTTATTGCTTTCTACTTGTAAAAAAAACAGACATCCCTTCTGAAAAACTGATAAAAATCATCAGTCTTTGATGCTAATTACACTTAATTCTGAAGCCAAAACTTTGTTATTGCCTGTTGTTACAATCTTGGCTGAGATATCTCTCTTTGTTTTTCCAGAATTAAGGTTTTCCTAGTCCCCACTATACATACAGGGAACTAACTGCATGAAGGCTGCAATGGATCATTTAGTTATTCTGAAGTAAAACCATTTACTTTTTGCTCAGAATGTACATATATATGTATATATACTAGGAATAAAAGAATTTGTTTCAGCTGTTATCAGCGGATTAAAAATAGCCCACCGATACGGTGGAGAGGTTTCCGCTTCCAGGAGCCAGGCTAGGAAAGTGACAAGCAGGGCTCCCCAGGATCAGGCCCCTTAGAAGCGAGGGACGGCTCCTCCCGCCCCCGGCCCGGCGACCGTCCCGAACGGAACAAGCCCGCACTTGCCAGGAGTCCACGAGGAAAAGCCAAGTTTATTGCCGCGCGCTAGCTTTTGAGGAGAGCATGGGAATTCCCCGGATGTAGGCGGGGAAGAGGGGCGGAGACGGGGCGGAGTAACACAGTTCATTGGGTACATGCAAACAAAGGGAAAGAGGGAGGGGAGGAGCGGCAAAAGGACCAATGGGAGAATGAGATGGGCGGGGAAAGTCTACTGTAGGGCTTCCGGCACTTCGAGGCAAGCACAGCCCCCACCCGGGCTCCAGCAGTGCCCCGTGGGCGGCCCCGCCGGCAACCGCCCCCATGGCCGGGTCGGGCCAGGACAGGGGGCTGCGACGCGGAGGGTTTTGTGGGAAGAGGGAACCCGGACAAGGAACTACCAAGGGAAAAACAACCAGGGTAGACACATTGGGGTGTATAACATTCAAGCTGGGGAAGCATCAACATAGGGTGTGAACATTAGAGTCCTTATAAATCTCTCGCAGAGCTTCCATATTCGGGGAGCCGGGTTCCTGGGCTTCGGCGTCCTCGTCTATCCATCTCTTATAGTATTTTTGCCAGTGTATAAACCCTGGGTCTCCTCCGACAAGCTGTGTTTTCTGTTTTCTGAGATAACCTAACATCAGGAATTTTGATGCCTGTATTTGGCAAAAGAGTTAAATGGCTATTTTAGACTTTAGGTTTTAGATTTCATTAATCTTGGGGAAAAGTTTATGTATTCCTCATTTCTAAAATCTGGTCAAATCTCTATGCTTTTCTTCTGAGGTAACATTCCTACTCTCCTAATGAAGCTGAACAGATATGGGAAAAAGGACTTTTCAAACCAAGTATAGAGAAGTCCCACTCTGTTCTAGCTCTTACAATAGCTACCTATGATGAGTTCTGCATTGATACTAATAGATTGTCAAGATAAATGTGTTGTTTCTTGAAGAAAAAAATCCCTTACTATGAGTTTGAATTTAAATATAAAAGAATTAGATGAGTAGGGAAAGTGGGGAGAAATATTTCTCAGGAAAATGAGTTCTATGAATGTAGCTCCCAGTTTAGGCAAAAGCAGGATGAACAGTTCCCACCCTCCAGATTTTATTAAGTGATTTGAATCTTGCTGCCCTTTTTTTTTTGTCTCATTACCTAAAAAGTAATACTGTGCTAAAAACCATTAATTATTAACATATGTAAGGCATTATATAGCTTAGTTCACATTTAGCTGTTTTAGCTTATATATTTTTAAAGTTGAGATAAGGTGAGCTAAAAATGTTATTTAAAAATATTTTTGTAGGGATTATTATCAAATTATTTCTGAAAGGAGACTCTATTCTAATTAACATTGCAGAAAAAATATCTAATATTTGATTGATTTTTTCAATAAAATTTAAAAATCCTTTATACAAACCTCATAGAAAATGCATTTTGTGTAAAAAAACCACCTGAATTACTTAAAATATTAATTACTTAATTTGTTTTTGAGATAGTTGGGTTATTGTCAGATTTATGAACACATAATTCTACAAATCTCAGGTCTCAGCATTTCTAACCTACTTTTATTGTGGATAACTGAAGAAAAGTAAGCTTTTCTTTCCTGCCTGTTAACAAGAAGGTTTAAAGCTAAACAGGAGCAAAGATCACTCTTTATCTGAAGAACAGTCTTCAGCTTTCAGAAACCGGGTTACTTAGGCAATGATATTCTTAATTTAGAGGACTTATCTCTTCAAAACTATGGTGGCTTACATGCATTTCTTGAATAATATTTTTTGTGAAATTTAAGATTTTACCAAGGTCTTTAGAAGAATTCTATATCAAAATACAGCTTGCAATTTCTTTTTTACCTTTCCCTGTTTTTTTTTATTTTGGTTTATTTTTGTTTTAACAAGAAAACATATGTTTAATTAAATTTTTATAAAACCAACAATTGAAATGGTTATGTTTGTATTTCTATGCACCATGTTTATTTCAAGCTCTTAATTATAGTTCACATCAATGAGCATGCTATTTTTTATAGTCTGTTATTGTCACTTTCCTGTTCTGTGAAACAGGAATGCAAATAATAGAAAAGAAATGCAGGGAATCAAATATGAATTTAACTACCTGTGAAATAAATATCCAGAATTTGCAGAAATCATTTGCTACTGTGTCACAGCAGTGAATGAGCCTATTTTCTCCCAGAATATGATGTCTGGATCAAAATAAGTGGATGTAGGAAAAGAAAAAAGTAAAACAAACAAACAAACAAAAAATCACCAGTTAAAATTACGGACACCTTTCAAACCCATATTGCATCTGAGCACCAGTTTGACTATAAATGTGGAGATGGGTAACACTGAAGAACTTCAGGTTTAAGCCCTGCTGTTCACTACAAAGTCCTACCATCTGCGCTGCAAATATTGGAATGAAGTGTATAAGACTCTTCTTGGATGTGTAGAGATGCAGCTGACTGTGCAGGAGAAGCACAGGGAGATGTGGCACAACTCTGTGACGTGATGTGTGCCAAAGCCAACCTCACACCACTGAAAAGCAGATTTGATGGTTGGAACAACTTCAGGGCAGCATGCAGGTTTTATCTACTGGTTCTACATATTGGAGTTTTCTAAGATTTTGAAATGCTTTGAACTACTTACACATCTTCAGTTTTAGAATATATATATATATATATATATATATAGCTTTAGAATATATATATATATATATTATCTCTAGACACTTCAGAAACAAATTTACTTCGTTCTATGTGCTTTGAAAAAGAAGAATCAGAAGAGTATGTTTTGCTGTGAAGTAATCAATTCCTTTGCCTTTACATATCTTACTGATGGTACAGATGAATAATCAGTTAAAACTTAGTTCTCTCTCTGACTAATATTAAAGTAGTGTCGGGGCTTTATGGAAATGCCAGTGTTCTTTGATCTATTCTTCAGTGACATAATGATTTAAATATCTCTTTTGCCTTCATACCATCGATTCTTTATGTTGACTACAAGAAGATCCAAATACCAGATTTCTTTAAGATGCAATAGCTATTTTACAGTCATTGGAGCACTTTTAGAAAGACACGGCTTCCTTTCCAATAACTTCTCTGTAATGTGCTGGAACTTCACACACCTAATCACAATGAAGGTAAGGGTGGTCATCCAAAACTGGTGTGGCTTTACATATTCTACTCAAGCAGCAGTGTCCTGCCACACACCAACAGCCCACATGGGCCTCTCTATGCTTCAAATAATCTTCTTCTATTGGTCCAGCCACCCTCAGAGGGGCACTGGCTGTCATCTACAAGTCAGTGTAGAGGTACAGTCCTGGCTAGTTTTCTGGTTCAGCAATGTCCAGTAGACTTGGTCATTCTCCTCCTCCTCTCAGCTGGAGGCAGGGCAGCTTAATTGACATTCTTCGTTCTGTTCTGGGATCTCTGCTTCAACATGTGGACAGCTTTATACCAGCTTTCTTATGTTTTGATTTCCATACCTGGACTTCAAGCACAGAAGTAGATGCACTGACCCACCTCCTTATGTCTTTCCCCTGGTCACACAGGCAGGACGACAGTTCACCATGTGACTCACGCTTGGGGCTTGCTCTCTGTTGAGGTGAGGCAGGAGAGAAAGACAGCTCGCTTTGGCTGTAAGGCTTCTCCTTGCAGTGGCTGCAGTCACAGCAGGTACGAGTTGAGCTGTCTGAACTCATAGAAACAGTCAGTACAAGGAATAAAACAAGGATCCAGTAGCAAGAGAACATTGTTTATATTAGATGTACCCAAGTAATGCAGATATCAAGGCATATTTCTATAACAAAGCTCCCGGAAACCCTGCCAACCTTCTGGGACACTTGCTAGTGTCCTTCGTTTCCCGGCCAACACACCATTTATCTGTCCTGGGCTGAGCTGGCAAAACGCCAACTGTCCAGGACAGGGTGAAAAGGGTTCCTCCTCCCCCCAACCAGCTAAGGGGAAAAAGAAGAGGGAGAGGAAAAAAACCCTCAGAAGCAAGTTTATGCTGGAACTAACTACATGTATTTATACAGAAAAGAGAAAATTAAGAGGAAACTACAATATAACACACACTTACACAAGTTATGTATAACAAGAAACAATTTCCCACTTCCCAGTAAACGCAAATTCTACCATATTAACTACAAATCATTCTAGAGAAGTTGGTTCTTCAGAGACAGACTTAAGCAGAGAGAAAAGCTAAGAACAAACATTTTACTTCCCTAAGATGATGTTAAGCCGGTGCTCTGGGCTTGGGCCTCCCCATCCCTCCTGGGACAGCAGAGTGTCTTGCTGGCACCACAGCTGTGAAGCAACTGCCCAAGCCACACCCACACACCAGCTCTTACCCCTTTTGAGATGATGTAGTGTGGTATGGAATACAATATTATTGGCCAGAAGAAGTCAGCTGTTAGCTAGCTCAGTCCAGCTCAAGTCAGCTGACAATTCCCAGGCCTAGCTGAACTTTTAAACCCTAAATTTAGGCTCACCTGGCTAAACCCATAACACTTTGTGAAAAAACTTTTGATGTTATAATGTTATAATGTTTCTGCGTCTGTGTGGTTGTCTGTTGTGGGGTGCAATCTGCAACAGTGTGGTGATTCTCCTGGTCCTGGGGTTTATTTCATCACCTAGGAGAAAATGTGCTCCCCGCTTCCCCTGAGCACGTGGTCTCCTGAGAGCCCAAGAAGGACACACAGAGACCACCAGAGAAGGAGGAGAAGAGAGAGAGTTTATTGATGGTCAGGGGTTTATATGGACCTTGGAGGGATCCAAACCCCACCAATAGGAAACAAGAGGGGATTTGGCTTTGGGCCAGGGAATAAGGGGATTTTCATTCAATAGGTAGGGGGTCAGGTAACATGCATGTCTCAACCTCCCTCCAGACACCTGAGATAACAAGTATCCCAAGGTATTCTGGGAAGGAGAAGCAGTGACTTGGCAAAAAACACAGTTGAAACCATTTTGTACATTTAAACAACATTAAAACCATCAGTTGTTAAAGCATTATCCGTGGCTTGTTGATTTTCTTCACAAATCCATTTCTGGCAGGACTTTCTACATTCCAGATATTGTAAACCAATTCCCACATTATAAAACACAAATTTCAGCAAGAAGATGCCAACCTTTCAAGCCTTCTTCATTAGCCATCCCACCAAGACTGACAGTTGCCTGTCCTCATTCTTAGCTGAAGGATCTAGATAGGACACAATGGATCTTTCAAAGTGAGTTTCAAAAATACCAGTGGTTTAACACTTTTCTTGAGACCTGTAAGTCTCTCTCTTATGTGCTTTATGATCATCCATTGAAAACCATGACTTCTGGGCTTTGTCAAACTGGACCAGCTAAAGATTGTTTGGGAGTGTGTCTAAGGCAAGAAGACTTTCTTAAACTTAAATTTCTTTTGAATCTACATAATGTCTAAACTCTTCTTTTCCTGGATGTGAAGAGCACAACTGCCAGATTTCTTCCCCAAATGCTCTCCCAGGCATAGGCAGCAAAGACAGATGCAAAAGGCAGCTACTGTGTATTTTCATACTCAGTAGTGATAGTA
The DNA here is from genome assembly GCF_047495875.1 of Pithys albifrons albifrons. Taxonomy (NCBI): domain Eukaryota; kingdom Metazoa; phylum Chordata; class Aves; order Passeriformes; family Thamnophilidae; genus Pithys; species Pithys albifrons. The sequence continues at coordinate 4,216,791 of NC_092458.1, read as the reverse complement.
CCTTTTCCTTGTAGGTAATAGGAAACTATGGCAGATCAGTTAACTGAGAGCATGATCAGAAACATGGCTGGAGTCAACAAATGTGATATAATAATAATTATTTCACCTCATTTACCAAAGAACAAATGTCTTACATTTTCTACACATGCGATAGGTGATGCTGCCCTGAGCTGTCATAAGAGCATTAGGAAGTCTTGGTATTAACCTTCTAATTACTAAATCAGGTGCACTGTCATAGCAAGGCCCTGGGAAGAGGAACACTAGCAAGAAAAAGGGAAGGAAAAAGTAGATGTTATCTTTGAAAACAAGAGGAAGAGGGAATCAGGAAGCTGGAGCTGTTTCTCATCACAGTGTTGGGTTGAGGTGGGTTGTTTCTCTGACCATAGCTGCAGGCAGAACCCTTTTCACAGAAATGCCCATGGCAGGGGCCTTGGAACTAGATGTTCCATAAGGTCCCTTCTAACCCAAACTGTTCTATGATTTTATGATTGGGTAATAAGATTAATCTATAAATAATCCTCCTGCCTTTCTGGTTGTGGGCAGCTTCTCCAAAGAGGAAACATTTATAAGGATTACTTTAAGATGTGGTAAAAAATGCTATTACTTAATGGTATTGTTACATGTGGAAAGGTGGAAAGGTCCAGGAATGGACATTCAGAGGGTGTCCATGTCAGGGCCCAGGAGTCATAAATGCTGGTGGTTTGTACTTTGTCATATTCATATGTAGCCCACCCAACTGTACTCATGACAATTCCATGCATATTCAAATAAAGAGACAGTACAGTTTGTCATGGAATTTGTTAGAGAATGATATAAAATGACTGCAAGTTGTGCATTCTAATGAAAGGGTTTGTGGGGGTTTATTTGTTTGTTTCTTTTTTGTTTTGTTTTGTTTTTATTTTTTAATTGTAGAAGAGTAGATTAAATGAAGGTGCATTGGTCCTGTCAATTTAATTGCAGCAATGAGTTTGGCCAGAAGAAAATGAGATAAAACTTTTGTTTGTTTGTTGTTTTTTTACCTTCTACAACTCTAGTACTGTCTTCTATGGGTAAAAATATAAAACCGAGATATATGCTGAATAATTCTAGTAAGTTTCCTCAATGAGTAACAGGTACTTAATGTCTTTTATAGCTGAATAATTTTTTTTCTGCTACTATAATCAATCTATTGGAGTTTTAGTTATAGTTTCTCCAGCATGACTATAGTTTAGATCTGCCAGTCTTTCCATTAAATAAATAAATATCTATTTATACACATGCCCCAATTTTTGCCAAGGAAAACAATTCAGTCAATAAAATTACCTTCAGAAAGAAATTGCAATCGAGATATTTTTTATTCCCTGTGTTTTGGGTTTCTTGAAATATCATCTTTTTGAGCTTGCTTTCAGAAATTCTGGCTATTTGTAACATGAAGAACAGAGCCTTTAAACTTAAATTAAAACCTTCACATTTTCATTCTGTTCAAGTGATGGTGTCATTTCAACAGTCATCAGCTAATTAGTAGCAAGAAATTTTTATTTAGAAAGTATTTTCTCATTCTAATTAAAAAACCTCGATAATAAAAAGTAAATACACTTCAAGCAACCACATTACTTCATTTTGAAAAGTTCATCATGATTATTAGTGAATCAGATGGGTGCTTGTGGGTAGCAGTGAACTTAACAGAGGTGTCATTACAACAACATAAATGATGACAAAAATCCATTATTTAGAATAACTACTGGAGAGACTTTGTGGTCATTCCATCAGAAAAAAAAATCCAACAAAAAAACCCTAAAATTCCAGCCAAAACAAAGAAACATTATTAGGAACATGCTTGAAATTGATGTTGTTCACTCATACTGTCAGTCATCACATTAAGGGAATGTAAAAATCTCGTCACACTTCAGCCTGACACTGTATCAAACAGCCAAGAGGCAAAATCAGTTGCTGAATTAGAATTAAAGATAATGGAGCCTACAACCTAAAAAGGGGGTTCCTACTGAAGTTTAAGATAAAGATAAATCTAAGAACAAAAATGTCATTTTTTATTTAGAAGCTGGGAAAACTCTTGAGAAAATGTTATATACAGCACTTCTCTGCCATATATAATGAAAGGTGACAACCTCAACAGCTGTAGGTGGAATGCAATTAGGTTTTAATATCCCCATTTTACAAATGGTAATCTGAGATATATAGCAATCAAAAGCTACACAGTGCAAAGAGATTATATCACAGAAAAAAAAGCTTTTTTTTCTGGAATAAAAGAACTTCTAATGATTTTGATAAGCATTATTTGTATTTCACTATAAAGAAGGAAAAAAAAAGAGCTTTCAGTTTTATTGGCCCTCAGTCCGATACTAAATCCTCCAACAGTTTGCACTGCCATTCAGGGAAATCATCTTGTTGCAACAGGACTAGAGTGATAAAGACACTTTAGATGGGTTTTATGTGTTATATTATAAAGGAGGTGATCAACAGAGGTTCCCTCTGGGGTCTGGGTATCCCACAGAGCTGAATTCTTAAGGAGTGAGTAATTGCAAGTTCCTTTCTATCTGGTGGATCTAGGTGTGAGAAAAGGCAACCAAAGTGCTTTGTGATTCCGTGTGGGCAGATGTGTTCTGCAAACTTCATGAGCTGATTAAGAAGATCTCTGAGAAGGAGGAGGGGGTGTGTCTAGCTGCATTTTTAAGGGAAGAGGGTGCTAGAGAACATGTTGAAGTTGTACTAGGCAGCTATATGTAGCAGGATTTTTGTTTGAACAGGGTCTACTTTTAAAAAAAAATCCAAAAAACCCAATTTAAACTCATTTTATTATGGAAGACGGAGCTGTGATTATTAACACTTAACTGTGTCATTCTGAAAGGGGAAGAAAGAATTTTGAAAACATTGGAAGATACTCTTTTTTAGAATTTCATTACTTAAGAGTTGTGTGCTTCTACCCATAGTTTTCCTGCTTTCCTGGAACATGTGCTTTTTAGAGTTCTTCTTGACAAGAAGAAAACTTTTAAGGAAGGACAAATAAAAGCTAAGTCTAGTATATGGCAGTGATCTACCCCTGTAGAAGCTATAGAAGACACAAAGCATTGCAAATGCTGCTCATAGTTTACTTCAATACTTTTTCTGACATTCAGTCTCTCTAGATTTTGGGTGGTTTTTTTGTTGCTACTTGTTTTCCAAGGAAACTTTTCCAAGTTTATGCAATATTTTGCAGGTTGACTACTGTTCTTTGCTCTGTTTCACCCAGAAATATAAATCTGTGCCTTAGCTGTTGTCAGAAAGTTTTGCATCCATTAAAAAAGACACTTCAACATCTCTAGGAAACATGTATTGCATAGTTCTTCTTTAAAGTTACACAGTTCCCATAAATAGTATGTCCTACGTAAATGAAGAGTAATAACAGGATCTGTTCATTCACTGCTGAAAGGCAGCTGCCCTTAGCTGGGAGATGTGGTTGAGCCAAGCATAGCACCATAGTTACTGTCAGCTGGAATTCAAGGTAGGCTGAATGTAATTACTTGCATTGAAATTTAGTAGACAGTGTAGTCCTGCTACCTTTTTTTTTTGTTTTGAAGAGCACCTGAAGGTGATATTAACACTTCTTTCTTTCTTCCTATTGCTACAAAAAACTAAACCAAACAAACAAGGTGCTAATGTCTTTTCAATCATAGCATTAAGTGCCCAATACAAGCCAAAACACACTTCTGGCTGCAGCAGGTACTCTCTTTAACTGCTTAATTTCCACAATGTGCTGGTTTAAAAGCAAACCATCAGGAGAAATGAACCCAACTCAAAAGAGATTGCGAGTCAGAGTTACAATATACTGAAAAGATTATAATAAATACAATGATACAAAGAAAATTGTTTTTCAACTTACAGTGACAGATGTATAATCCAGCAGCCTGGGACACAAACAGGACAGTGTTCATTAGCCCCTGTGCTGAGTGCCACGTGGTTGCAAAGTAAAAGGAGAGGAAACCTGTTGATGAGCATGATGATAGCAGTCTTGTTGAGAGTGGCAGTCACAGTCCTGTTGAAGTTCAAGTCATCCTCTGGATCTGACAACTGGTACCAGAAGTCCCCAAACCCAAAGATTATATATGGTCAGGTTCAGGTGAGAATGCCCAGTACCTCCCCCAGGGCAGGGAGGTTCACAATGGCTGATTTAACTGTGTGAGTCATGGGACATTTTTGCAATCTTGGATGGTGTGGGTCTTGCACTTGTCTATTAAGCCAGGCCCTAATGGTCTGTTAGTAGACATGACCCCTTAGACTGGGTGTAAAGGTGTGAGTTATCATGGCTGAGTCATTCATGTGAAGATCAAAACCCACTTCTGTCTCCCAGGGTTCTCTAACACTCAACTTGTAGCCTGAGATGTCAGGTATGCCCTGGGCAGCTGCTGCAAATGATTCATTATTAACAGTTCATTAGAAATTACATTGAGGGTGTAGAATACCATATTAGTTGAATTAAAATTTTAATATTGGTAATAAATTCCCCCTTGGAAAGACATGTAAAACACATTTCTTCTTAGGTATGTTTAAAAATGTCATTAGTTATCTTTTTATATGTATGAGCATTATTGTAATGTCATCACTGACAGCATAAATTAGAACCAGTGCTGCAGAAATCTGGGGGTACTCTGGACACAAGATTTTTAGTGACCTCTTTGGGTATCAGATTAGGTCTGTCATCATGCTTCCCGCATTAACTAATATTTTCTGAATATATAAATGATCAAACCAACATGAAATTTAACATTTTGAAATCCCACTCATGCTGTAAATACAATTTAATGAAATATATGGTGCTGAGAAATAAGTGATTTTCTTGTAACTGAAAAACACCATGAATACATGAATTTTCTCTTGATTTCTTTTTTTTTATTTTGTTGATTTTTTTTTGATGTTAGTGAAAGTTTTCATCACTAGAACTAAAAGTCTTTATAGTTATACCTGAAGAAGTGACTTCAGCCAAGAATGAAAAAGTATGGAGTGTGTCTTACTCAATACACTGGCTTATTCTTGGCTCTGAGACTGGGATTTGCATATGGATTTTGATGCTTAGGATATGATTTAGCACCTTGACTGAGACTGAAAATAGCTGTTTTTATTAATGTAAGACCAGTTAAGCATCTATTTGCTCTGTCTCAACCCCCATAAACCTTTTATATTGGGATATTTAATTTTTTGCTGAGTCAAGGGCTAGGTTTTCCTTCAGTAAAATCTTAGTTAAATGCACCATGTCAGGAAGCAGTGAAGGTTGGCTATTCCACATGAGAAAGGTAGCCAATGCCAAGCAAAATATCAGGCAGCAATCTCACAGGCTCAAAGTACCCCACTGTGAGGGAAGAAGAGCAGGTTCATGATGACAACCACGTGCAACTTTGAGTCAAAACTCTCAGGCAACTCCAGTAGAATGACACCAGACCAAAGACAACATGAAAAGTCAGTCTGTGGATCTGGCTTCAAGAACACAATGTTTTGGGTGTCATATTTTTAACTCTGTGTGAACTATCACAGTTTTCGATTCATTTTGGAAGCATTATACAGAGGAGGTTAACAAGCCAACACCTGAACAAAATGTTTACTTGGTAATGAGTCATGGAAAGTGCACACATAAACACATAAATATTTTCTGTAAAACAGTCCATAACTTACTTTCATGTTTAATTTCTACTTTTCGCTATTAGAAAAATATTCTCTTTGTTTTCAGAACTCCTCCATCCTATTCCAATTATTTTAGAGACCTAAATGCAAGACAGGTCAGGAGGATGATCTCAAAGAAGTTATTTCTAATGATTGTTCCATTTTTTGTGAATTTGGACATATTAATTTTTAAAGAACTGTAGCCAATGTTCTGAATACTCTGACTTGTCAAGGATTTTCAAAGCATCTGAATAAATGAGATTCTTAACTGTTTGTATTATATTAAAACATCTATGTAACCAAGTTTACACATGTATTAACACCCCAAAGTACCCAATCAATGATATTCATAAGATATTGTACCTAGAGATAGCTATATATTATGTATTCTCATTATATTAAGATAGATCCACTTTAAAGTAAGCACCAAGTACTCACCTAACACCCACTTAGCAGAAGTGGGTTCTTGCCATGAGTATACTCTGTACTGTATACAATTTTAGTGCACAAAATCCCAATTTGTGGTGGTGTAGAATTTCAGTCAGTCATTTTCTCAGTGTATGTGTAGTGGATTTGTAATGCATGTATCGAGTGTATAATGACTGCAAACAGATGAAGATAATAATCACTTTGGCTAGTCCTTACAACTGAAAGGAATAGTTATTATGTACATTTATTTTTCCTCCAAAATGTAGGCCTTTACTGTAAACAGTAATGAACACCTCTTTAGCATTTTGTTATCAACTTAAACTACTTGATATGCACAAATCTACTAATAATGGTACTTTAAATGGGGCTTGTGATTTCATAACTTCTAAGACTATCCAAATAAATCCATTGAAAATCAAAATGTGCATTTTGTTTTTAAACCCCTGAAATTTTGAGGCTTCTAATAAAATCCCCAACAACTATGGCATGTGAAAGGCAGAGAAAAGTGTTGGACAGGTGCCAGTAATCATCCAGGGGTGGTATGCTAACTAATTACAGAACAAGAGTTTATAACCAGAAGTTGAAATGGGGTTTAGTCTGCATACATTTGAGGAGAATTTATACCCAGATACTGCTTGGAGTGTGTGGGCTCGGCTTCGCGAATGAAGATTTGGGCAGGGCTGTCCCCACGTGGGTGTGCCCTTCCAGCCTGCGCAGTGGATTTTAGGTGAGGCTCAGAGTGCACAGAACTGGCCCCACAGTTTCAGTCCTGAGGTTCATCTGCCACGGCCGAGCGAGCTTGGACAGTGACAGTGAAGTCTTCAGGACTAGAACCTACAGCACCCGGTATTTCCCGGGAGGTCCAAGCTCGCTTGCTTGGAGTACAGGGCACAGTATTAACACAGTGTGTTACAGCTACAGAACTTAGAAGCTTATCAGTTTAAAACAGACACTTTTTGTAGAGAGAAGGCACAGATGTTTCTGTTAGTTAGTTTATTAAAATTTTAATAAAACCAATCTCTTGGTATTTAATAAGAAAATATTCACTTAAAATTCCTTTCTTCAAGTGCTATAAGCATGAACTAGTGAATCTTCATGAGTCTTATGACTCAGATAGCTAAGCATGACTATCTTTTATGCCTTGAGTAACATTGCTGATGCATTTCAGTGACTTGAAATGGGCCATCCCAAAAGAATCAGTATCGGAGGAGATGAGGTTACAAATAAAGTCCCTTGGCTTTGTCCATGCTTCAGTAACACTTTTGTGCTTCTCTTGTTGTTGTTGTTGATTTCTTTTTTTGTTTTACACATGTATAACTGGAAGCATGACTTTCTCTAAAGGTACTGATTGGCATGCAGTGTTCTATACCCAAATATCATCCTGGCTTAAGACAGAACTGTGGTATCTCTGAATGACAGTACTATCACAGAGGTACTACATTTTCCTTTTGTTGTAGTCTGAGTTCTATAAACATAGTCTTTCCCTCTGGTATGAGAAATTATGTCTCTGAAAGGTTTGTTAGTAGTTGATAGGTCTTGCATGTGATCATGGGCAAAGTGAAAGAGCTTCCACAACACTTTATTAAACTCTGGAAAGGCCAAATTTACAAAAGAACACAGAAGCAAAATATAATTTTCTTGGGTAAATGCTTATTTGGTTTGAAAGGGACTTCTTTCAGCATCCAGCAAAGAAGCATGTTCTGCAAAAAAACCAAACCAATAACCTGTTTCTATGGATTTATTTCATGAAGTCTGAGAACAGAGAGGGCCTCACAAATGACTTGATGCTGTTGACTTAAAAAAATAAATTGCAACTGGTAATACAAATAGTGTTGGAACTCACAAAAATGGGATAACATTGAAGACTCATAAATATGTCATTTAGCAAAGGATGGATATTTCTGGAATTGCGTTGAGTGGGAACTGCTTCATTGTAAAGCAAAATGATTCCTTTTGGAACATTGCCCAGACTTACCTAACTATATTAGCTCTGAGCAGATATTGCTGCATAACTGTCAGGGCAAAATGAGCAATGGCAGACTAGAGAGGCCTCTGAGATATTTAAAGAAGTGTTTCTACACCGCCACCAAATCTGGTTTAAGGCAGAAAATTAGATAACAGAAACAAATATCAGAAAAAAAAAGTTTTTCATTTTTGATTGGAAACGTTACCTTGTGGTTTACATCATAAAAAGGGGCAAAATTTTTTTGCCAAAAATGGACATTTCTGAAACCTGCAAATGCAATTTAAAATATCAGGAATGTTTTGGAATTTGAATCTTTTCTTTTAAAGATTCTTATGATATTATTGAAAGAGAGCAAAAAGAATATGCAGTAAATCTGGTTGAGAGGTATAATTTTTTTTGTATGTTAAGTCTGATTGAATGTATCATTTAATTGTAAGGTACTGAGGATAGAACTCACTTCAAAAATCATTCTAATACATTTCCTGTAATAATGGAATTTTTCACATCAATTTCTTTTACAGGGCTTTCTTCAGATTGTGTTTGATGTAGTTTCAGTTACCATAAGAAAGACAGTATTCTAGCTGCACTTTATCTATTTTCAACTTTATATCCAGGACTTACATTTACACAAAATAAGTTCCCCTCACTTCAGATACTGCCATTGTTGAAAACCCACACTTAATTACTAGGATGCAGGAATAAAAATATAAGCTTTTCCACACATTTTGGTTTCGTAGAGATTTTAACATGAATTCTATATCTTGTTTTCATGGTTTAACACCAGCCAGTCACCACACAGTTACTCACTCACTTCCCCAGCAGCAGGATCAGGAAGAGAATTGAAAGAGTAAAATCTAGAAAACTTGTAGGTGGAGATAAAGCCAGTTTAATACAGAAAGCAAAAGCCACACACACAAGCAAAGCAAAACAAGGAATTAATTCACTGCTATCCATGGGCAGGCAGGAGTTCAGCCATCTTCAGGAGAGCAGGGCCCCATCATACATAACAGTGACTTGGGAAGACAAACACCATCACTCCAAATGTCTCCCTCTTCCTCCTTCTTCCCCTCAGTTTATATTCTGAGCATGATGCCATATTATAAGAATGTTATAGTTTGAGCTGGCAAAATGCCAACTGCCTGGTACCCAGTCAAAAAGTCCACTCCCAGAGCAGGAGAGTGAGGGAAAACAGCAGAAACGAGGCTTTAAACACAGTGAGGTTTTTATATTTATACAGAGAAGAGGAGAGCTTAACACAGAATATGAAATAGCACATAGTGACAGGAAACAACAACAGGCTCACCGAGGTCGCCCCAGCTAACAGGTGAAACTCCAAACCAACCAAACCCCCTCCCCAAAGGAAACCTCCCAGCAAGAGGGAAAGAGGAATTAACAGGAATGTGCTCACGTCCCCGGCTAAGCAGACGTGCCGACCGGCAGGAGGGCCTGATATCAGCAGTCAGGGAGCGGGAACCGTCCTGGTCAGAAGCATGGACCGAAGAGCCCAGAGACTCCTCCCACCTTGCTTGTTATACTCCCCGACACTTCCTGATGATGTCAGATGATATGAAATACCTCTATGGCTGCTGAAGTCAGATGATACCTGTCCCCTCTAATCTGTGTCACAACCTTTGAGGCCTGCTAAAAACTGAGGCCTAAATGGGGACCTATGCTGACTAAAGCCAAAACTACTACAACGGAATATACCTTTGGTCATTTGGGGTCCCGTGTTCCAGCTGTGTCTCCTTTCAATTTTCCATCCACCTCCAGCTTCCTCGCCCATGTGGTGCTATGAGAAGCAGAAAAGGTCTTGGCTCTGTGTAAGCACTGCTCAGCAATAACAAAAATGTCTCTGTATTATCAACACTGTGTATTGTGTGCATTAACACAAATCCAAAACACAGCCCCACAGTAGCCACTGTGAAGAATATTAACTCTACCTCAGCCAAAAGCAGCACCCTTGTCATACAGAAAAATCTTTTTCCATTAAAATACTGAATAGCAACAGTAAAGAGGCAAAAATTTTGTTCAATTCATCTTAGCTATAATTGGGGTTTTTTTCATAATTACCCCAAAGGTCCGAACAAATAAAACCAAATGTTTCTATATTGATGTGAATAACATTTATCACTAATTTTTAGTCTTTCTAAATATGTGATATATACTGCATTACTGTGAAAGACAGAAACTTCCTTCAACCTTTATAAACTTTAGTAAAGCAGCAAATCTAACTTTTTTATAACACATTCCACACCAATTGCAAATAAGGCAAATTGTTCACTTCAATTGATTTATTAAATATAATATTCTGAAGTTTAGAAAGTACTAAGATGATTATTTTTAGGATTGATTTATTAAACTTGTCATACATTTTCATGATACATAGATTGAATTTTTAGCACCTTAATTTAAAATAGAAAGGACACATCAAAAGGAGAGAACATACTGTATAACTATTCATGTGTGTGAAGAAAAATTATTTGTGATAGTATTTCCTCATGAGAAAGGAGACTGTTCCAACAATGGAAGCAAAGCTTTTATCAGAACATAAGCAAAGGTCTGAATCTGAGTTGAAACTGGCAAAAAAAACCCTCTGAGAATTAGAAAAAATAAAAAATATGGGAAAAGCATGATGTGCAGAGGAAATAAATGCTAACAGAGTGGAGGGACAGTTTCATTTATGACTTTGTTGATCAAAAAACTTGAAACAGCTAAGGTAAGAAAAAAATTTAATGGATGATAAGGGAGTGATATAGGGCAAGCTCACATACAGTGGTAAGAAATGTTAAAACACTTCTAAAAGAGGAAAACAAGGTATTTGTGGGAAAGCTGAAAGTGCTGTTGTATTGTCCTCATTTGAATGTCAAACAAAAGACATTCTTTGGGAGCAATCACTCACGTATGCTTTATCTTAGCTACAAGCTACAGTATTTCTGGACAGTATTTGGTAATCAAAAATTGTAGGTACAAACCTCAAATAAATACATCCACTGATCTACCAAAGATTATTGGTACTAGCTGTGGAAGAACGCTAAAATGAGTTTACAAGGATGCCATTGTCAAGGACCAACCCCGACTGGACCAGGCACACAGATTAGAGACTTTCACAGCTGAAGTTTAAAAGTTATGCATTTTATCGTATGGTTCTTGGTTTGGAAAGTTTTATTGTACAGTTGTCTCCCTGTGTGGTAGTCGCCCCTCACATTTATTCCCCAGTTAGTCCCCAGTTAGTCACTGTGTTGCTGAGGAGCAGGGGCCACTTCCCTGGCCAGGGCAGCCTTGCCTCAGGATCATCCCTGAGGTTGTTGTTCTCAAGTACCTCAAGCTGCCGATGCAGCCACTACTGCTGTGTGGAAGCATCCAGGACCTGCCGAGGGTCCAACTGGGTATCTGGCTGCTTCTTCCCCTCCTATCCTTTTCTGCCTCTGCCCTAATCCCTGGTTTCCTATGGGTTAGTTTTCCCATCATTTGATGAGTTGTTCCCCCCTGTCTATCTGGTTGCACTCCACCCCTGTCCTTACCCAATCCCATCCAAGTTCCAGAACCTTTCCTCAGAACCCTATAAATATCCATGTCATTCTTCAATAAAGATCTTAGTTTGTGCCTTTATCTCATCCAGTGTGGAGTATGCACTGGGTCATTTTCCCCCCAGACAACAGCTTGTCAACCAGCCACTACTTGCTCACTGTATTTTGCCATACACCCACAGGTCATTGACTGAAATAGGAGCTTTTAACAAAACCTAAACATTCCACTCATGTTGAAGAATTTTCAAGTATTTTACCATTGCTGAGACACTTCCCAAAACCCCACATTCCAACTATATTTACATTTTAAGTAGTCTTTTCTAAAACTACTTATAATGCATTCTCCAGGATATAGAATGGTGTTTTATTGATCTCTGGAAATAACACTCTGCATGCAAGAACTGTGAAAATGCATTTTTTTTCTAGCTAAAACTAAAGCCAAACTACCATATCTGGTAAGAAAAGCTGTAAACTAGGAACAAAAAGGGGAAAGAGAGTTGCCAGAGGGAGTTACTCCCTGTGAGGGATTGATGAATGAGACTGGCAAGAAAAGGGCATGGTATGATTATAGTAACTAAAGGGAATACTAAATCAACAAAACGGGACTTAAACATGGTAACCACAATTATTGGCATGTAAGAAAGGAAGTGCCAAAAGAGCATCATTATGGAGAAAGAAGAACAACAAATCCATTAAGTGAAACCAGCATGATGGGGTGCCTCTGAAGTGCCGGTACAGGAATGCATAAAACATGGGGAATAAAGTTCATGAAGCTGTGATCTCTGCACAGGTCTATGATCTTGTTGGGATCATGGAGACTTGTTGAGATGGCTTACATTACTGAAGTGATGCAATGAAAGGATACAAGGTCTTTAGGAAGCATGGGCTAAGAAGATGAGGAGGTAGAGTTGCCATTTGTGTGAAAGGGTACCTGGGATGCATGGAGCTCTGTCTATGGATTAGTGATGAGCCAGCTGAGAGCTCATGGGCAAGCATTAAAGAGCACACTATTATGGACTGTAGTCAATGCCTGCTGTAGGCTTTCTGACAAGGAAAGGAAAGCATATAAGGCCTTCCAAAGACAAATAAAAGTAGTCTCATATTCACAGCCTCTGGTTCACATGGGAAATATCAATCATCTTGATATCTGCTGGAAAACAAAACAGGAAATAGCCTCCTTTCCAGAATTTTCCTGGACAGCATTGAAGACAGCTTTCTGATCAAAGTGACAGAGGAAACAACAACGAGATATGCTCTGATAGACTGCATATGCATCAGCATGGAAGGGCTCATTGGGGGTGTGAAAGCCAAAGGCAGCCTTGGATGCCGTGACCATTAGTTATTAAGAGTTACGGATTATGAGAAGAGGGAGTAAAGAGCAAGATCATAACCATGGACTTCAGCAGAGCAGACTATGAATGCTCCAAAGATCTGCTTGGAAGAGTTCTATGGAAAAAAGCAGAAGAAACAATAAAGGTCCAAGAAAGTAATTAATATTTAAGGATCACCTCCTCCAAGCTCAAGGATAGTTCATTGCAATGAGCAGGAAGTCAGGCAAAAGTGTCAGGAGCCCTGCACGGGTAAAGATCTCCTGGCAAAACTCAGACAAAAAAAGGACTACACAGAAGGCAGAAACTTGGGCAGGTAATCTGGGATGAATACAGATATCACCCAAGAATGAAGAGATGAATTTAGGAAAGTCAAAGTCCACCTGGAGCTGATCATGGCAAGGAATGTCAAAACCAGAAGAGCACCTGTAAGTGTGTAAGTGGCAAAAGAAAGACTATGAAAAATATGACCCCACTGCCAAATGGGACAGAGACCTCAGAGACACCAGGCATGGAAAAGTCTGAGGTACTGCATTCCTTCTCTGCCACAGTAGTAAGACCAGCCTTCAAGATTCAGTTTAGAGAATACTTAATCAAACTGGACATAATTAGGTCCATGGATCTTATGGGCTCCACTCATGAATGCAGGGGAACATGACTGGTGCCATTGCAAAGCTACTCTTAATCATCTTTGGTCATGGTCACTGGGAGAAGTGTTTGAAGACTGGAGGAAAGCAAATGTCATTCCTATCCTCAGAAAGGGCAATAAGAAGTACTCAAGGAATTACAGACCAACCATTCTCACCTCAATCCCTAGGAAAGGTGATGGACAACTAACCCCAGAAATCATGTTATGGAACACAAAGCACCAGAAAGTCATCAGGAGTAATCTTCATGGCTTCATTAGGGGGAATTCATGACTGACCAGTCTGAGAAACTTCACTAATGAAATGCCTTGGCAAATATTGGGAGAGCAGTGGGTGTTGTTTACTTTGACTTCAGTAAGGATTTGACACTGTCTCCTAGAAGATCATCACAATCTGTTGATGTATGGACTAGGTGAGGAGACAGCAAGGTGAATTGGAAATGAATATTAGGGCCCAGATGATGATGTTCAGTGGCACTAAGCCTAGTTGAAGGCCAGCAAATAGCAATATAGACCACAAGTCAATACTGAGTCTAAACCAGTTAATCATCTCAAGTGATCTGGATGATGGGCCAAAGTTTACCTGCAGCAGGTTTGCTGCAGACCCTAACCTGGGAGGAGTGGGTGACATGTAAGAGGGTTGTGCTGCCACTCAGAGGGACCTCAACAGACTGTAGAAATGGGCTAGGCTGTTGGGTGCCACATGCCATTCAATATGAGGAAGTGCAGAGTCTCACATCTGGGTAGAAAAGAACCTACGCACCAGTATATGCTGGAAGTCAACCAGTATATGCTGGAAAGCAGTTTTGCACTTCTTATAACTCTACTGATGGTCATTTCTGATATATCAGAAAAACAGGAGCTAACAAATTTTACATGTTGTAGCAAGTCTGGTACACGCATTATTTTCTAAATATCATGTATATGGGTCTCTCAACTAATAGAGTCACAATAGATTTCGAATTATTTGTCATGCAAAATATTATAATCATACTTGAGAAGCAAGGCTGTGGGTTTGAGAAGGGATTTGCTGAATTTTTACAGAACATTACACACTACTGTTTTCTGTCTTCGCCCTGTCAGCATTCAGTTTTCATGTTCCAGATAACCCAAATCTAAGTAAGAAGGTCCTTCAATGATATTGAATGCATGTGGTGTCAGACTCTTTCCTGACTGTTCATCTCTGCTAGTAACTGATGAGCATGAAGACAGTACACAGACAGGGAACATTGCTATATGTCTTTTTCTTTGACCTCAGTGAGAGATCCACTACTCTTTGGACCTTGTTCTTACATCTTCTGAGTGAGTAAATCCTCATCACTGTAGGCTGTATCCTTACTATAGCCCTTGCACATGTAGTATTTGATTGCCAAGAATCTCTACAGAATTCTCATTCAGATCCTTCCTTATGATTCATTCCTGCATACTCACAACTATAGCATTGCTGTATTTTTCCAGGCTGGGCTCTAGAATTTCTGAGGACAGGTGATGGTGTTCAACTCCCCCCAGCCACTCTAACAGTTACATTGTGAAGAACCATGGAAAAATGTGCTGGTTATTCCAGAACTCAGTGTAGACCCCCAGACAAATCTTCACGGAAATGCTTTCACTGCCTCTGTATACAACTTCCCTCTAGTTTTCAGTTTTCTAAAGCTGAGTTTTTGATAACTGCTACTTCCAAGAAATTTTATCACAATCTCCCTCTTCAGTTAAGCTTTGCACTTAACAACTTTCATGTAACTGCAATCTCAAAATTGTAACACATCTATGCTAATTCATCTTAGGAAAATGTTTTTCAATGGTTGGCATAATTTATGGCTTCCTAGGGGCAGCAATCCTCTTTTTCCTTTTTCTTTTTCCTTTTTTTTTTATGTCTAAACTGGGATTTTTGCCCCAGAACTAAGATATTTTGCTGTAAAAGAGAAAAGACAGTATTTTTTTCCCCTTTCCCTTCAGTCTAGATATTGTGTCACTCATTGCATCTGTCTGGAGTGACAACAAATTCACTTTATCATATAGCAAGAATAGCTGTCTTTCTGTATATTGCTATCAATTTCTGTTAGAGATGTGGATTGGATTCAGTTTCCCAACTGAAAGCACCTGGTGCCATTTCAGCTGTCCTGTGGCATCTCACCTCACCTTCATCTGCTGATCTAGAAAGAAGTAAATATTTTGTAGGTCTCCTGTGTCACAAAGAACAGCTACATTCTCATGTCCCAGATACTTTATAGCTTTCGAAATTCCACTTGGCCTGTGTATTTAAATGATACATTTGAACTAGATGATATATGAATTAGAAACCACTCAAGAAGTCCTACTTGTAACATGGTAGGAGATCACATTCATGGAATTTGCCTTTATGGGACTCCTTGAAACCCCTCATTTCTTTGCAGGTACTGTTACAAACCATTTCACCTTCAGTTAGATAAATTTTGAAACTACTAACCTTGTTTTTCTGGTATTAGTGTGTAATTTAACAGAGCTAAGAAATGTGTAACAGACTCCCTAGAGTTAAATTGTTTTCTCGTTAGTTTTTTTTAAGTTATTTCCATACTGTACTTCTAATTCATTGAATTGACTATGACGGTGGCTCGTGGGTACATGTCTAAATCTGTACTTTTTTGCAAAATACTTGAACCTAAAATTCCTAAACTTTTCTTCCTTTCAGATATTATTCTTTTCAGTATAGGACTGCTAGGAGAGAAAAAAACCCAACAAAAAACCCAAAAAACAAACAAAACGAAAAAGCCCAACCCACAAACAAAAAACCTCCCAATATTTAGTATGTACAATGTCATATATAGTTCTAATACCCTTCAATAAATCTCTTTTAAGAAGGTGAAAATAAAACTGGTAAGTAGACATATTTCCTTTCCAGTAAATAAAAACAAAGTTACACTGCTCTGCTATAGACTGACATCTTTGACTTGTTGTTCATTGCTGCACGCAAACAAGACCATTTCAGCACTGCTTAAAATATCTCTACCATTCATTTCATCTTTTTAATTGCTCAAGTGACCTTCATGTTTCTGATTTTATATGCGTTATCTACTTAAGCTGGTTGCCTACTTTGAGCTGGTTTTGAAGGTTGGGAATATGTTCTCTAAGTCACCCATCTGGCACTGTTAATGCTTGTCTGAACAAGAAAAAGGTTTTTCTTGAAAATTTTATACTTATACAGAATAATTTGTTAAAGGTTTTTCTTTACTGTATATTTTTCAGGTGTTTTGAAAGCTTGTTCAAAGTCACTTTGTCTCCCCTAAATTTTTTATGTAGTTTTTCGTTTGAGACAAATAGCTTGATATTCAGTAGACTATTGAAATCTTGTTTTCTATGAACTTGTGTTCTTTTCTTTGGCTGTTTCCTTTCCATCCACAACAATGACACTCAGCAGGAGACAACATGTGCCAAGGCTAATCCAGGCTATAAGTCTGTGGACTGACAAACATTGAAAATGAACTGAACCCAACACCTGCTGGTTGTCATCTTGTTTCATGGCAGAAGAGTTTTATGCTCACTGTGAATCACAGATTCCTTTCAGTCTAAAATATCTATCAGCATATTTTTGATTAGATTAACAGAAATTCTAGGCCAAGTAAGACCCTTATTAGTCATATCTTTCATTTCCAGATCTTGAAAGTCCTGAGAAATTTCAAGAATGTCGTTGGACTTTCTCCAAACACCAGCAGATACAGAAGCAAAGGCATTCACAGTATTTCTGGTCCACCTCCTCCAACTTCATGTCATCTAAATACTGTGGGGCTGGTAAAAATCCAATTCCCTTATTTCCATGATAAATTACAATTATACCTAAATAATACCTATAAACCACAGTTATATCTATCTATAAAGCCTTCAAAAGTTATTCTTTGGCTTTTTAAAACAAGGCTATGTCAATCAAGAACTGGCTAATTAAAAAAAAAGTAGTAATTTCTCAAACTAGACAGCTGTTTAAATCTTTCTTTTGTGGACATGAGTTTCTTAACTATAGTGAGAACAGTTCTTATCAGAGCTCTCTATCCATCCATTTGCTACAAGTGTCTAGTACCTCAAGAACAAACCATCCATACTTTGTCCTTGTTTGGGGAGCTCTCCCACCATTATCACCAGCAGGGAATACCCACCAAGGCACTCACACATAGGCTGATTGAGGGACATTCTGTATGTTACCTGAAATGTCAGAGTCCATCAACAATTATTCTGTCATGTCCTTCATTGGCTGTATGACCTGGGATGCTGAAGCCTCTGTGTGTCCTGTAAACTTACAGCAGGTAAGTTTACAGACTGTCTCAGTAGCAAGTTGGTCAATAATAAAAGTTCTGACTGAAAGGGGCTGCACACAATATCCAAAAACATTTGCCAGATCAAACTTAGCAGAGCTATTGGTTCTCTAATGGTAGATCTGGAAAGAGAGCACTCACTGGTTTTGGGCTTCCACAGGATACCTGAGAGCAATACATGTGGTTTGTTTGGTTGGTTGGTTGGTTTTTTACCCCCCCCCCACTGCAGAAGTACCTTATCTCCTTTCCATTCTTGATCAAGGACAATGACAACCTGCAATCATGTTATTGAGATGTTGGCCCCAGTCAGCCAGTGAGACTTGTAACAAAAGTCCAGAAAATAATACAAAGTACAAAGTACAAAGGGGAAATGTCTTGTAAAATATAAGGACCAGATAATAATTTTATTGTCACCTGAGCACTAGGCACGGTTTGACTCTCCCATTTGTCACCAAAAAACTGAACCTGCAGTATATATGGAAGTGAAATAGGCTCCTTGTCCAAATGTGTAGATGGTTGGAGAAATTTGCAAAGTCAAGTATATGTGTTTCAATGAAGATCTCCGTAAAGGAGCTCTATCCAAGATATAAGGAAATTTTTCTCAGAACCAAATGTGCCAAACACTCTGGTGGGGAGGTTCCCATCAATAAGATGCAGAGAAGTCCCTCTGTGTACAAGGAAGAAATGAGAGATGAACAAATGTGTTTTGAAGCAGAAAGAGGCTTTGTGAGAGGGGGTTCTTGGAGACCTGTGGAATGAAATGAAGACGAAAGAGTGAAAAGTGCAAGTGGCATAGACTTCACAGTGTGTCAGGTAGAGCTGTCCTTCACGGATGTGAGAGTAACAATGCCAGCAACTTTATTTTGGGACTGTTCAGAGGCTCTTTCTTGCACAGCTTTATGTAGTGATTGTGATAGCTACGTACATTTATGTTGATGAGAATGTACATTTCTGTTGATAAGAACACAGACACCTAAGTTTTAGGTTATATGATAAAAGTCTGATTCTTCTACTCACAGAGGCATGTGGGAAGTTGGGGTAAACCCAGTGACATGTGGGGTTATGAAACCTTGGCAACCTAGCTAGGCTACCAGATCCAGCAGTTCCTAACACTGAGAATCTGCAGATGACTTTTATGTGACCAATTATAATCTCAGTTTCAGCAACTGAGGATTCACATGGGGTACTTGTGGGGGATAGTAAGGCTGAGTATAGCAGGGTGATAGGACCAAGTATTGTCACCAACAATGCAAGTAATTATACACCTTTTAATATCTGATTTTGATAAAATTGTGTAGAATGTTGACCTCAAACATAAACACTATATCTTTGAAACCATTGTCAATACCAAAGTCTTTAGCCAGCTCTGGAAAGACCAAATGGCAGCTAGTGATTAACAAAATACTGAAGCACAGTAGAATGCAGTCTATAAAACCATTCAAAATAGAAATAAAATAAAATAGAATAATAATAAAAAATACAGGCCTGCTCCTGCATATAATGTATTGATGGATTTAAAGTGGATTTACTGAGACTAAACCATTGTTCCACAAATCCATAAATGTCTAGTGAATCTGGCTTTCATCAGGCACTTATTGCACTTTCCAAAGCTGCAGTAAGGTATCAAAAGCAAGTACGCTTCTCTTCCTGAGCAAGTTCTACTTCTGACACCAGACTTTCTGTGTTTTTCTATATCCTGAAATTAGTTGTAGGCTGCTGTTAACCTCACGTTGGTTGAAAGCAAATAGAGGCTTTGATGCATGACCTGAATCGTAAAGATGTATCAGGCCTACACTGAGTGCCAGCACAATCCAGAAACTTGGCATAGACAGTACCAAAAAGCTGAAAAACAGCAAAGTGCTCCTTTTTATTATGGCAATACTAATCACAGTTGGTAGAAGAATGCAAGGCAAAAAATGAGGGAAAAGCTGCTATTTGCCAAATTTGCTTTTTTCTCTAGAGCTCCCTTTTTTCTTCTTCATATTTTTTCAACCTTGTAAGGGGCCCATTTTAAAGGGCTGCATGTCAGCATCAAAGGCACAAATGAAGAATTTCGTAAAGTCTTCAAGCTCAGCTAAGGCAGTGGGAAAGCCTGTTTTAGTGTGGACATCACTGTGGACTACAGCACAAAGAAGCAGTTTTGGGAATCACACAGACAAAATCAAGAGACAATAATGTCATAATTTGTGATATTAGGTAGTGAAGGTTGCTAAAAGCTGGCAGTTTCACAAGCTGTGAATAAGAAATTCCACTTGCCCACACGGCTGCAATATCTGAACAGCCTGTTCTATATATTTCTTCAGTCTTTTGTGCTACCAAATGCCATACATATATTATTTTGAAAAAAAAATACATTCTTTTTATAGAGGTGTTTCCCATTTCTGGAAGAATTAATTGCAGTCATTATTTATTTAGAACTTGGTTTTATGTATTTATATACTTTTTATGCATGTTTGTTGCTGATCTGTTTTAAAGTGTGATAAAGACTGGAAATATTTCCTTCATCATGTTAGTTTTAGTACTTTTATTTCCATATGTATGCAGTTAACATGAGGTTTAATATATATTTGTCTGTAACAATTATAATAGACATTATGTATCAGCAGAACTAATGGGTTCCAGGGAAAAGATTTTGTAAAATAATGGCATGATATGGTAAAAATACTCAAATGTAATGAAAATAGAACATATTTACCAACTTTTTATCTGAATGTTCCAAAATGGAAGATCCAGTGGCTTAATAGGTGATGCATTTTTTAATATCTTCTTCTGACTCATTTAGCCAGATTTGTTATTCTTATAAAAAGGTTTAATTTTATCCTTCCAATGTTGAAGCAAATATGTATTTTCCACCATGCTGCCTAAACTGAGTCAGTAGAATTTTTATAGATCTCTTTTAAGTATATGCTTTTGCCTTTCTGCAGCTTTTTCTACAAAGATATTTAATTCCTCATATAGCACATTTTCATAATTTCATAAATGCTAATTTTAACTTCTTAAATTAATTTCTTGGGAGGAATGTCATTTAGACTAGCAGCATCCATTTTTGCTTAATATGTGTGACATTGGTATCGAATTAATTCAACAAAAGCTGTATGGACAATTCAAAAGTATTTGTATAAAACCAACAATCTTTGTAACGTAAGGGAAAAGGAGACAGTTTTGTTCTTTTTCGTGTGGTTATATATCTTTCTGCTTAAACAATTAGAATGATAGTATTTTTAAAATACCTTTTTTCTTTTTTCTTTTCCTTTTTTTTAATTTTTATGATTAAGACCTCAGAACAACCTTTTCATTTGACTTAGTTACAGGTTTTTTATTTTTTCCCATGACCTTAACAGTCTATTCATATTCCTAACCTAGTAATGTTATCCAATCAGGAGACTAAAAATACTCAATACAAAAGTTGCTGAGATCTCCTGACTGCACCAACCACTGTTTTTAAAGATAGGAGCTTCTTTTCCTTCCTATTTGTTGCTAAAAAGAGTGGTGGATTGTCTCCACAAGGTTCAATAGCTAATTTGAGGTTTGTAAGAAACGGTGGCTCTCAGTCTAGAAAGTGCGGATAACCCAAATGGATACATTTGAATCTGTGAATTTTTAGTCCTGGCAACTGGTTAGCTCTCTCTTTTTATTGTTTGGCTTTTCTTTTCTTTTCTTTTCTTTCTTTCCTTTCTTCTTCTTTTTGTCCTTTTCTTTTTTCTTTTCTTTTCTTTTTCTTTTCTTTTCTTTTCTTTTCTTTTCTTTTCTTTTCTTTTCTTTTCTTTTCTTTTCTTTTCTTTTCTTTTCTTTTCTTTTCTTTTCTTTTCTTTTCTTTTCTTTCCTTTCTTCTTCTTTTTGTCCTTTTCTTTTTTCTTTTCTTTTCTTTTCTTTTCTTTTCTTTTCTTTTCTTTTCTTTTCTTTTCTTTTCTTTTCTTTTCTTTTCTTTTCTTTTCTTTTCTTTTCTTTTCTTTTCTTTCCTTTCCTTTCTTCTTCTTTTTGTCCTTTTCTTTTTTCTTTTCTTTTCTTTTCTTTTCTTTTCTTTTCTTTTCTTTTCTTTTCTTTTCTTTTCTTTTCTTTTCTTTTCTTTTCTTTTCTCTTCTTTTCTCTTCTTTTCTTTTCTTCTCTTTTCTTTTCTTCTCTTTTCTTTTCTTTCCTTTTCTTTTTTCTTTTCTTTTCTTTTCTTTTCTTTTCTTTTCTTTTCTTTTCTTTTCTTTTCTTTTCTTTTCTTTTCTTTTCTTTTCTTTTCTTTTCTTTTCTTTTCTTTTCTTTTCTTTTCTTTTCTTTTCTTTTCTTTTCTTTTCTTTCTTCTTCTTTTTGTCCTTTTCTTTTTTTCTTTTCTTTTCTTTTCTTTTCTTTTCTTTTCTTTTCTTTTCTTTTCTTTTCTTTTCTTTTCTTTTCTTTTCTTTTCTTTTCTTTTCTTTTCTTTTCTTCTCTTTTCTTTTCTTCTCTTTTCTTTTCTTTCCTTTTCTTTTTTCTTTTCTTTTCTTTTCTTTTCTTTTCTTTTCTTTTCTTTTCTTTTCTTTTCTTTTCTTTTCTTTTCTTTTCTTTTCTTTTCTTTTCTTTTCTTTTTTCTTTTCTTTTCTTTTCTTTTCTTTTCTTTTCTTTTCTTTTCTTTTCTTTTCTTTTCTTTTCTTTTCTTTTCTTTTCTTTTCTTTTCTTTTCTTTTCTTTCCTTTTTTCTTCTTTTCTCTTCTTTCCTTTTCTCTTCTTTTCTCTTCTTTCCTTTTCTCATCTTTTCTCTTCTTTTCTCTTTTCATTTCTTTTCCTTTTTAAAAATTATTTATAAAAACTTCAATAAAAACTTATAAAAACTTTAACAAAATATTTTTAAAAACTTTAATAAAATAAACAGAAACAAAGCAATCTCCCTTTATAGCCCAGAGCTAGAATCAAATTCTTCATTCTGTTGATTTCTAAGTATTGTCATTCTTTCTTCATGATCACTCAATTTTTCAGGATATGAGATTTCATACCCTCTCTATACCTTAATTGTCACCTTATTCTTAAGTCGTCATGTCATAATGTGGCCAAGCTACACTTTGAAACTTGTATTCAGGGTTTCACAAGGTCCTTCATCACTTCCAAAGAGTCTTCGAAGTTCTTCTTGCTAACTTGTGGATGCTCCTAAACGCTGGTTTTGGCTGTGATACATCTAATTTTCCTCATAGTAGTGAGTATGGTACTAAGTTTTTGATTTGTGGCCAAAACAGTATTGATAACACAGGAATGTTCTAGTGACTGCTGAGCCTTTGCTGCTTCTCACTCTCTCCCACCAGTGAGGAAACTGGGGCTGGACAGAAGCTGTGAGGGGACATAGCTTGGATAGCTGGTCCAACTGCCCAAAGGAATGTTCCATAGCATATGGCATCATGCTCAGCATATAAAACTGGGGGAAGAAGAACAAAGTGGGACACATTCTGGATGATGGTGTTGTGTTTCCCAGTAAGCATTACACATGATAGAGCACAGCTTTCCTGGACATGGCTGAATACCTGCCTGCCTATGCAGTGAATGAATTCCTTGCTTTACTTTGTTGGATTGGCTTTTTCTTTACCCATAAGTCTTTATCCGAACCCAGGGAGGGAGGGAGGGAGGGAGGGAGGAAGGAAGGAAGGAAGGAAGGAAGGAAGGAAGGAAGGAAGGAAGGAAGGAAGGAAGGAAGGAAGGAAGGAAGGAAGGAAGGAAGGAAGGAAGGAAGGAAGGAAGGAAGGAAGGAAGGAAGGAAGGAAAGAAGGAAGGAAGGAAGGAAGGAAGGAAGGAAGGAAGGAAGGAAGGAAGGAAGGAAGGAAGGAAGGAAGGAAGGAAGGAAGGAAGGAAGGAAGGAAGGAAGGAAGGAAGGAAGGAAGGAAGGAAGGAAGGAAGGAAGGAAGGAAGGAAGGAAGGAAGGAAGGAAGGAAGGAAGGAAGGAAGGAAGGAAGGAGAGAAATCTACCTTTAAACAATTGCTCTGATGGTTTCAAAAACCCTTCAAGGTTTCATGTTTTCCTAGATCAAAAGGTTGCAGGAAAAAGAATATGATGCAGGGTCCACTATGCTTACCAGAGAATGGATTTGGAGTCAGTCTGTGGAGGTTCTGTTCTACACATTTGTGCAATTCTGCTATTTTATTCTTTGTTACACTAAGAACTGGGAGACAGTCCATAACAGTGAACTGTTAAGTTGGACTTCATATCCTCATGAGATGAGCAAGTGGTGGTGTGAAAAAAACTGACTGTAAATAACAGTAATAAAAATTTACTAAGTAGAAGCTCCAGTGCAGTACAGAAAACAGCAGCTTTTCTTTTTTTTTTTTTTAAGAAATCAGGGGAGACAATGTTATTAACAGAAGTTTGTTTTAATAACAGAGATTGACAAAGATGGAACCTCCACCAATGGGAAGAATGGGAAATCTGCACAAGTGAGGACACTAATCAGAACTCAGTCTTCATGACAGATTTCATGTAAAAAAATGGCACAGACTAGTGTTTTAGGTGATGTGCTAATCCAAAATATTATTAAATTAATAGATTTAAGGAAAACAAGTGGTGTTGAATATGGATCTAGTGGTTCTGTAAAGCTGTCTGCAATGACAGTGACTGAAACCTCTGACAGAATTCAGTTTCATCTTCCTACTTGAAACTCAGACTATCCACATCACATTCATTACTCCCTTTGAGCCTTTATACCTTATGAGACAGGTACACCATTTGACATTGGAGCTGTAGCAGTATTAGCTCCTCTTTCCTTGGTTATAAAGACAGGAATATATGTTAATTTGTGTTAGGAATTTTATTTAAGCTTCATATAGTTAAAAATGTGACTAGAGCCAGTAGTGTTCAAACACCACCATTATTTTAGAATTATTACTTTCTGTGGTCATTTACTTGAGATAAAACAGAAAAGAGAAGAGCAGGTTATTTTGGTTTTGTAGTGCTTAAGTTAAACAATTAGCTGTTATTGTTGATTGCCCTCTTAGAAATAGAAATTGTTATCCTTTGACATATTTCTACAGTTTTCTCATGTAGAATATACTGCTATGGCTTTACAGCTTGGATAGGGAAACTCTGTTTTTCTGTGTGTTCCAATACCATTCCTATTTCAGACTGCAACAGAACTGCAGTGTGTGCCAGTACTTGCTGTTGTGATGAGCTTTGGAGCACAGTTTGTACATGCCTTCAGGAACTGGAAGATGTAGCCATGTATAGTAAAGAGCCAAAAAGTCTCTCCCTGAAAGCTCTTTTATGATTGAGGCTTATTGCCATAAGGTACCATGTACAGGAAGTTATGGAAATGTTTTCCAAACCTCTTTTGTTCCCACTGAAGCACGGTAAATCTTCACTTAATCATCACAAAACCCTGTGGCTCTGTCTATGAATGGCAAAAAAAAAAAAAAAAAAAAAAAGGAAAAGGCTTATATTCATCAAAATTGTGGTTATATCTTCAAATAACAACACAGATCAGAATGCTATACATACAAAATCAAGTCATTCTGTTATTTGCGTTGAAAAAGTGAATCTGAAGATTTCTCTGTAAATTTTTATATGCTGAAGTCTTTCTTCATTGTAGTTAAACCCGGACATTCTATGAGGACAATTTTCCTCCATGAAATAATAGACAATGTTGTCCTTATATGGAAACTCTACTAATGTTACAGTTACAGAATTACCAAATAATGAAATAATATACTCTTCCCTCTATCGGTTCCTGCTTGTGATGTTAGCACAGGAAATGTTTTTAATTCAGAATACCTTTGTGCTTATGTATACAAATATATGAATCTTTGTTTTCCCTGTTCAACTCAGCCTTTCTACTTTTCCTCTCAGTCTTCCATTGCTTCTTATCTCTATAAGAATCTCTGTGGTATTAACTACCACAGTATCTCACTGTCTCATATATGTTAATAGATTACAAGACTTTAATAGGAAACCTTGCACATCAAGAAAATCTTCAACAAAATACTAACTAACTTTTTTGTAAATTTATTTTTGAACAAAATAATTAGTTTATTAAAAATTGATAGCAATTTTTTCCCCTGAAAATACAAGCTTAAAAAGCAAATATTTTTAGACTTCACATTCTTGACACATGTTCTAAAAAATCCCAACAGAATAAAAATCAAATTAAAAAGATTAAATTAGTCAAATAAAAAGAAAAATTCCTAACCAGGTCTAAGAGGACAGTTCAGGTTAATTCTGCTTTTCCCTTTGCACAGAGGCACAGAAGGAGTTCTTGTAGTAGTCAAAATTGATTTCCAGGATATTGTGAATGGAGACTTTAATTTGCTACTGTGTTTTTAATTCTGAGTGTTGACCAACAAAAATAAGATAGTTATTCTTAGGAAGATATTCAAGCAGAACTTTCAAGAAATTAAAGTCCTACGTGCTTAACCAAAGACATATGGCATACCTTATTGCAAGACATGTTTGTTTGCTTTTTTGCAACATTTTAACACTCTTCATCTATAAGAGTTTATGTTGTCTTTAGTGCTGCCATGTATTGTCAGGGCAAAACAGACCATTAGAAGTAGAAGATACATTTCTTCCTCAGATTAGAAAAAAAAAAAAAAAGGAAGTCAGTGAAGAAAGATGAAATGCAGAATTTGTATTTAAAGGTTTAACATTTTTCAAATACAAAATCACCTTGCTTTTTGACTTCTGCCATTTCCCATCAGATAAGGTTGAAATATTTCCTTTTATTCCATACCTCAGGTCATTTGAATCCATTTTCATTGAAGTGACTGGTAGAATCATTTAATACTGCTTAATTTATTTACTTTGGAAAAAAAAAACAAGAAGAAAAGAAAACTCAAACAAACCAAAAAGCAATGACACACGTGTCTTACTAAAAAAACCACACTTCCAACTTAGTATTGATTTATTATTCTTTAGTACTTTCACAGTTTTTTTAAATTTTGTTGTGCTTTATTAAAACTAGCACATCTCTACATTTCTTTCTGGGTGATTGAGTCAATTAAATTTTTTCCCATGACCTCACTTGTGAAAGCTGTAACATTCTTTTCTAGTGATCACTTTTATGGGATAAGGAACATCAACTAAAAATCAAGAAAAGAAGAATGAAATAGCAAATTAGGAAACACGAGGTTTGGTTACTAAAGAATTCAGGCTGAAAGGTTTAGAATTTCATGGTCATTTAGAACAGTTTTTGTTCTGTCATAGAACAATTACTCAGTGAATTTGAAACAGTTTTTCTCCTAATATGGATCATGTAATAGGTTAGTTGTGGTTTATTTTCTCTTTCTATTTTAAAGTGACATTTTATGAAAAGATTTGCATATTTTGAAAACAAATGTCATGGCCGCTCTCTATCATTTCCTCTGGTTTTCTGTCACAAATGATATTTTATGATCACACGAATATTAGCATATTGCCTGATGAGTTACAGTCTCTCATTGCAGAAGTTATTCTCATTTGTCCTTTCAAAGTCTGTTTGCAAAGTCAAAACAACTGAGATAAATTATTATGAATACTGTACTGTATCTACCAGTTTTAGTATGAAAGTAATTGTAGAATATGATTGAGAGTCAACTAACTAACTTAGGGTAGGATGTTTCACTTAAAGTGGTTGTGTTTGAGCCAATGTATGAAAGTGCCATTTTACTGCCTAGGGCTACCATATGGCTGATGCCAGAAAGTGAGACACTTATTTATGCCTTTAGGCATTCCAAGATTGATAATTCATCTATGTATGTAAAAAAAACTGGAGTGAAGAAAAATATCTCTCAGTTTTGGTTTGATCCTAATCAAGAAGCTACTTCTGAGAGATCAAAATGGCACCAAGTAATATAATAGTGTTACAGATCACTAGCATAAATAATAGCATTTTTAAAATGGTATTTCCAGAAGGCTAATATTTCATGAGTTATTTCCACAGGAGTTCATGCTATCACACAGTGGAATCTAAAATCCACTGTATAAGGGGAAACATACTAGTGATTTCTATGAGTAGTAGGTCAGCCACCACCTTTCATGAAATCCCTCGACTGAGTAATAACTGATGTACATGCTCTGCTCACACATAAAAACTAACAGTTTAAGTCTCTAAATAATGACAGGAATTCTTTTTTGTAGTTTTGTTCCATGTCTCCATGTCAAGTAAATGTCTCGTTTTTTACATATTGAGATTTAATTTGGATTATTATGAAACACTTAAAACCTCTCTATACTGTGAAAATATATTTTTTTAAAATTTTAATATTATTATCTCTGTAGCCAGCTTGCATCCTCACCTGTCTCCCTAAAATCATTCTAGTTTATTGAGAAGTTCAAAGACCTCATCATTTTTATTTAGTTTACCTAAGCTTTAGGTTTGTAATAAAACCTCAGAACACCTGGATTCTACATTTGTGATCTCTTAGCTCTCCAATTGTTGTAATATCAGCCACAGGAAAATCATAAAGCAGCATGTATGTGTATGTATACATACATATCATGATCTAGCAAGCAGGCTACTACAAAATCACCACTAGCAAGTCTATCTATGATTATCTGGATTGATATCAAGCTGTACAAATTAATGTCAACAATCAATATCATAGTATCAATCAATAGTATCTAGCAATGAGTAACAGCAGAAACAAGGACATATATACTTAATTATAGCAGCAAAACACATAAGGTATATTACAAGTTATCATTAGTTGCCGCCCTCGTTGCTCACACAGAAGCAGCTCTGCAGCGCTTCACATCCTGCTTTGCAGAGGCTGCTGAGCTTTTTGGGCTGGAAGTCAGCCTGAAGAAGACGGAAGTTCTCTACCAACCTGCACCTCAAGAAGTCTTCCATCATCCCCACATCACCATAGGCAATTCAGAGCTTAAGTCAGTCCAGCAGTTCACCTATCTGGGAAGTATCATTTCCTCAGATGGTAAGATTGACAAAGAGATAGACAACAGGCTGGCAAAGGCATAGAGAGCCTTTGGAAAACTCCATAAAAGAGTCTGGTCCAATAAACACCTGAAGAAAAGTACAAAGATCAGTGTCTACAGAGCCATTGTACTGTCTACTCTTTTATATGGGTCTGAATCCTGGGTCATCTACCGCCACCACCAGTGGCTCCTTGAACGCTTCCATCAGCGCTGTCTCCGTTCAGTCCTAAACATCCACTGGTCTGATTTCGTGACCAATGTGTCTGTTCTTGAACAGGCAGGGGTCAGCAGTATCGAGGCCATGCTGATGAGAACGCAGCTGCTCTGGGCAGGGCACGTCTCCAGGATGGAGGATCACCCACCGCCTCCCGAAGATTCTGCTCTGTGGTGAACTCGCCACCGGCTGCTGCAAGAGAGGAGCCCCGAAGAAGAGATACAAGGACTCCCTGAAACAACACCTCAGCCTTGGCCATATTGACTGCCACCAATGGTCCACTCTGGCCTCCAATCGGGATTCATGGAGACACACCATTCACGACGCTGCTGCTTCCTTTGAGAATGCACGGAGAGTCAGTCTTGAGGAGAAAAGACAATGCAGAAAGAACCGTTCCTTGCCAATGTCACCCAGGGAGACGTTCCGCTGTGCCTTTTGTGACCGGACCTGCCTGTCCCGTATTGGCCTTTTTAGCCACCAGCAGCTTGCAGCAAGCGTGGGTAGTGCCCTTCCCAAATCTTCGTTCGTGAAGCCGAGCCATGATGATGATGATTAGTGAAGGAAGATTATTACCAATATAACAACACCATATTCTTATGGTAGATTACTGATACGGATATATAGTACTGGATATATGGTACTGGTGCCAAGTGACTCAGACAGAACTCAGAAGGGGACAAACCATTCCTGAGGGCAAAACAAACCCATCCCAGAGATAAGAGGAGAAACCAGTGACCCCTAAAGTGCACCCAAAGTGGGATCAGTAATTCAGCAGGCAGAGTCTCACTTCAGAGGTGACCTGGAATCAGATGGGCATGTCCAGTGAGAGTCCAAGATCTCATAAAATGTTCATGTGTTCAGCCTGTGTAGGAAAAGGGAAAATGCAGCATAGGAAGTTCCCAAAGAGAGAGAGGCTCAACTTCAGCTAAAAATTTAGTCCTTTTCAAATCACTGAGACACAACAGGACATAGGACATCACTGCTTTAAAAATATGCTGTTAATTTTGATTTTACACCTTTTTTCAGTCTTTTCATACCCATTAAATTTCTCAGATTGTTTCCACCTTTTCAGAAAACAGTGTCTTTACAGTTTCTTGATTTTGCACTTATTTGTGGTATCTGAGGTTATCTCTGGCTTCTGATGCCCCAGCTGTACTTCGGAGAGACAAGCTGTACTTTTCAAGGATGTTTCTGGTTCCCAGCCTAGCTCTGGGCTCACAACTTTCAGGATGGCAGGAAACTTCTCTGTCACTGTTTTTTAGTACACAATTTCAGTTTCAGTAAATTTTCCCTTCCAAACAGTCCAATTTCAGAGCTGCTGATCAACCTAATTTTATACTTTTATTTATGCCTCTATATAAGTACCTCATTGAATTTAATTAGTGTTTTTCACTTTCATAGCCTAAGATGCAACCTTAGGAAGTCTTAGCATAGAGTAGGCAAGCATGTTATTTGAAAATGTAGATGCAGATTTTATCTATAAACACTGTAATTTATGTATTGATTTCTTTCATACCAAAATCTAATTTTTAAAAGAAAACATTTCAAAAAGTATTCTACTGGTTTGTAATACTTCAGTACAAAATAGTAGTATGATTCATTCAGCATATTCCTTCCTGGTATTTGGGGGTACAAAGTTGATTGCTCGTTTAATGGATATTTAATCATTCTGCACACAAAACATGAAAATTTGTTCAGTTTGTTGCTACATTAATTTCTTCCAAATGTATCTACTGCTTGTTCTATACACACCTCCTCCCCGTTCCCTTCAACCAAATTCTGTGTAAAAAGGAATTGAACAGTGTATGAAAAATTCAGTGTATCACAAGTAAAATATCTTGCAATGGATGTGAGTTAAAAAATGTTCCTCAGAGTACCTGAATGATAATTTTGATTGTCTTTTATGCACTGCTATATGTGCATGATAGCTCATAGCTTCAAACTTTGGTGGAACATTGACTCATGCCAATATTTTTTCTATATGCTCCTTTAACATTTGTTCTCATGATATGAAATGTAATGATAAGTCCCAACACAAAGTGCTATTCTTTTCTCCAAAATTTGCTGTCAGGAGAAGTAGGTTGGGATTATAGCCCTACCCTGAAAAAAAATTGTGTTTGAGAGAGGGTGAAAAAGCTGTCTGAATCAGCAGCGGGGTTAGGATGAGGGAAATCCTCTACATGTCTGCACCTTTCAGTAGCTGAGGTTTTATGAGGACCATTTGTGCCAGCAACTGCTAACATGTCTCCAAACAACATGACTAGTTGCACTGAATTTATTATGAGCTAAAGTTTCTCAGAGAAGCAGGTGGCCAAAGAGAGCACCCATGCTTGAAGGTTTTGAAATATCAAGTTATGAGAGATGTTGGAATGATACACCTGTTGAATTCTAAGACCATGAAGTTGTGTTGATGTAAAGTCAGACAAGGACAGTAGGAAGAAGACATCACAATTTGTGAAGATAAATCAATCCTGTGAGATAGAAAGAGTAAGGGCTTGAATTTGGCTCTCATAAGAGAGTGATTTAACCATTCCAAGTTATCAGTCTCTTGTATTCCTGTCCAGGTTTGACTAGAAATTCTATTTCAGTGAAGGAAAGCCTATAAGAAATGTCAATCAGATGTGTTTGTGTGAACAACTTCTCTTTTGAAAAGCCAACATAATGTTAAGGAAAGATATTTTTGTTTTCAAATATCAATCAACTTCATGTACCTTTCTCCCAACCAAGAATGAGCACGTATTCTTATAGGGAATGAGTGCTCTAGATGGCAGTATGGTTTTCTTTCCTTAAGATTTTTTTGCCCTAGTAGACACAGAGAATGTTGTGGAATGTATTTCCTTACAAAATCTACCTGAACATTATACTGCATCTATAGAAGCACACAAATAGTATTGTATTATTCATGAACAAATTACATTTCTTGCCTTGCAGAGTACTAGCATTTGTTTAAAATACTATTCTTTCAATTATTTAACTTCTGTTGTTATGCATCATCCTAATTAGTCCACAGAAATAAATCCAAGGAATGTCAGTGACAGTAACACAGCAACTGAAGAACCAAAAGGTTCATTTTTGATTCAATAGTATCATGTCAAAGCACTGAAATGATGAAGAAAAAAAAAATCTGTGATCTCCTTAATGTCTCTGTTGAACAGAAGTTATCTTGGAACTGAAGTGGTCTGGCTAGAATTTGACATAAACCTGTAAGATGACTAGTCATTTCATTCAGGGGCTTAAGATCACCAACTTATCTATTCCCTGCTGAGTCTGGCCTGATCTTGTATTCTAGGGATGATGAATAAGTCTGTTACTCTGCATGTGCTCTCTGGGCAAATTTTCTTACACTCTGTAGTTGTACAGGAAGTTATTAACATCATACATGGAATTTGAGCCACTTCACTGTCCCAGAACTGATTCAGAAATTTAACTCTTGGTTACCTGGAATAAAATCTTATCTGAGGTAATTCAGCACATTTTAATTCCAATGAAGCAAATTTGTATGAGCTATTGATCCAGTCTGGTATAACTAGGTATCATCAAAGAGTGTTCACTGCAGAATTAATCTTTTTACATTGGTAGTCTGAGCTAAATCAATTTATTTGTTCTTCTTTCCCATAGTCCTTTTTGCTTTCTGGCATTTTCATGTATGGACTTTACACTGACATTCTTCAGCTGGCACACATGGAGGACAGTTGCAGTAGCTTTGATTTCTGCCTGCTTTGAACTGAGGTCAGACCATAATTTTTATCCATCTCTTGTTTGGTTTTTGTTGTTGTTGTTTTGTTTTTGTTGTTGTTTGCTTGTTTGGTTGGTTTTGGTTTTTTAAGAGACAAAACTCCCACACATTTTCTGTCTCAGTGATGCAAATATATCTTGTAAATTTGAATAAAAATTATCAAAAAATTTTTATGTTGGCAAGAATAAAAAAGGCAAAGAAATCAAAACCAAGTAGTGGAATTAGCATGAGAGAGCTCAAAAACTTTCTCTGATCTTTCAGCTTTTAGAGCTGCCTGAGTAAGGACTAAGCAAAACTTTGAGATTTTATTTCTGTGGCTGATACTTGTTTAATTAAAGCATGAATTCTATAATGGCTGGAGATGTGAGTGAGACCATTAGATGTGTTATTACATGACATAGTTAAGGATAATTACAGATTTTATTCACTTAAATGTTGATTCTACCCTGGAAGAAGACTGAGAATGTCATATTTGTGCCATATGCCATGTAACTATGGCTACAACCAATTCCTTTGTTTCATGGGTGATGTTTTTAAAAGCTATTTCTACCAACATAGTCAACATTGCTGCAAATTAGTTGTTTTCTGTAGGAGCTGGAAATGTAAATTACATAGGTTCAACTATGTTAGTATTTTATTTTGTACCAGGTGTAGTACTTGAAACAAATCCATTGGTTTTCCCAATCATCATATTTTATACACATCACAGAGTAGTCTCGGAATGCACTCTCTGGATTTCCTTAGCATGTAGGTAAATCAGATATTCTCCAGCAGCACACCAAGAGCAATTCCACTACTCAGATCGATCAAAACCAGGCTAGAAACAGCAGGAGTAAAAATTCTCTGAAATTCTGATAACATGAATGCCAAGTAATGCATTAGCACTAACTGTTTTGTTCTACAGATACAGTTTTATTGGTTGGCATGAATTTTCCTCTATGACCCATTTCCTCATTGTCATTAAGAGGTAGAGCAGGCACACATTTCTTAATGGAACAGTCTAACTTCCAGTGAAGAAGAATTGTGTCTTTTATATGTAAGTTTTAACATGTAAGTTTTTAACAATCAAAGTTTTAGCTGTGGCTGTGTCCTGGTAAGACAGTGGGATAATGCAAGTCACATCTTTTCCTTTATCAGAAATGTATATATTTAAAGACTCAGAGCACTTTGAAATCCCTCCCCAGGCTCACTCTAGTTGACTAACCACCTTTCATATCATGATGCAATATTATTCCCCAGAAAAAATATATGAGAACAGTGTTATTATTATTGCTGGAAGAAATTATTCTTGCTTCTGTATTCCTTAATCAAACATGTTTATATAATGGCCAAATTCCTGAAGTGTTCCATACTGATTGTGTATATGGGCATTTCTCTTTTTTTGTTTGGTTGGGTATTTGGTTGGTTGGTTGGTTTGGTTTGTTTCTTTGGTTTGAGAGTTTCTTTAATTTTTATTTTTCTGACCCTTATTCTGATAGCTTGATACATATTTAGTTCTCTCTGTGTTTATGAAAATAAACCTGAAGCCACTAGTCACTACCAAAAGCTGGCATGTCTTTATTTTTATAAACTATTAGGGCTAAAACCTTTATACTGCTGGGCACAAATGATTCCATCCTTTTTTGTAAAACCATTTTAGACAAAGCCTGGTTAACCCTGTATCTTTTAGTGCTAAACCCAACCCACTCACATTGTAAAAGTAATAGTGTTTATTTCTTTTGTAGAATGACAGCTGCAACAGTTTGTTATCCTTAAGAAACTGGCTTTCCCATAATACCTATTTTGTTATTATTTACAAGAATGAGAGGCCTATTTTTCAGTAATCAAATGCTATTCATACAGAACTTACAGACTTTGAAGTATTTGACAGAAACATCATTATAAGGTTCATTTGGCCCACTTGACACCTTGCAGTAATTTGGGCAATTTTTGAGACTGTATTTAATCCAGCCACAATCCTTTCTGTGTTTGTCTAAGTCAAGAAGGAAACATGAGGAAATCTTTCTCAGGTTTCATCATCTCTCAGAGAATGAGGTTTTCTTTTCAGTAAAAGAGTAGCAATAGCACATTACTAGCAGAAATGGGAGAATATTTGAAGAAAAGACTTTTCATCAAAATATGCTGAGGATACATTATTGAGCTTAGAAAATTCATGATACTCAGGCAAGTTTCCAGAGAGAAAATATCTGAGGCTCAAAACAAAATTCCTGTGTCACTTCTCCACAGAGAACTGAGTGAAAACACTCTTGTGATTTGTTTTTTTAATTGGGAGGTATACACTTCAAAAACATTCCATTTTATGAAAAAATTCAAATGTTGGTGGGTTTTGGTTTTGTTTGGGTTTTTTGAAAACAAACAAAAAAGGAAAAAAAAAAGAAAAAAAGGCATTAAAGTATCACTTTCTTGAAACAGTGAAAGGAAACACAATTTTCCTTCCTTGGCCAGTTCTAATATGTAATTTATTTAGTGATGCTCTTTGATCCATGGATGACATCTGTATAAGGATGAAATCATTAGATCAGTTTGTATTGATAAATTTTTTCATTCTGCTGTCTAAAGTGAGCCATCCTTAGCATCAGAAATGTTTTAGGAGAAAAATCAGAACATGTAGTTGTTCAACATGATTACAGCAGAGCAAAGCTGAGTAACAGACTCAAACCACAAAATTTTGTGATGGTTAAATTTCATCTCCCAGGCTTTCAGAAATAAACAGGCATAAGATTAAAAACAATTGCACTCTAATGATTTCATCTGTGTAGTAGACCTTTAGTGTTGATATTAAGCAGTATTTTAAAAGATTTAACTTTAAGATTGATATGTTTATTGTTTTATGTTCTTTCTTTTTTTATTAAAAAAAAAACAAAACAAGGGAAATTGCATGTTTGCTAAAACATATACATAAAAATCACCATAATGGAAATGGTCAGAGTAAATAAAAGTAAATATGATTATGTGTCAACAGATTTAACTGCAGACTATTACACAAAATGCAGTTCATTGGAGAAAATTGCATTTTCTTCATTGCCAAGTCACCTGAAAAACCACAACGCACATTATAAAATAGTTATTTTTTTTTTTCTGGGAAAATTACATTGCTACTAAAACACCAGATGTTTGATACCTTTATTTCTTGTAAACTGATTTAAGTACTTGCATGGCTAAACTCTTCCTTTTCCCAAATTAACGCATGCAAATGTTGAACTCCCCTCCCCAGGTGACATCTTTATTTACTTATTATTGTCTTTGTAGCATCCAGAGATTGACAAAAACTGGAAATTCTCCTGCATTTGTTTTTGTAGCAATACACAAGAAATTATTTCTCCTACTTCAAAGGGCACAGTGACACATGTTGAAAGAATGGAAATTATTAGAATAACAGCAGCTATAAATGAGTGTAACGGTTTGACCCATGGCTTCCTCAGTAACCATTGTATCTAAGGAAGTTACAAGTATTCCACACGGGTCTTCCACGTAGCGGGGGGGAGTGGTTTGGTTGTGTCTTTTGCTTCCTTGGCCAAGGAGCTGGTGGGAGGTGGTTGGAGCCTGGTCCCTCTGGTTGTTCGTGGTTCTCCTGTCCTGGGTGAGATTGTTTCATGTTTGTTCCCCTTCCTTGAGGTTTTTAATTGTGTTTGTTTTGCTTCATTCGGTTTCTTTAGGTTGGGTTGGTGTCTTCCCTATTTTCTGACCAATCAATCCCCTTTTCTCCCTTCCCCTCTCCCCTGGGGGTGGGATCCTTTGTACTGTGTATACAGTGTGGTTTGTGAATGTTAGAAAATATAATTTATTCTTTTTATTCAGTTCAGTTTCTCTAGAGTGCGTTTCCTTTCAGTGTTTTTTTTTCTCTTTCCTTTGATGGGAAAGTTCTGGGAGGGGAAAGGGGGGCCAGTCCAGGGTTGGCAACAGCTAGACCAAACCTGCTACAATGAGGAATTGTATTGGATGTATAATCATATGCATTTTGTTGGTTAGTTAAACACACCTTAATGGCCCCTACAATACTAGGAAATTGGCAGTTATACACACACACACACACACATATATATGTACAAGTACATATTTCACTCTTTTTTGCTGTTAACTATAATTATGTGTCATTCATAAGGGTTAAGCAAGAGCAGAATAATGAACAGAGACCTCTCTGAGA
The DNA here is from genome assembly GCF_047495875.1 of Pithys albifrons albifrons. Lineage (NCBI taxonomy): Eukaryota > Metazoa > Chordata > Aves > Passeriformes > Thamnophilidae > Pithys > Pithys albifrons. Next base: position 4,180,051 of record NC_092458.1, on the reverse strand, counting down.
ACAGGTTTTCATGCAAAATTCACTTTGGACTGAGGAGGTAAGACAAAGTGACACAGGCTGACAAGAAGAGGAATTGAAATAACCAAATTTAGTGGGCCACGGGGACAAGCATTAGAAACAGAGTAAAGAGAGATCATACCAGAAAACAAAATAATGGAAGCCAGCTTTGGATAGACTGGAATATGAGTACCTAAGGTCAGCAGGAAAAATTAAGGTATAAGTTAACACTAATGAGTCCCCTTCTGGGCACCTCACTAGAAGAAAGACATTGAGGTGCTGGAGAGTATCCAGAGAACAAACAAACTGGTAAAGGATCTGGAGCACAAGTCCTATGAGGAACAGCTGAGGGAGCTGAGGGTGTTTAGCCTGGAGAGGAGGAGGCTGAAGGGAGACCTTATTTCTTTCTCTAACTACCTTAAAGGAGATTGTGTAAAGGTGAGTATTGGTCTCCTCTCCCAGGCAAGTAGCAACAGGACAGGGGGAATTATCTCATGTTACGCCAAAGGAGGTTCAGGCTGGATACCTGGAAAAAATGCTTTCCTGAAACAGTGGTTAAGCATTGGAATGGGCTGCCCAGAGAGTATGGTAGAGTCACCATTCCTGTGACCTGCTTTCCCAGAATTACAGATTCCTGAAAAGCTAAATTAACTTATTGGATACTTCCTGTTATTTCATCATTTATCTGGACACTTCTGGTCTCTTCTAGCAAAGATGTTCAGCTTCCCTACAATTTACTTCTCTTTATTTCAAATGTTTTTCCTAGAGTTTAAAAAAAAGAAACAAACAAGAACAAGAACAACAACAAAAAAAATTGATAAAGTAACTTTGGCATATATAGGTGGAAAAATAGATGTTCAGAAAACATGAAGAAAAAAGTTTAACTGAAGGAAGTATTTGATGCATCTTTATCAGTAGAAAAAAAAGCAAAGGAAGAGAAACAGGGAAAAAAGTTTCCAACTGGGCCTGTTTTTGCCTTCCAGGTGATGTGAGTAAATGATCTGAAGGAGCTGTTTGTTCTCCCTTTCTGCTTCCCCCCCCCCAAAGAGAATGACATTTCATCAGTAAGTGGACAGTCACAAAGACTTCTCATTCAAATATTCAAGGGAAATTTTAAGAAGACTTTGTCCTCCATTTTGTCAGGAATGAGAAACAGTAGAGAAGGAAAGGGAACTCCTGAAAATTGTAATAGATCAAGCAAATCTGATTTCTCAAATTAAGAAAGAATTGAACTGCTTTCCATCACTTTTCTTGAAAGGCTGCTCTTTAAAATACATAGAATTTTGTGGTCTAAGTATTTGTTCTTTGCATTAACCATTTCTTCTAATACTAGGGTTTGTTTTTCTTACAGGTCACGGGATACCATCCTATAACCCAAAGGATGGTTGAAAACAAACTGAAAAGGATATAATGCAAAGAAAAACTCTAGCACATCTGTCAGCTGGAATTATGCCCCTTTCCCACAAGAAGCTATTTTTTATCAACTTCTCTTTCAAAACTAATCTCCAGAATGCCTTGAGCTATGTCATTAAAGTAGCATAAATGACATCAAGTATGCAGAATACACACACCTTAAAAGTAAAAATTAAATTATACAAATGGGCCACATGTCATCTAAAGATTCAAAACATTTCCAGGCTGAGACTTTGAGAGGTAATTAGGAATCCCTTCTTACTGATATGTGACCACAAAGTGGGACAGAATGAATTACTTTGTGCCAGTAAATCTCACAGTGCCAAATGCCCCAGTAACTTTTGGCTATCTTACTGATAGGCATAAGCATTCATGAAAAGTGTTTTGCATATGCCCTTCATGTCTGCTGCCTTATTTAAATTGAATTCAATTCTATTAAATTGAATTAAACATGAAATACTTTATAGATGATAATTTATAAGTTGGCTTAAGGATGAGATGAAATGGAAGACTCATCTGTAAATGTCAAAGAAGGACCAGTAGAAGTACAGAAAAAGAAGAAAAATCAAAATACTCTACAGGGCTTTTCCTTTTCACAATTGGTTGCTGGGGCACATTGTTTTGACCTTATCCTGTTATCCTACCTGCAAAAAGTAAATAATGGAGTTTTTATTCCTGGTAATTTCCATATTGTTTCAAAAAAAAATTTATTGTATCATAAGTACATTTCACAGATTAGTGTCAGTTAGAAAGTAAGTGATTTGTCAAAAATAACTTTCAAGAGAGCACACCTGTCTACTTGACTCATGTTTGCACTGTGTTGTTCTGGGGTTTTGGTTTTTTATTTCTTTGCATATTATTCTGGCGTGTTTGGTATAGTAAAGACATCTTTGAAAGTATTCTTCTGCTCTCTTGATTCTTTTTCTTGCACAAAACACATAATAAGCACAGTGAACTGACCAACTGCTTCCAGCTCTGTCAGTTTTGTGAAGAATGCAGGTGTACATAAAACAACTCTAACCTGAGAGGTTAGTGCCTCTCTTCACCTGTGAGCTGGACTGCAGGTTGAAAAATGAATGTGTTCCATTTCATTGCTTTTCCAAAAATGATGCTTTGTTAAAGAACTACAAAGGAATTTCAGGAATTTCATATAACATAGTTACAATGCTTACTAAGTCCATTAATTGCTTAAGTTTGGTTATGTGCATAGTACTTCAATTTTTAAATACATTATTAAACAGAACAGTGATTCAGAGACATTATGCAGGATGCTTGCTGTTCAGTTTGAAAATTATTTAATATTTGCAGGTCTTGTAAAAAGTAGCCAGTTGTTATGGGTTCACCTAGGGGGGCCTAGATTTGGGCTCTGAAGCGTGGACTAGGCCGAAGCTGTCAGCTGACTTGAGCTGGGCTGGGCTAACAGCTGACCTCTTCTAGCCAGTATTCCATACCACATTATGACATCATCTCCAGGGAAGTAGGAACCAGTGTGGGAGTGGTTAAGGCAGTCGCTTCTCAGCCCTCCTCTTGGGAGGACGCACGATGCTGTCCCAGGGGGGATGGAGAGGACCAGGCCCACCACTGGCTCACAGGGTACCTCAGGAAAGTAAAATGTGTTGTTCTGGGTCTCTCCTTTCTGCTTGAGTTTGTCTCCCTGGGGAATAAGCTTCTTCTTAAGTAATGTGTAGTTAGGACAGTAGAATTTGTGTGTTCTTTAAGAAGTTGAGGTGGGGAACTTGTTGTTGTAGACTGGTTTGAGTGTATATTTGTACTCTCTTCTAATTGTCTCTTTCTTTCTGTGAAAAATATATGTAGATTTAGTATAAATGCAGTTTGAAGTGTTTTTTTTTCTTTCCCCTCTCTTTTCCTCCCTTTCCCTGGTGTTAGGAGGGAGGCTTTTCTCTCTGTGTTTGGGGGGGTTGGCAGTTGCTTATCTCAAACCAAGACACCAGTGCATTTGGACTCCCATTGGCAGAGAAAAAAACAAAAGACCTCAACTCAATTATGTTATTTTTGGACATTAGCTCAAGAAGACTGGCACTGTGTCTCCCAAGAGATTCTTACAATGTCTGTGTCCAGGTAACCCTAGCACTGAAGATTGCATTAAGAGAGATGTAGTCATTTGAACAATGGTTTAAAGGTTATTCCTGTCATTTACACAGTCTCATAGTATCTCTGTGTCTTGAAAGATGTTCTATTCCCTTATTAATGTAATTATCCAGCAAAGGCTACATTTTACCATTAGTAACTAAGTTTGGAAAAAAGGTAAAATTGTTTGTCTGCATTGAGATGGGAGTAGAAGGATCACAGTTGCCAGCCATTTGCAGCTATCAAACCACTCTACACCTACTGACACCATATTGCCTGCAATCCCTATTGCACACTCACATGTTCTCTTTAAATGAAAATCTATATGTAGTTGCAGGTATTTTAAGGAAGCAAGGGTTATTTATGAGAGATTTCTCACCCTGGTGTGTTACTGGATCTCAAGAAACCAGGTATTTGCATGTGTAGAGTTAATTTTCAATAAGCACTAGAGAGGTGGAGTATCACAGTTTTCTAAAGTTTAACAAAGGTACTGTGAAAGAAAATCATTTAATTTTCAGCAATATTCAGCTTTAGAAAATATAAAAGTTCATTATTTCCAAGACCACTAAGAAAGTAGAATTTTCCTGTTTTTTCTTTGCTTCATAATTTACAATAACAAATACTTTATAGTATAAATTGCTTAACTTAGTCACTTTTGATATAGTACAAAAATTGAAGAATGGATCTTTTTATTTATAACTCAGAGCAAAATAACTCAACCTTAGGCCATTGACATGTGAGTTATTATTGATGGCAAAGAGATTTTGCAAATATTTATTACTTAGAATGATTGGGTTCTTTACATCAATTGATTTTCTAATGTAACTATGCACATTTAAATTCCTAGAAATGATTCTACCTACAGGTATTTTCACACACGACTTTAAATAAACTTTCTATGAGCTTGCAATTTTTTTGTAAAAGAAAACAAAGATCATAGAATCATAGAATCATAGAATCGATTGGGTTGGAAGAGACCTCCAAGATCATTGAGTCCAACCCTTGGTCCAACTCCAGTCCATTTACTAGATCATGGCACTCAGCGCCACGTCCAATCAGCTTTTAAAAACCTCCAGGGATGGTGAATCCACCACCTCTCTGGGCAGCCCATTCCAATGCCTGATTACTCTCTCTGGAAAGAATTTTTTTCTGATATCCAACTTCAATTTCCCCTGGCAGAGCTTGAGCCCATCGTGCCCCCTTGTCCTATTGCTGAGTGCCTGGGAGAAGAGACCAACCCCCACATGGCTAGAACTTCCCTTCAGGTAGTTCTAGACAGTGCTGAGGTCACCTCTGAGCCTCCTCTTCTCCAGGCTGAACAACCCCAGCTCCCTCAGCCTCTCCCCATAGGACCTATGCTCCAGTCCCTTCACCAGCCTTGTAGCTCTTCTCTGGACCTGCTCCAGCACCTCAATATCCTTTCTGAACTGAGGGGCCCAGAACTGAACACAGTACTCAAGGTGTGGCCTCACCAATGCAGAGTACAGGGGAAGGATCACTTCCCTTTTCCTGTTGGCCACGCTATTTTTGATATAGGATAGGATCCCATTGGCCTTCTTGGCCACCTGGGCACACTGTTGGCTCATGTTGAGCTTCCTGTCAATTAGTACTCCAAGGTCCCTTTCTGCCTGACTGCTCTCCAGCCACTCTGTGCCCAGCCTGGAGCGCTGCAGGGGGTTGTTGTGGCCAAAGTGCAGGACGCGGCACTTGCCCTTGTTGAACTTCATCCCATTGGAATCAGCCCATCTCTCAAGTCTATCCAGATCCCTCTGCAGAGCCCTCCTGCCTTCCAGCAGGTCGACACTCTCTCCTATCTTGGTGTCATTAGCAAATGTGCTGATGATGAACTCAATCCCCTCATCTAAATCATCAATAAAGATGTTAAACAGGACTGGACCCAACACAGACCCCTGGGGAACACCACTGGTGACCAGCCACCAGCTGGATGCAGCTCCGTTCACCAGCACTCTCTGGGCCCGACCCTCCAGCCAGCTCCTAATCCAGGAGAGGGTACACTTGTCCAAGCCATGGGCTACCAGCTTTTCCAGGAGTATATTATGGGAGACAGTGTCAAAGGCCTTGCTGAAGTCCAGACAGACACATCCACATCCTTCCCCTCATCCACCAGGTGGGTCACCTGATCGTAGAAAGAGATCAGGTTGGTCAGACAGGACCTGCCCCTCCTAAACCCCCGCTGACTGGATCTAATCCCTTGTCCATCCTGAAGGTGCTGTGTGATTGCACTCAGGATGAACTGCTCCATAACCCTGCCAGGCACGGAGGTCAGGCTGACAGGCCTGGAGTTGCCAGGGTCCTGCTTGCAGCCCCTTTTGTGGATCACAAATACTATCTCTTTGTAAACCCAGTTTGAAAAATTTGACAACATTCATGAGTTGTTTGCACTATCATAAATTTGTCAAAACAAAGGTATTTGGCAAGGTGAAGAATCTTAGTTACTTCTTACACCTGCCTTCCAAATTACTACTGCCATTCAATCAGTCACATTTTGACTTCTGTGGGAAAAGTTCATGGGAGAAAAACAAGATCATTGGGATTACTGTAAATCTGGTTACCTAGTTACTTTTTCTCTCCAGTGTGCAGTCACTAAAACTTGTGGACATTTGCTGTGAATTTGCTACCCCTGGCAGTGTAAGGGACAGTATAAGTAACAAAGGACCATATAAAGGAAAATACACTGTAACATAAAGCCAGTGAATACCAGAACCCCCTTATATTTTTTAGTGTATTCTTAATTAACTTGTGAGACAAATAATCAACTATTAGGGTGACTTCGTTGAAGCTGGTTCTGCTTTATTTGTCTTGTTTATTTCAGTTTGATCATGGGTAAAACAACAACATTTAAAAATTAAGATCCAGTATACACATATTTAAAACTGTTTTCTAATAAATGCACAATTTGCATACAAGATTGTGTGTTCTCTAAGCAACTGAGATTCATATTCACTCAGGACTCAAAGCAAGCCTATTTAAATATGCCACGTTAAAAGAAAATGCTGCTGACAGCAATTCCTCCTGTGGCTCAGTATGTGAAACTGTGAATAGACTGACAATGAAATGAAGTTTACAGGGAAAAAAATTAAACAAAAAATAAAGTAAATGAAATGAAAAGAAGAAATCCAAAAGAATATTTTTTTATGAAAACCCTATGAAAACATTAGATCTCTCTTCCTTTAACTTCGTAAAAGGTTTATCTATCTCTGACCAATTTTGCAATTATTGAAAAAAAAAAGTTACTTAGCTAATAAAACAATCACCTTTTCCAGATGAGATTTATTAATTAGCAGCCATTTAATCTGCATATAAACCTCCTAGATAGTTAAAATACATATATTGTATTCAGTGATATCAGATTACTTCAATAGTGATTTTTATCTCCAGATCCTTACAGATATTAAAGCCTTCTCTTTCAACCTGCTTTCCATTATTAAGGTTACAGTCTTCTATGACTGTGATTTTGCATTTTTCAGGCTGAGAGATATTTAAATGGTTGAGTATTTTGATTTATTAAAATAATTTATTTTGTTTAAAGTTGACTCTTTTCAATATGTGATTTGATGATGAGAAATCAACCAACTCATGGTCATACAATGACTTGGACTGAACAACATAGTGGAGGATAGTGAAATTATTTCCAGATGATCTACTCTGACATTGAAACAAGTTGCATTTTATTGACATAAAGAGTTATTACATATTTGGAGGCGGGGGGGGGGGGGGGGGGGAAGGTGGGGAGGAGGGGAATGTTTTGTTTGGGTTTTGGTTTGTTTCTTTGGAGGTTTTTTGATGAACGTTGCATATTTGAGGTTGAGGAAACTACAACAATTTTATTTTCAAAGAGGTTTACTGAGATTCTGCACCTCTGTGTAGAGGTATCAATTATGCTCCTACACACCTGGCCTCTCCTTACTGCCAGTGGAGATCTGATCATGGTTGTCAATAGATCCTCGAGAAAAACATTCAGCTACATACAGGTGGAAACCTGAATAACTACTAACCAAATGCTCTTTGGGTAGCTTGAGCACGTCTTTCCCTAATAGTAGCAGAAACATAAAGACTGTACCCAGTTGTAGAAACCTACATTGTTGACACCTGAATTCAACTTTCCACATATGAAGGAGAAAGCCAAACATGAAATAAATCTGTATACAGAATAACCCTTCCTTGTAAGAGTAGCTAAAGATCCATAAAGTTTCTTCCTGACCATGTTCCAGGAGGCAATAGTTAGTGACTTACTGAGCCAGCTGGATCCTCACAAGTCTATGGAACCAGACAGGATCCATCGCAGGGTGATGAGGGACCTGGCAGAAAAGCTTGCCAAGCTGCTCTCAATCATCTTCCAACAGTCCTGGCTCTCTGGGGAGGTCCCAGATGATTGGAAGTTGGCAAATGTCACCCCAATCCAAAAAAGGCTGCAAGGCTGACCCTGGCAACTACAGGCCTGTCAGCCTGACCTCCGTGCCTGGCAGGGTTATGGAGCAGTTCATCCTGAGTGCAATCACACAGCACCTTCAGGATGGACAAGGGATTAGACCCAGCCAGCATGGGTTTAGGAGGGGCAGGTCCTGTCTGACCAACCTGATCTCTTTTTAGGATCAGGTGACCACCTGGTGGATGAGGGGAAGGCTGTGGATGTGTCTATCTGGACTTCAGCAAGGCCTTTGACACTGTCTCTCTGTGTTGGGTCCAGTCCTGTTTAACATTTTATTGATGATTTAGGTGAGGGGATTGAGTCCATCATCAGCAAATTTGCTGATGACACCAAGATAGGAGAGAGTGTCGACCTGCTGGAAGGCAGGAGGGCTCTGCAGAGGGATCTGGATAGACTTGAGAGATGGGCTGATTCCAATGGGATGAAGTTCAACAAGGCCAAGTGCCGGGTCCTGCACTTTGGCCACAACAACCCCCTGCAGCACTCCAGGCTGGGCACAGAGTGGCTGGAGAGCAGCCAGGCAGAAAGGGACCTTGGAGTACTAATTGACAGGAAGCTCAACATGAGCCAACAGTGTGCCCAGGTGGCCAAGAAGGCCAATGGGATCCTGACCTGTATCAAAAGTAGCGTGGCCAGCAGGACCAGGGCAGTGATCCTTCCCCTGTACTCTGCGTTGGTGAGGTCACACCTTGAGTACTGTGTTCAGTTCTGGGCCCCTCAGTTCAGAAAGGATATTGAGGTGCTGGAGCGAGTCCAGAGAAGAGCAACAAGGCTGGTGAAGGGACTGAAGCACAAGTGCTGTGGGGAGAGGCTGAGGGAGCTGGGGTTGTTTAGCCTGGAGAAGAGGAGGCTCAGAGGTGACCTCATCACTGTGTATAACTTCCTGAAGGGAAGCTGTAGCCATGTGGGGGTTGGTCTCTTCTCCCAGGCACTCAGTAATAGGACAATGGGGAACGGGCTTAAGCTCTGCCAGGGGAAATTTAATCTGGAGATCAGAAAAAAGTTCTTTCCAGAGAGAGTAATCAGGCATTGGATTGGCCTGCCCAGAGAGGTGGTGGATTCCCCATTCCTGGAGATTTTTAAACTGAGATTGGACGTGGCACTGAGTGCCATGATCTGGTAAACGGACTGGAGTTGGACCAAGGGATGGATTAGATGATCTCTGAGGTCTTTTCCAACCCAATCGATTCTATGATTCTATGATATCTACTGATGATGCTGACTTGGATGATACTTCAGTTTTCAAAGGCATTTATACCCATTAGACCTTGCAGAGGCAATTTAAAACAAAATTTAATTTATTGCATGTATCTAGAACATATCATTATGCACCAATTTTTTTCACTCAGTACAAAACAAAATATTTAAACCAGTTCTCAGTGTGTCATTCACTATTAAGCAAACTAAAAGTATCTGAGCTTGTGAACACTGATCAAATGCATTTGATATCGTATTTCTCATAGTCAATGATCTTTTATTTCCAGTAAGAAATATGAATTTACTTTTATGTTTTAATAAATGATAGTTCTTATCCTTATAGTCTAGGTAGCATTTCCAGAGCTATGTTTCATTCAAATGAATTAATTAAGTTCATTTACATTTATATGATTTCTTTACTTTGACTGCAGTAAACTTTCAATCTAAGTTTTAGAAATCTAAACTCTGCATTGCCAACTGACAATGATCTAACACATAGTTTGGACTGATATTTGTTAATCAAGTCATTTAGAACCATAAATTTACGTATTTTATGGATAATAAACTGTTTAGTTAATATTTGTTATCCTGAGATACTTCCTTTGACACAGGAGAAAGTTAATACTAATAGTTTTTTAGCATTTCAGCGTAGATATTTAATGAATGTTTTTATCATGCAAATGCATCTGTTACTTTGGTACTTTCTGTTTTCTCTAGAAAATGAAGACCCAAACATAAAGATATATTGATGCCAATTATTAAAGATTTAATTTAAAAAAGAAGTGTAGGGATTTTAATTGAAATTGAAATATCTTCATCTAGTGTTTTTTAATTATTTTTATTAAGAAATGGAAAATATTTTGTAAAGGCTGCAATCAAAGGAAATATTTGTTACTGAATTTTTTTATGCTAATATGGAATAAGTAAATAATTATTTCACTCTTTTTAAAGAAAATCTTCTATATGAAGTCAAAACCAGGCTGCTGTAAAATTTCCTCAGAAAGCATTTTAAAGTCTGAAAACTGTCTGGAAAAAAGTTCTGTTCATGTAAATATATATTTCTGTATATAAAATCCTGGAAGAGTAGAAGAGATTGCGCATGAAATTTATATTAATTTGACTCTTCATTTGATGTGTCTATCAGGGAAGGGAAAACTTTTATTTCAATCATTTCAGAAAGTTATTACAAGGAGTTTTTTTCTCTATTTATAAATAGTTATATGAAAAAACGAGGGTTATTGGGTTTTCCATATGTTTTTAAATTTGATTTTAAAATAATCCACTTGGTTTATTTATAAAAATTACATACAGGGATTTCTCTAGAAGCGTAATGAATTTAGGTTTCATAAATCATGATGCAGAACTCTGTAATCTTCTGAAAACTTCATTATTTTCAAATTAGGATGCGACATGAATGGAGGATTGCTACACTGGGGAATGTCTGGGGAAGATCTTTCTTTGAGACCTCAAATAGTCAATGCGTGAGTTATATATTTTAGTAGTAACACAAGTCTATCTAAACGTCCTATTCCTTACTGGGAAAAGTTTTCTCATGTGCACATGTGGTTATTTATTTTTAAACACTTGAAGTATTATCCTTTACCCTCTTCTAAAAATGTTTTCTCTAATTAATCTTCCTTAATCACACAACTGTGAAAAGTTTAGCAATAGTTAGTTGCTGTTGTTGTTGTAAGATTTTTTATTTGTTTGTTTTTTGCATTGAGAGAATCCATTGTTCATACAAAGGTGTTCTAATTTTATTTTCTTTCATTTCACATTTGCCTTACGAAAGTCATTGTCCTATATTTCTATTTTCTAGCATGTATTACTGTCTTGGTTTGAGATAAGCAACTGCTAAACCCCCCAAACACAGAGAGAAAAGCCTCCCTCCTAACACCAGGGAAAGGGAGGAAAAGAGAGGGGAAAGAAAAAAACCACTTCAAACTGCATTTATACTAAAACTACATATATTTTTCACAGAAAGAAAGAGACAATTAGAAGAGAGTACAAATATACACTCACACAAGCCTGCAACACACAACAAAGTCCTCATTTCTTAACGAACACACAAATTCTACTGTCTTAACTACACATTACTTAAGATAAAACTTATTCCCCAGGGAGACAAACTCAAGCAGAAAGGAGAGACCCAGAACAACACATTTGACTTTCCTGAGGTACCCTGTGAGCCAGTGGTGGGCCTGGTCCTCTCCATCCCCCCTGGGACAGCATCGTGCGTCCTCCCAAGAGGAGGGCTGAGAAGCGACTGACTTAACCACTCCCACACTGGTTCCTACTTCCCTGGAGATGATGTTATAATGTGGTATGGAATACAAAGTTACTGGCTAGAAGAGGTCAGCTGTTAGCTCAGCCCAGCTCAAGTCAGCTGACAGCTTCGGCCTAGTCCAGACTTCAGAGCCCAAATCTAGGTCCACCTGGGTGAACCCATAACAATTACATATTCATATTCAAATGAAGTTTCAGATACAGCAGGAATTGATACATTGCTTTTCCCTGATGACCGGGCCCTTGAGACAATGCCAAAGATCAGTTTTGGTGCCTGACTGAAGTGTTCACCTTTTCTTATTCACCACTGTAAGAGTTTCAGATACAGTAAAGCTTAGGTTGATTATACCTGGTTAAATATATTAACTATTCTTTTACCCTCTTGTGAAAAGAAGAGTTTAATTTCTAAATAGGAATGTTAAATTTGTGTTATAAAGATCTCTGTGCCATAATTCAGACCTAGATCATGAGTTTGCTTCCAAATCAACAGATTATTAACATAAAGCTTCTCTGCAAGCAACTTCTCAATTATATATCTGTTGAAAACAATAGTGCTTGTAAACCCATCTGAATACTTTCTCATAAGAGTATATCTAAATTCAAAATTCATGAGCATACTGGAAATATTTTAAATCTTAAATGCCACTTGTGTTTAAATTACATGTTTTCCCCCTCTTTTAGTAAAGTGTTGCAGATATTAGCAAACAGTTTGATAATACCCTATTGCCTTTTGTGCTGCTCACCGATATGAAAGAAAAATTAAAACCAAAACTGCCTCAGCTATGTAAATTCTGATCTCTAGACATGTTGACCTGATTTAGGCAATTATCAAAGTTGATCCCACTTGGGACACCCAAATACAGTGTAACATTTTGAATTATAAACCATATGTGAAATAAAGTTTATTTTTAAAAGAGCTATACTGTATCTTTCTTTTAATTATATTTTTCCTCATAAAAATATGACTTCAAGATTAAGCCAAGTATTTGCTCTTGAGTTCTTATGGCTCCATAACTGCTGCCAGCATTAACTTACATATATAATTTATGTATAATGGAATAGAATATAATGTATACATTTATATACAACTCATGCTGGTTTTACAAAGCCACAAATTTTGATTTCAAACTTGCATCACTAGTCTGTAATTCCATCCAATTATAATTCTAAAACAAATGCATAAGGCAATAGGTTCCTCTGTTAATTTTTCACACAGGTCTATCTGATGCAGCTCTGAGAGTAGGTTTAGATTAGATGTTAGGAAAAAGATTCTTCACTGTGAGGGTGGTGAGGCACTGGAACAGGTCACTCAGAGAAGTTGTTGATTACCCATCCCTGGAAATGTTCAAGGTCAGGTTGGATGGGGCTTTGAGCAAACTGGTCTAGTGAAAGATATCCCTGTCCATGAGAGGGAGTTGTAAATAGATGGTCTTTTAAGGTCCCTTCTATGGGGAAATTCTATGATTCTGTGACTCTATATCAGGGAATTTTTTTTTTATAATCCTTGTCCAAAACAGAACTGATTCAAAACCAATGCAAGGAGTGATTGAGCTGACACTATTGCAGCTGGTTGCATCCATCTCTTGCTACATCCAGGAGGTCTGAGTTATTTGTCTCTGTTTTGAGCATCCTAGACTGAGAAACACTTTCATCTGAGCAACTCTCTTTCATCAGGTTCTCCACTAGTCCCTTACTTCCCAAAGATCTTCTTCTGGAAATGAGTCAGTATAATCATAGAATCATTCAGGTTTGGAAAATTCTCTAAGATCATCAACTCCAACCACCAGTGTAGTACCACTCTCATGTTCACCAATGTCCTCATGTTCCATACCAAACCTTTTTTGAACACTTACAGGGATGGTGACTCCCTCACTTCCCTGGCCAGTGTGTTCCAATGCTTAGTCACTCTTTCAGTGAAGAAATTTTTCCTAATATCTAACCTGAACCTCCTCTGGTGCTTCCTGACAACCCTTTGACTTGGAGTTAAGAGATTTACACATGGTTTGATTATTGATGTTAGGTTTTATTAGGTTGACCTTAATGAGAAAACCATCTTCCTGCACATAGTAACAGCCACATATTCTTAGCTTCAATTTCCTTTCTAAGAGCTTATACAAGGAGCAGAAGGTGGTGACACAATATTCAGCTGGCAAAAGTCAGTGGTACCACAGTAAAAATAAATGAAACTGAAGAGGGAAAGACTGTTGCAACTGATACTCAAAGAATGACAGTCAAAGGAACTTTGTTGAGGCCTGTTCTAAAAGGCTACCTATAGAAAAGTCCCCTTAAAAAGTGACTGTAGCAGATAGACCTCACTCTTACAACTATGGAAGTCATGGATCTCAGAAATTAAATTGCCACTTGGAATTCCCAGATGACTGGTAACTGAAGTGACAGTCTTTATAAAGACAGTGGCAAGCTTTGCTCTGGATAGCTTGAGCCTGAGGTCCCTTGATAAAATGATACTCCAAGACATCCAGTTGAGAAAGTCAGCCAGTCTTATAAGTGAAAATATTATTGGGATAATCATTGTTGGTGATAAGATATGACAAGATACAACATTACAATCCCTTCTAATGTGAATCTTCTCAAACCCAACATGTCAGCATCTCTCTCCAGCTGAGTTTTCCACATAACTCCTCAGAATATGTTTTCGTTCAAGCTTGCTCAACATAAGGGTTTTTGCTCTCCTTCCTAGTTTTCAGTCATACATACATACCAAGAAACTGATAACTATGTAGATATTTATGATTCTGGAACACATAAACCCTAGATTCCCACTAGACAAAACTCCACATCTTCCCATTTATAAAGACAAACTGACCTGTCATGACTAACATAAGCAAAATATTTCAAATCAAATAGTTTTTTTTCTTTTTTTTATAGTAGCTCAAATACTTTCATGAGATACCAAAAGAAGAACAGCAAGCACAATTTCTTTGTTCATGAAGCAAACTGAAAAATTATTTAGTTCAGATCAACCCAAAGATAGAGAGGCATTGCATCATCAAACCTCCACAATTTCAGATGAGTGCTCAAAGCTATTTTCATTCCACTAATAAGCCTTCTGTTAGTTTTCTTATTTTTGACTAAATTCTTTTTCCAGACGCCATAGGAGAGATTGGGACATGAAAGATATTTTACCTTTAAAAGATATCTTTTACTTTTTCTGAAAGTTATGAATTTCACCCACAAAGTAGGTAATTTTCAAAATGACTTTATTTGGTGAATAATAGTAGTGATATATCGGAAAACAAATATAATTTTTCAATTTGCATAATAGTACTTGTTATGGGTTTAGGCAGGTGGGCCTAAACTTAGGTTTTAAAGTCCAGCTAGGCCTAGGATTGTCAGCTGATTTAAGCTGGGCTGAGCTAGCTAACAGCTGACTTCTTCCAGCCAATAATATTGTATTCCATACCATACTACATCATCTCAAAGGGTGTAAAATCCAGTGTGTGGGAGTGGCTTGGTCAGTTCCATCATGTCTGCACTAAGAGGAGGACATCTGGCAGCTCCTCTACTATGCTGGGCCCTGCTCCTGTTGCCTGTGCTTGCATTTTGTTTGCATTCAGGGAAGTAGAAATATTTTGTTGTTATACTTTCTTGCTGAGTGTCTTTTGGAGTGCTTATGAATTTAGAGTAATGGGCTTTGTATTAATTGGGGAGTGGGAAGTTATTCCTTGTTATATATGCATAACTTGTGTAAGTGTGTGTTATACTGTAGTTCTCTCTTAGTTTTCTCTTCTATGTATAAATACATGTAGTTAGTTTCAGCATAAACCTGGTTTTGAGGGTTTTTCTTTCCTCTCCCTCTTCTTTTTCCCTTAGCTGGCTGGGGGGAGGAGGAACCCTTTTCACTCTGTCCTGGACAGTTGGCGTTTTGCCAGCTCAACCCAGGACAGTACTCATGATAAAAGTTTGTGTAAATGGAGATGAGAATGAGTAGTAAAGAAGAGAAATGTGGTGCTTTTTTGTGTGCTAAGACTCTGAAAGATATCACGTCTCAGTTTTTTAAAATCTACCCCCTATATATAAATGTATGAATTCATGTATGCATTACATTGTTGTAATACTCATCCAACACATCATTAATTGGTTGACTTCTTCCAGAAACCTAAATAAAAATGGGTCTAGGGGAAAGACTGTGTTGCAATGAAGAGGGAGGTCAACCAAAAGAGGAATGGCAGATTGCTGAACTCAAGATAACCTTGATAGCATTGTATGCCGACTTTATCAAGTACAGCACATTGTAGCAGCCAAATGAAACACAATTTTTCAAAGCAATGCCAGCTGTAAGGAAGACCTTCCAAGGCAGTGTAAGTTTCCATACACACATCTCTCAAAACAGTGCAGTCACTAAGCTCTTCACATATAACACAGAATTTATGCTCTTGCTAAAGATGTCTAAAGACAGTGAAGAGTTTTCATTCCTTGATTATACATAATATACATAATATAGAAAATTGTTCAGAAAGGAAGAGGAAGAGGAGAGCAGAGCAGAGCAAAGGAGAGCAGAGGAGACGAGTAGGAGAGGAAAGGGAAAGGGAAAGGGAAAGGGAAAGGGAAAGGGAAAGGGAAAGGGAAAGGGAAAGGGAAAGGGAAGGGAAAGGGAAAGGGAAAGGGAAAGGGAAAGGGAAAGGGAAAGGGAAAGGGAAAGGGAAAGGGAAAGGGAAAGGGAAAGGGAAAGGGAAAGGGAAAGGGAAAGGGAAAGGGAAAGGGAAAGGGAAAGGGAAAGGGAAAGGGAAAGGGAAAGGGAAAGGGAAAGGGAAAGGGGGGGGAGAGAGGGGGAGGATGGGGAGGAGGAGGAGGGGGAGGGGGAGAGGGAGAGGGAGAGGGAAGGGTTGGGAAGGGAATGTTGGGAAGAGATGGGAAGCTTTGAGAAGGTTTGGGAAGGGAAGGGAAGGTTTGGGAAGGTTTGGGAAGGGAAGGTTTGGGAAGGGAAGGTTTGGGAAGGTTTGGGAAGGTTTGGGAAGGGAAGGTTTGGGAAGGTTTGGGAAGGGAAGGTTAGGGAAGGTTAGGGAAGGTTAGGGAAGGGAAGGGAAGGTTAGGGAAGGTTAGGGAAGGTTAGGGAAGGGAAGGTTAGGGAAGGGAAGGTTAGGGAAGGGAAGGGAAGGGAAGGTTAGGGAAGGGAAGGGAAGGGAAGGGAAGGGAAGGGAAGGGAAGGGAAGGGAAGGGAAGGGAAGGGAAGGGAAGGGAAGGGAAGGGAAGGGAAGGGAAGGGAAGGGAAGGGAAGGGAAGGGAAGGGAAGGGAAGGGAAGGGAAGGGAAGGGAAGGGAAGGGAAGGGAAGGGAAGGGAAGGGAAGGGAAGGGAAGGGAAGGGAAGGGAAGGGAAGGGAAGGGAAGGGAAGGGAAGGGAAGGGAAGGGAGGGGAGGGGAGGGGAGGGGAGGGGAAGGGGAGGGGAGGGGAGGGGAGGGGAGGGAAGGGAAGGGAAGGGAAGGGAAGGGAAGGGAAGGGAAGGGAAGGGAAGGGAAGGGAAGGGAAGGGAAGGGAAGGGAAGGACAAAGTACTTAAATATAGATGTCTAAGTAAATAGACAGAAAATCCAAACTGAATGTCTTGAAAATGCCTTCTCACCTGTCTCCCAGCTGAGGAGGTCCTGAAAGAGACAATTTTTTTTTCATCTTAATGCTCTCCAAACACAAAAAGGTTTTGTTTTCCAGGTAGTATGATGGAACATTAGATTTGATAAATTATAACTAGCACACACATCCTCAAGGATTTTACAGGACCCTGATTAGAAATTGATGAATTTCAATCTTTTTATTCATTCAGTTAAACCCATGTAATCCTGACAGAGACATTCATCATCCTGCAGTGTTATTCTGCAAATGAAGTACATGAGAATGCTTTGTGCTGTGGTTCCAAAGGTACAGAGGCATACCTTGTTCTAGGCTAGAAATCTAGGCCTAAATTAGTGTGTACTGCCTAAAGAATAATGCCCTACTGTTTCCTGCTGCAAAATTCTCAAATGAAATCCAGTTCAAATCCAGGCAGAGCAAACTCAGATCTTTGCACCACTTCTATATGGAAACAATTAAGATAATGCTTATGTACAAATAGGACACATTCCCAGCATAAGGGAACCCTCACATTCCATAGTACAGAAAAGCAAAACTATTAGAAGCAGATTGTGGCATCTCTGAAGATTAATCTTGAAGCTGAAAGACATGTATAGGGAACACTTATTTTCCCCAGATGTGCTAATAGTCCCCATTGATGATGCAGGTTGGTATTTTAGCCTTTACACTGTTACCAAAGGCTGTCTCAGATTTCTTTTTCCTTTCAGAAATATTTTAAATAGGCTAAAACCTCAGGTCACTGAAAAGAAACTGTGCAGCTGGTTTTTAAAGGATGCACCTTGAGTGACACAAGCAGTAGCTGGCAGAGGAAAGAGAAGATCTAGGTCCAAGTCAGTCCACCCTGTCTGCTGTAGGTCTCAGTTATCCTGCTTTTCAGCCTTGATGTTCTATTGGACAACTTTACTATTCTGTAACGGAGTTTCTGTTCCAGGTCTGCTACTCTGTCACCTGACTTTTAGCTCTGTTTCTTTGTTCCTTGATTTTCTTTTTCCCTGTGTAATCATCTACAAAACTTCTGATCAATCCTTTCCTGCACAACTCCAATATTTTGACAATATTTATTTCCTCTGAGGATTTCTTGATGGTTTCAATATAGCAAGGGAAAAAGCAGCCTGTGTTACCACACCAGCAGTCTTTCAATCTCCACCATAAAGTTTTTCTCCTCCTGCAACAAGAATTGCACATAGTTAGAAAACTCAAATATGTAAAGCCTTAAGTTTTTCTTCAAAATAATCAGAAGACACAAGCATTTAGAAAAAAAGAATGAGGACAACAGAAATCATTTTTGGGGCCAGAATTCTAATTCAGGTCACAATTCTTAATTAGAAAAAAAAAAAGAAGAAAGGAAAAAAAGAATAGATAATAAATACAGGAATCCTTTTACTGATTTGAACTTTCAGTTCCCATACATTTTTATTTGCAATTATCATTAGTTGTTCATTGTGGGGTTTTCTCCAAGGTCATTAAAACTGAGCAAAATAATTTACCTGTGTAAGTATAGAAAGGTCTGGAGTATCTCATTGTTCCCACCATTACTATATAGATGCTCTTTATTTTTTATTAAACCACAGAAACTGAAAAATAGCTTCCAACTTACTGATTTATTAATGTGGAGGAACTTATAGTCACGATTGTATGGGGAAACATATCATTCAACTGACCTCTACGTGGTTCTTATGGAAAGAGGGTATTGCTTACCATCTATATGACTACTACTGCTAATGTCTGAGATTGTTGCAGCCTTAAAAATGCACAGTTCAATCTGCAGATGGTGATAGCTCTACTAACACTTCTATTGTTAGTTTGAAAGTCAAGTGATGATATGTGTAGGCGTCTGTGTGGGAGCAGTGCAAAGAATTACAAGGATTTTCTCCCACACTAACGATCCACATGGAAAAGGGGGCCTTATGAAACAATGTTCTGTTCCCCTGGTATTTTTAATCAGTCTGATATTTTGTTAGAATAGCATTTTATTGCACAGCTTGTCATTTTTCTATCTATGGAGTATCTTTTTAAACTAAAAAAAAATCTTTTATATCTTTTCTTCAGGTTTTGATATGTCACCATTTTAAAAAAAAATCCACTGTGTCAAAGCAGAAAAAAAAATCTGGAAAATTAATGATTTATTCTGACACACATGTAATTTACTCTTCTAGTTTTTTTCAGCAATTATGCATTTGTTGGACCTGCTAGTAATTACAAGTTCCTTAAAAGAGAGAACCTGTCAGTTTTGCCATGTGTGTAAATTCAGGGGTGGCTGGAAAACAGGAAATCCATCAGTATTTGTCTGTAAACACACCCTTCATGGTACAGTTGCACGAGGATAAAACAGTTGACCTGGACAACCCAGACACATACTGCAGTCCCAAAATGGACTTGTATTTGGCTCAGGACATTTTAGTATCCTGGTGGGATTTTTATCTCTCCTGGTTACCCACCTAAATTACCTGTTCACTATCAGCTAGGAAAATGGACTATTTTTTTTTTCCAGGTAGGGTATGAATTCATTCTGCACCATTTGCTGTGTTGTTTTCTGTTTGGTTGATTTAGCTTGGCTTTATACAAACAAAAAGGTATATGTATGAGTATGTGCACATATGTTTAAATGTGTGTGCACAGATATTTTATACATGGACAAGAATACCTATGTATATGTATAAATAATGCATGTCTAAATTTTGCATCATTTTTGATTCTTCTTCACATGTTATGTAAACTCAGGTAACAAGAAAAATTAGTCCATCCAAGTCTTCCATTGTCCTCCCCCTCTACTTCATTCTTCTGCTACTTTTATTCCTGGGTCCAGTCATTTTTTTCTTATTGCTCAGAAATAAGCTCTTTTTCTGTGCATTTTTAATAACGAGGGCTCAGAGAATCACCCTTGGATGATCTGCACTACTCTAATTGTTTTGTTCTTTTGATGGCAACTGTGATTATACCCACTGAGAAATGTCTAACAAAAACTTATATTCTAGTAGCATCAAAAGAAACAACCCAGCTGCATACTCCTCTGTAAATATATCTATTTTAGATTTGCCTAGTCTTTAGTCCATTCAAAATAGTCTTATCCTTGCCCCTTACTATCAAAGGAAACGTGTTTTACTGTTTTGTATGGGAAGTTTGGGGTTTATTTTTTTCTGAAATTAGCATTTTATTATTGAAAAAATGTTAGTTTTATTTACATTTTTATTTCTGTTGGAAAATTTTCTTTAGGAAATATATTGGTTATTAAACTGTAAACTCAAAAAATGCAAACAACTGACAAAATGTCTTTTACTTGAATGGCCAGAACATCAGCAGAGTAGGGAACCTCTCTTGGGGCAAACATTGTTAAGTGGCACAAAGTAACATCATGAAAATTATTATATATATCTGACTGTTCAGACTGTTCACTATATATTGCAGGTCCATCTATTTTATAGTCTTGACAGAATCAGCTCTCTGCTGGAACATATGGACTGGGTTTTTCTGCTGTATTCATAAGTGAATAATTTCACCTATTTCGAAACACTTTCTAAGCCACTTGTCTCACTCAGTAGAACTCAGTGGTTTTGCATTTTTATAATTATTAACTACATGATAAAACGCATCTACAAGGCTCTATATCTTTTCCAGCTGACATTATTAAACACAGTTTTCACTTGATTCTACCAGATATACCTGCTAACTTTGCATTTAACTTTACAACGTGAGTCTTGTTTTGAATCATTATTTTTTGTGTTCCTGTTTATTTGGTGTATTCATTTAGGAGGGGTTTAGAAGGAAACCAAAGCTGATAGTCAAGGATGAATTTTGGATAGGAGTTTGATAATGTATATATAAAAATTATGTGTAGTGGTTATGTGGAAACAAGTTAAAATATGGTTATACCTGACTATAAAATTAGGGTGATATTTAGGTATAAAGTTTGTTGTGTTGGGGTTTTTTTGTTGTTTGGCAGGGGGGGAATGAGGGGGTGTTATTTTTTTGGGTTTCATTTTGTTTGGGTTTTTTAACTATTTCAATGTAATGAAAGAAATACAGTAGGGTAAACAGTAGAAATAAATCTAAATGAAATAATATTTATCAGTTAAATCTCAATAAAGAAAGGAATTCCTAAAGGTACCCATACCTTAACAATATTCTTGTCAATAATGTGAAACCAGCCCAATCTGCCTGCTTTGTCTTTTATTGCTCAGTGCTACATTTTTACAGACATTGACCAGAAAGTAATAACTATTGTGTTTTATAACAACTTATGAAGTTTTGATTGACTTTCCTGGTTTTCTTCTTTTGTCCCTCTGAAAGTAAAGGTCTTCAGGGAAGGAAGATCAAAGGAGAATAGTTTATGATTCTGAGATATGACTCAGACAAAACAAGAACAATTTTTTTATTGTCTTCAATCTCCAAATATTCCACAACTGAAGCTATGTAAATAAAACATTTTAATAAATTATGAGTTATATTTCAGTGTTAAGTTTTAAGGAGAAATACAGACAAGCAAACAAAACCAAACAAGAAACAATTTTTAATAAATGGGAAATAAAAGTCATCTGACAAAATAAATTAATACTCAGAAATAGGATTTTCTAATAAATCAGAACCCTCTGACAATTAGCATCTTGATTTCTTATTCATTTTACTATATATTTTAGAGATTTTATTCATATCCTCTGTCCTGGGACTAAGTACTGCATAAATGCATAGTAAGATTACATTGAATTCTCAGTCTGAAGGTGATAGTTTAGTCCTCTAAATGCAGCTGTTTAGAGAGGTAAGAGATGGAAAATATCACCTTTTTCCTCTCACTTGCCAGCTGAATCCCAGACTAAAGTGAGAGAGAAAGAAATCACTGACAAATGGGGAAAAAAAAAAAGGGGGGGAACACCAGGCAAACCCAAACTTATACCCAGTGACTGCCTAGACATGTCTGGAGGTCTAATCTACATCAGGTAGTTGTATGAGACAGATATAAGTCTCAACTCGGAGTAGCAGAGGGGGATATGACTGTTATTAGTAAAACTATTGCTTATCCCTCTGTCTGGCCTCATGCAAAAGTAGAATATGACCACTGAAACAAAACTCAGACAAAATGAGAGAAGTGTGGTTGTGTTCTATTTTCCCCATGGTGAAGCAAGACTTTCTGAGTCTGGGGTCTTGAGCAAAAGGGCCCTGTGACACCTCTGAAGAAGCTCAACTACAAGACATTCAGTTATTTTTCTGCTTTAACCTTGAAGAATTTTACTTCTCCTCTGGCCTCAGCTGTTTTGTCACTTTGTCAACTTTCACAAAGCCTTGCAGAGAAGCAAAAAGTGTTTAATATTCATTGTGTGTTTTCTTATCCTATCTTAGTATGTCTGAATTATTACTTGCTAATATCATACCATTTCTGCCAAAAATTTTCATTAATATGCATTTTTGCAGCTGGTAGTAGTAGGAAATGAGCCCAGAAAGAAATTACATGGCTCAGAAAATTGGATTAGAAATACTTGACACAAGTACTTGCTTTATTTTGCTTTGCCTTCGTTTGAGATTCATATGTTATACAAATAAAAAAGAAAATATTTTCATCTCTATTCTTGTGTTTTATGTTTCTTTGTGTGGTTACAGCAGTTACTTGTGGTTCATTTGTGAAATGAAAGGAAGTTCTAATATAACAAGTTAGAGCTGATGAAATTTTAAAGGTTTAGAATATCAGTAACAAAATACTGCCCTTGATCAGAGTTCGTTGAAGGTGACTGATTTTTTATTTTTTTTTAGAAAAAAATGGAAGAAATATCACTATTGAATTCTCAGTGACTTCCGTGATCTGAGTAAAATTGACTTCTGTTGGTGGTCCTGTTGTCTTTATTTTTGCTTTGGAAATGAAAGTCTCATTACATCATTCTACATTATTCAATATGATAAGAAAGACAATTTTAATGCTTACACTGCCCTGTGACTCTCTGTGTAACCTTTTCCAAATCCTGCCTTTGGCTGCAATGCAGACAAATAAGTCAAGGCCATTGTTTGCATGGTTTAATAATTCTGCTGCTGGCAAATGAGTCAGACAGAGGTTATTCTTGATTGCTCTCTGACAGTTGTTTTGTTTCTACAATTCTAAGAGGAGTGGGAAGATTAAATAACTTTTTTCCCCCCTGTCAGTTGCAGGAAAAGATTGGATCTTTAGATAATAAAAAATATTGAATCTTCTGATAATAAAAAATATTTAGTGATTACATGATTTAGTAAGGACTGCATTTTGAGATTTAATGCAGAAAAGTGCAGATGTTTCTATATTTTTGCTCTGTGTTTGTGTCATGTTTAGAGATTACTTTGCTATGAGAAAATCTTCAGTAGCAAAAAAAAAATTGCACTTAATGATTCTTAAACTATGAACAGATGTAGAAGTGCAGTGAATGGAGGGACAGCATCGATAATTAAACTTAAATTCTTCCAGTATTGGACCTCCAGATTAATTCTGTTGTTTCGTTGTTGTTGTTGTTTTTTTCCTAAAAGATAGTCTACTGTCATTTCTTCACAATATTTCAATAAGTTTTTCAGTGAGTGTCCACATTATTCTACTTTCAAGACTAGGTGTGAACACAATAAGTAGCTACTATGATACGGTTTGATTTTGTCTAAATAACTCTGAACTGCTCAAGATAAGCAATCAAAGCAGAGCTTACATGAATGGTTTCATTTGGACACACTGTGAATAGACTCTAAAGATCAGGGTTGCAAAACATAGTCATGTATGTGCATGTTGAGTGTCTTGTGCCAATAGTCACATATAAACATAAATTATAGTATGAGTTAAAAGGTAAAAAAGACACCAAAGATAACTCTTTGGTCATTCAGCCCATAGAAGAAGTTAGTTTGAGATTTACCCTGGTAAAGTAGTGGAAAATCGCTCATCTATTTGAATATCTAGACTAGTACTTGCTGTTATAGCTCTTACATAATTTTTCTGATTAATTCAATTCATGCTTTTAAAAAACAAATATTTGAAAATTATAAAAATGTCCCATTATACATTAATATTCTTAGATATCCAAAAAGTCAAGAAATAAGGTTTGAGATTTTTTTCTAAGTTGAAATCTATACAAAAATTTCTCTTGTATGATCCAAGACCATGAAAAATATTCAGGACATTCTAGGTACCCATCTTATTCCCTGTGGCATATTAAAATGCAAATCTATTGAACTTCAAACTGTCTCCCAAATTCCTAGAAAATTAACTCTCAATGATACGTCCAGTTATCACCATAGAAGGTAAATTTTGAAAGTGAAACAAGACTTTAAAAATATATTTTTTATTTTTCTTGTGCTGTTGCTTATTGCATCGACAAAATTAGTGTATTTTAGCAGAAACATGTTTTATAGTCAGTTCAGGGGACAAAATAGGATACTGAAATGCTGAGTGGAAACAGTTCAAAAATTCTGATAGGAAATTAAACCAAAAAAACTTGTACATTTCGCTGCCATGTGTCCTGCCCCATACTTTTATACCATTTCCCTGAAGTATCTATCAAAACTTTAAATGAACAGAAAAAACAATCACACATGCACACACACACACAAAAAAAAAAACCAAACCAAAAAACAACAACAAAAAAAACCAGAAAAAACACTGACTCTGAATTTATTTTTAAATGAAAATTAGTTTTAATTTAGTTCTAATTCTCAAGAGAACACTACAAATTTTGTCAAGATAGAAGGCCTGATTTCCATCTTCTTTTGGCAAGTCCAGGGTAATTCTAAAGGTGTTAAATGGTATGTACATGGGGTGAAAGAAAAACCTATTCCCTAATCTCCTAAAGATTCCTATACTATAGTTTTCTTTATTCATTACATTTTGTCCTACCCACTAGATGGGTATGTGTGAAGTGGAGTGTGAGGTCCATTTACTCCCCAGTGTATAATTTTACATGATTAGCTATGCAGGAAAAATATTCAGAAGTAATCTTAATTGATTTTAGGCAATCAAAAGAAAAAAAAATCATGCTGGCAAGACCAGACAGAATATGAGATATTAGCAGATATAACCAGGTCATTTTCCCCAAGCTTTGGAAATGTTTTCAAGGTAATTTGGACTTTTTTTCCTACAGCTCCTCTCTTAATGAAGTGCAAAAAGCTTTTTCCTTAATAGCTGGCACAAACACAGTTCTGTTTGATTGGTGCAAGCAGTCTGCCTTTTGTCATATTTAACATGTGCATGTTCTTTCCCTCCTGAGAGGAACACATGGTGCATGTAACATTTTCATACTGTTTTGCTTCACACGTCTCGTAAATACTATCAATTTCATACATTACTACTAATTCTACCAAGTAATGCATTTTTAAAATCTTGGTTATTTATTTAAATAGTGTGGCTATGCTTCTGGTGTTCATTAAAACACACCTGTTTTCAAAAAGGGCTGTCTTGGTTTGAGATAAGCAACTGCCAACCCCCCCAAGCACAGAGAGAAAAGCCTCCCTCCTAACACCAGGGAAAGGGAGGAAAAGAGAGGGGAAAGGAAAAAAAACACTTCAAACCACGTTTATACTAAAACTACATATATTTTCACAGAAAGAAATAGACAATTAGAAGAGAGTACAAATATACACTCACACAAGTCTACAACAACAAGTTCCCCACGTCAACTTCTTAACACACAAATTCTACTGTCCTAACTACACATTACTTAAGAAGAAGCTTATTCCCCAGGGAGACAAACTCAAGCAGAAAGAAGAGACCCAGAACAACGCATTTTACTTTCCTGAGGTACCCTGTGAGCCAGTGGTGGGCCTGGTCCTCTCCATCCCCCCTGGGACAGCATCGTGTGTCCTCCCAAGAGGAGGGCTGAGAAGCGACTGCCTTAACCACTCCCACACTGGTTCCTACTGCCCTGGAGATGATGTCATAATGTGGTATGGAATACAAAATTACTGGCTAGAAGAGGTCAGCTGTTAGCTCAGCCCAGCTCAAGTCAGCTGACAGCTTTGGCCTAGTCCACATTTCAGAGCCCAAATCTAGGCCCACCTGGGTGAACCCATAACAAGGGCAAAGAATCTTATTTGCATTTTTCATTGGTAGTGTGTCAGTTCAGCCTAACCAATCAAGTCTAGAAGAGAGATGACGGTGCATTTTGCCTTCTTTTACCAAGGAGATACAAAACCATTTCAGCATAAGTGGATTTTAATCACTCAAGTATTGAAATAGTTTTCTAATTGCAATGGTGAGAAAAAGCATAACATATTTTTTAATATGCAACTTGGTAAATTCATGGAGAACATTGCATATATGTTAAAAGACAATGTCAGAAGATGAGTTACATTTCAGGTATTTCACTGTGTTGTTACCTCAGAATATTTCTTATCCAACCTTCATTGCATTCACAAACTATTCAACTTGTTCTTCATAGCTTTTATTAGTTGCCTGCTACAGAAAAGACTCCTCCTTTTTTTGATCCACAGTGAGGTTTCTTTTTTTGTTTGTTTTTTTTTAGTTGTTTTTTGTTTGGGTTTTTTTGTTTAGTTTTGGTTTGGTTTTAATCTCTTCTTAGGCCCTCACTGATGAATACATTTACGTAAGTTATGAACAGGTATTTCTAAAGGGGGGTAAATTCTTGCTAGGCCTCTTCCATCCAGCTCACAAATTTCAGTTGGAAGCTAATATTGAATTTGTACAGTCAAAGTGGACTTTTTCCATTTCTCATATTCTAATCATAGGTTAAGGGTTTTTTCCTATCCTTTCGGCATTAAAAATAACTTTCTTCCTAGATTATCTGTAAGTGGAGATATTTGGATTTCCATCTTTTCCATTACATTGTCCCCTTTTATAGTGTTTGGGATTTTTTCATATATTGGGTTTTTTTCATCTTAGCTCCTGGTTCTAGAATTAAGTAGTACATCCTTTGGCTATTTTTACTGCTGAAAATGTTATATCCAAAACATATATATAGCAAAAATGAACAAACAGTCACTCAGTTTTGAACCTATCATCTTCCTTTCTTCTTATTCCATATTTATGAAAAAAAGCTATTCCAAGAAAGTCAGTAATATGGTTGTGAATGTAAAATTTTGCAGAGTACTGAGAATATCAATAGTTGAATATCAATAGCTGTTGTATAAAACCTTTCAGTTCAATTTGAAATGAAACTGCAAAGTGGTTTATATGCTGAGATATCCAAGTGAGTAATTTATTCCTCAGTAGTGGTAAGATGCCGACATGCTGATATTCACCCAGGAAATCTTTAGCTTAAACACTGGACATGTTTAGGTAGGTAGACAGATAGTACTTCAGTTGTAGAAGACAGAACACTAGAAATTCTTCTTCTTACATTCGGCATTCACTTACAATGGAAGAAATAGAAAAGATTTTCAGACCTAAAATAAAAATAGTTAATGAGGAGCAACAGAAATTCCATTGTATTCCTCTAAAAAACCAGCATTTCCTACATAATATTTTCCATGCTTTCTCTCATTTGCAATGCCTTGAACACCCAAGCCAAACATTCGAATTTCATAAAATGCTCAAAAATTATTTTTTTTTCCATTGGGTGTTACTTAGAAACTTTGTAAACACCTACAATTAGAATAGAATAGAACACCTGGAAGAGGACTAGAATCCAACTGCCTAGCCCCTTCAGGACTGACCAAAAGTTAACACATGTTGATAAGGGCAATGTCTCTTAATTGCTGACAACCATGGGGCATGAACCACCTCTCCAGGGAGCCTGTTCCACTCTTTGACCACCTTCGTCTTGGCAAAGACATGCTTCCTAATGTCCAGTCTAAGCCACTTCTCCTAAGACATTCCTTCTATGTTTTTCACCAGGTTTGCTGCCCTCCCTGGATTGATTTGAGGACTCTTAACTGGTAGGGCTCTGAACTGTAATCAGTACTCAAGGCGAGGCAACACCAAAGCTGAATACAGTGGTACAATCCTCTCTTTTGAGCCAGCTGTCAATCAGCACCTCCACAGCCCTTTTCCTAACTGGAAAAAAAAAAAGAGGTATTTTATCTTATTTAACAGATTTGTATCTTCTTAACCTGTGCATGTTAAAATTAAGCAAATAAGCTAATTTGTGTTGTCTAACATCACTTTTGGTTAATGATTCAATGTGTTTGTGGGGTTTGCATTTAAAGTTCTGTTACTTTTCTTCCCTTCATGTTGCTTAATAAGCTCCAAGTTCAAATTTAAACTCAAATTGAAAAAAAAAATAAAAGGTCTCTGGAATTAGTGGTCTTTGTGTTTAAAAAAAATCTCACTGCACTGAGAGCAGTATATTGATTGTCTTAAGGGAAGATGGAGTGTACATATGTACTGGTTTAAAGGTGAACCAACAGGGAAAATGAACTCACCACGAGAGAGATTATAAGTCAGAGGCTAAAATTTAATAATAATATTACAATAAATAGACTGACACAAAGAGAAACTGCTTTCCACTCACAAAACCCAGCAGTATAACCCAGTGTCCTGGGGCACAAACCCAAAGGGGTTTGTCAGCCCTTGTGCTGAGACCCCTGTGGCTCCCCCAAGTCCAGAGCAGAAGGAAATGAAAAACCTGTTGGTGCAGGTGAGGGCTGTGGTCTGGGCGAGAGCGGTGATCTCCTCCTGTCGAGGTCCTGCTGCTCCTCTGGATCCGACGAGAGGTTCCCGAGGTCTTCTTACCCACCACTTATGTACCCTCAGGGAGCACCCAGTCCCTCCCCCTGGGCGGGGACTCACACAATGGGTGATTAACTCTGGGAGCCAGGGGGTGTTGAGCTGTTGATGGCCCATTGGCAGCTCCGCCCCCTCAGGCTGAGTGTGAAGGTGCCAATGACTCCCTGGGCAGCTGCTGCTAATGGCCCATTGACCTTGGGGAATGAATAGAGGGGGTAGAATACACAGCTTTGATCACCCCCACACAGGGTTAGCTGGTCCCTCCTGCTGAACTAGGACAACATAGTATACTCCGATCTAATACACTGAGAAACCTCAGAAAGACATAGAATTAACATCAGGAAATCTTTTAGAAACTCTAAAGCAGTCTGAAATTAGACAGTACTTTTGTCTTTTCAAGTGTCTATATAACAGCATAAAATCTGCCATACTAAACTTACAGAAAATTAATTTAAAACTATGCCAAGTAGAAGTAATGATTTAGAAAAACTGTATGGAAATGTCACTGTCCTTCTTGTGCACTGCTGCATATTACACTCTGGCCAACTTTTCCCTGGTTTTCATGATTCTATATGCAGCTCCATCTTGTGATAGTCATTTATTTTGTAAACTGGAGAGCTCTTTTCTTTTTTTCCTCTCTTATTCCAAATCCCTTTATACTTGCTCCTCTTCGCTGTACTTTGTCTAGCTGTACTATATCCTGGTTGATATAGAAGAATGATAAGTGCCTGGGGAATAACTGCACAAAAGAATATGATGTGTGGGTTTATACAATAAGGTATACCATACTGGCTTTTGTTTCTTCCCTTCCTATTAAGTTTTGAGCATCTCTTGCAAATTCTAAGCACAACTGCTCAAATCTTTCCTGATGCCAATAGCCAGTGTAGGTCCTCTGATTTCATGGTACTTTGCTTTTAATTACCTTAGGCATCTCATCCCTCAGTCAGTCACCACTATAATATCTTTTAAGCTGTCATACTGAATTATAGGTCCTACTTCCTTGAAAAACACCACATCAATTAAATTGGTAACCATCATACTTTTTCCCAGATCACTCAGGAACATGTTCAGTAGCATTGATTTCCATGGATCTATCCTTTTCCAACAACGTTTTTTCTTCTTTAAGAACTTATTGATAATTACAGGAAGAGTTAATCCCTTGTACTATGGCATCCTCTTTTACAGATATAGTTTCTCAAAATTATTTTTGAAAACCAAGTAGATAAATCAATCATTATCTCTATCTACTTTATCACCTTCTATATAGAGAGATGCACTACATTTGTGCAGCATTACTAAAGAACCTGTGTTGGTGTTCTACTACATCATATTTGCTCATTTATTCTTTGTTATAGGTTCAACAGTTTGCTGAGTGCAGATACCATTTTATAGTTCTCCAAAGCCCTTTTAAAAAAATTTGTATCACTTTTGCCATTTTCAACTCTCTGGTAGAAAGGAAATTTTAAGTGATAAATTACACACTACAGTTAACAGCTCAGCACTTTCATATTTCATTTTCCTGTTTCTGGAAGTCTGCTGGTATTCATTCTATTAATTTATTTGAAAACTCTTTTATTAACATTCCAACTGAAAGAGCTCCTGAGCAGTGGCTTCTGTTACAAAAAGTTTCATGTGAGACACTCCAAAACTTTTGCACAGTGAGGTAGTTTTATCTTATGATTTTATCTTAGTCAGACATTCCTTATACTAAATAATCTTTAACTATACAGAATCTTGGAAGGCTTCTTGGTTTTGGCAATGGAATTTATTTGAGTATGTTATTATGGGGTTAAACACTTTCCTAGGACAAAATGTTTCTCTAAGTCTTCTTTTAGAACAACACATTTTAGTTGTTAGTTTCAATATTTGTATACAGTTTCTTTTTCTTAAATAAAGTTTTCTAATTTTTAATGTTCATTCTCAATTTGTATTTAACCATGACAGCTTTGGGGCATCATTTTTAAAAAATACCTCCTTTTTTTTTTTAATAGGGACTACTATTTTAGAATAAAATTCTTATATAATGGTAAAATTTCCAATACAAGAACTTTATTTCACTCTAGTGTTATCCTCCTGGCTGCTTGTTTTATTTTCTTTAGCTTTACAAGCATGTTGTTGTTGATATGTTCACATATTTATTTTTTTCCTACTTTTTACTTCTTCGATCATACACATATGCTGAATACATGATGGGAATTTTTCAGGTTAGGTTTTTGCTATTTATATCTTGATTCAGGTCTTGTACATTGATTGAGATTACCTCCTTCCTTTATATTTTCCAATTATTTGTTTTAAAGTGAAATAATTTAAGAAGAAATGACTTTAAAAAGTTGTTTGTATGTAATATCTATTCTGACATGAATTTTCAGAAAGTTTTCTGATAGTTTTCTTCTTAGCTTTTATGATTTTTAATAATATGCCACAGACTGGCTCACTGTCAGAGGAGACCTAGTGGATGAGGATTTTATTAAATGGCAAAAGTATTACAAGCGCTGGGTGGATGAAGACGCAGAAGTCCAAGAATCTGGAAAACCTCAAAAGAAGCCCAATAAGGACCTGTGCTGGTTTGAAGGTGAACCAGCAGGGGAAATGAACTCACCACAAGAGAGATTATAAGTCAGAGCTAAAATTTAATAATAATATTACAATAACAACACTGACACACAAGGGAAATTGCTTTCAACTCACAATACCCCAGCAGTATAACCCAGTGTCCTGGGGCACAAACCCAAGGGGATTTGTTTGCCCTTGTGCTGAGACCCCTGTGGCTCCCCCAAGTCCAGAGCAAAAGGAAATGAAAAACCTGTTGGTGCAGGTGAGGGCTGTAGTCTGGGCAAGAGCGGTGATCTCCTGCTGTCGAGGTCCTGCTGCTTCTCTGGATCCAACAAGAAGTTCCCGAGGTCTTCTTACCCACCACTTATGTACCCTCAGGGAGCACCCAGTCCCTCCCCCTGGGCGGGGACTCACACAATGGGTGATTAACTCTGGGAGCCAGGGGGTATTGAACTGTTGATGGCCCATTAGCAGCTCTGCCCCCCTCAGGCTGGGTGTGAAGGTGATAATGACTCCCTGGGCAGCTGCTGCTAATGGTCCATTGACCTTGGGGAATGAATAGAGGGGGTAGAATACACAGCTTTGATCACCCCCACACAGGGTTAGCTGGTCCCTCCTGCTGAACTAGGACAGGACCATGGGGGTTTTAGGAGCTACTTGGACATTTCCCCAGTTTGATTGTTATATACCCTAAGATGGCTACCCTTGTCTTTTTTCCCTTAGTCATCCCTTTCCAGGTTTCTCCTTCCCACAGACCCTTAGGGCATTTTCCCACCAACCCTACCCTGATTGGTCCCTGTTTGGTGCAGTGCACCATCCCCCTTATGTGGTTATGTTCTCCAATTGGCTCTCTCCTTGTCCCACCCCCTAGTTTGCATGCCCACCAATGAGATGTATCACTCTTCCCTGTCTCCTCCCCTCACTCCGCCCATGTTCTGGAAAGTCCCATGCTCCCCTATATAAGTCCGGGCATCCCAACAAACTTTGCTTCTCTTTGTGGACTCTCAACTCATGTGGACCTCTTCCTTTGGGGAATCGTCGCCAGGTTGGGAGGGGGAGGAGCCATCCCTGAGCTTCCAAGGAGCTGGTCCCTCGAGAGCATTAGCTATTGGTCTTCAAGCCCTTCTCCTAGGAGCGCCACTCCTATTCACCGTATCAGTGGATAATCAATCCTTCACCGAGAGCTCACTATTCTGTCTAGCTAGTCTAGCCAGTATTTCTCTTTTTCAGTTCAAATTTTTCCATAGCACTATGTTTCATCAATCTTCCTTCATCATTTTTAGCCACTGAATACTGCAGCAGGGGCCTCTAGGTGTATAAACATAGGTTGATATCAGAGGCCTTGAAAGTACTGAGACATAGCAGACCTCAAGGCTATGAACACAAATCACAAACGATCAATAGCTGGTCACTAACAGATTTCACTCGTAATTCAGGGTGGATCTACTTCAAAGCATATGAAAAGGTAAAGCAAAAAAAAGTGAAAACTGTGTATTGATTCAATAAAAACAAAACAAAACTAAAACAAACAAAAAGAAAACAAAGAATAGATAGCTGTAGAAAAGACAAACACACACACACCAGAATGGAAACAAAACAAAAGTAAAGAGAGATGAACTGCTTCCACACTGTACTGCCAGTCCACTCAGGATGCTGTGTCTCATCAGTTCCCTCTACTTAGTGTTTGTCAGGCCACACCTGGCATGCTGTGCTCAATTTGGTCCCCACTATAATTAAAAGATTTGGACAGGCTGCACAGGGTTCAGAGGAGGGCCATAAAGATGATCAAAATACTGAAAAGCCTGTCATATGAGGAGAGGCTGTGAGAACTGAAATTGCGAAAAGAAAGCTTAGGAGAGACCTCGCTACCTTATTCCAGTATTTAAAGGGTGTCTACAAAGGTGGTCAAGGCTTCCTTTTTACAAGGAGCCCTGTGGAAAAGACAGGGAGTAATGGGTTGGTCTATTCAAGTTACTCCTGAGGAGATTCCATATGGACACAGGAGGAAAATTTTTCACAATGGGACAATTAGCCACTGGAATAATTTCCCCAGTGAAGAGGTGGACTCCCCAATGTTAGAAAATTTTAAGATTCAGCTGGACAGGTGCTGGGCCATCTCGTCTAGACTGTGCCTTTTTACCATGCTTTCAGTACAATGTTGCCAAGAAAAGGTGGACCAATTTGTCTTTGAGGTCCCCTTCTAGCCCATTGTTCCATGATTCTATGATACCAGTGCTTATCCACCACAGTTCCTCCCTTTCCTCTGGTTGAAAACAGGCATTGCTTTTTCTTCTGCCAATTCCCACATTATTTTTACTGCATTTGTTCAAATACCTGTCTGTGGCTAGTCTTGGTCTGGTTATCTACTTTTGTAAATCATGCTTGTATGGAACTTTCATTATTTTTTCCTGTTGCCTCTCAGAGTTTTATTCACCTTTAACTCATTTACTTTGAAGGCAGAAGTTACTGAACTCACTTATACATCATGTATAATTTACTTATTTTCATTCTTGTATACTTGTTAGGTTTTAGCTTGTCTTTAACTTAAGTTCATCAAAATAGTTTTGGGGGGTTGTATTCTTTTTATTTTAGACTCCAGCAACATAGTTTTATTCTAATTTAGATACAGCATATATATTTACACAATCAGTTATATTTTCCCAAAATTACTGCTTTATTCATTCTTCTAATTCTTGCCCATGTTTAGATTTTCCGTCTCTGGGCACATTAATGCAAATGTTTCAGAGAAAACTTCTTCAGTGTCTGTTTTCTTCGCCAACATATATAGTAATTTCCAGAAATACAATGAACATAATTTCCCAAGAGTTTAAATTCTGCCTTTTAATATAGCAAAAGTTACCACGCTGACACATATATACTACTATAAGCAAACCCCTTCAGAGTGATAGATCTTATCTTCTTGATATCAAGGACACCCTGAAGGGGTGCCCACAACACAGGAACATGTAGCTATCGCATAGGAGGATCAACTTTCTTGCAAATGTGATGCCTGTGGTGCAGTTGAGATGTTTGAGGGAAGGATGTGTAACATAGGAGTGGATCCACCATTCTAATTCTCCAATTGCTATTCCATGTAGTTAATGATCATTCCATGTTCCATCATAATACCTATATTCACCCTAGACGATAGCACATTTTCTCCAAAAAGTGGAGAAGGAACCAAGACCTGCAACAAACCTTCTATATATTTTATTCTGATACTAAAGGCAGCAGCTGGTTTTTTGGGCTTTTTTCCCATAATCCCAAAAGATTATTTGCTGTTGTAAAGAAGGGAAAGTAAAGTCACTGCTTTTTATTTTCTTTATCTTTTTAGAGGTAGTCCTGTCCATTCATTTCTCGGAACTTCTGAGACATCTGTCAAATACAAAGGTCACTTGACATCATCTTTAGGGAAGCTGACATATATTTTTAAATGAAACAAGTTGTGTATAAAATCTGTATTTCTCAACTTTCTTTCACATAACCTTACCTTTCAGCTTGTAGCAACAATTATTTAGGTCCAAATTAATGCATCATTCATTTTACCATTAACGTCAATACAGCTATGGCATGCACACCATTGAATGAGATACAATAGAGGATTGTAAGTAGGAGTTCTTGGTTTTTAAGAAAAAATACTTAAGACACTTCTGTGTAAGACTTCAAAACATTAGTAGTTCATCTGTATGTTAGGTACACAAATTTTTATTCACAGTTCAGTTGCTAATCATTAAAGTATCTATACTTACTGTCATTGCCATTTTGCATCTGCCCTGACTCTTGTAACAACATTATACATATTTGCTAATGTTCTACTCTTTTATATGGGTCTGAATCC
This sequence comes from Pithys albifrons albifrons, assembly GCF_047495875.1. Taxonomy (NCBI): domain Eukaryota; kingdom Metazoa; phylum Chordata; class Aves; order Passeriformes; family Thamnophilidae; genus Pithys; species Pithys albifrons. Next base: position 4,145,035 of record NC_092458.1, on the reverse strand, counting down.
TGGGTCATCTACCGCCACCACCTGCGGCTTCTCGAATGCTTCCATCAGCGCTGCCTCCGTTCAGTCCTAAACATCCACTGGTCTAATTACATGACCAATGTGTCTGTTCTTGAACAGGCAGGGGTCAGCAGTATCGAGGCCATGCTGATGAGAACGCAGCTGCGCTGGGCAGGGCACGTCTCCAGGATGGAGGATCACCCACTGCCTTCCAAAGGTTGTGCTCTATGGTGAACTTGCCACCGGCTGCCGCAAGAGAGGAGCCCCGAAGAAGAGATACAAGGACTCCCTGAAACAACACCTCACCCTTGGCCATATTGACTGCCACCAATGGTCCACTCTGGCCTCCAATCGGGATTCATGGAGAGACACCATTCACGACGCTGCTGCTTCCTTTGAGAATGCATGGAGAGTCAGTCTTGAGGAGAAAAGACAACGCAGAAAGAACCATTCCTTGCCAATGTCACCCAGGGAGACGTTCCGCTGTGCCTTTTGTGACCGGACCTGCCTATCCCGTATCGGCCTTTTTAGCCACCAGCAGCTTGCAGCAAGCCTGGGTAGTGCCCTTCTCAAATCTTCCTTCGTGAAGCCGAGCCATGATGATAACTTACTGTCATTGACATTTTGCATCTGCCCTGACTCTTGTAACAACATTATACATATTTGCTAATGTTCATTTATATACACTCATTGTGATAGCTTCATTTACATGTTAATTATGTTTTCTGAAAAATGTGGGCTGTCCATTTTTCTTCTAAATATTGTAATGAATCATTTGCCTGGGGAGTATCCTAGTCTTACTAGTAATTCGAGAAATCCACTATAGTAATTGAAACATAGACCAGCAACAAACAGCAATCAATAAAGGTTCTCACAAAAGTAATAAGTTATAGGCAGATAGCTGTTTCTTTTTCTATAGTCATATCTATACATATGACTTTTTTGCCACATTTTCTGAGAAGATCATATCCAATAATAGTCTTTATGCACATGAAATTTGAAGACAATGTGAAATAATATTTGAAATCAAAAAAAATAAACTATCATAAAATAAAACATAATACAATTATAAGATTAAGTATTCACATACTCATATTTGAAAGTCTGTTGAACTGAGATTGAAGGTTCCATGTTAGTTTTTTTACCTTGTTCTTATTTAAATATATAAAACAAATTTATATAAGAAATGCAATGTATTGAAGACCTCTGTGAATATAATATCTATGGTGATTGTATCTTTGGCATTTTCAAAATTAAAAATACAGAACATGAGTTTTACAGGATTTCAGTATCATTTATATTGGTACTTTGCTATTTAAAAACCTTCAAACATTTTTTAAGACTATATTATCAAGGGTTAGGAAACATTGAACTGAAACAGTCTTTACTACTGTATTCCTTTTTTTCATTATATTCTTTTATTTGAATTACATTATTTGTGCTGGATTCTAGGGTGTAGTACGAAATGTTTAACCATACTGTTTCATGTACTTGCATACAAAATTACTTGGATTATTGGTAAAAAAAAAAAAAGACAAAGTCCAAGTCACTACTAGTTCATCCCACAGTTGATTCTGGTCTGTCTTTATCCTTAGTCAGCTTTTACTAACACTGTCACTGTTATGGGTTCACCTTTAACCTGCCTTACTACTTGAGGGCTGTGGAGGAAGTACTTGCAGGGGTACTCTGTTGAGAACTCGAAGGGTGCTGCAGGGAGGCCAGAAAGCTGCAATTGTGATTCTGGTAAGGTCAGACAAATTAAAGAAAGCCTAGAAAGAGTTCTTTTTATCTTCTACTTTGTTTCTGAGCTTGTGTTGATGAATAAGTAACAGTCTTCTTCTATACATGTTGATAAAACCATCTGTGAGTGACCTGATAAACTCTAGAGTACTCCAGTCCTTAGGATACAGAAACCATAATTAGACTTTACTGAATTTCTCATACAGCCATAGCTCAACTTAGTTCAGCTCAGACATATTTAGGGAATACTGTTATGGGTTCACCTAGGTGGACCTAGATTTGGGCTCTGGAGTTTGGACTAGGCTGAAGCTGTCAGCTGACTTGAGCTGGGCTGAGCTAACAGCTGACCTCTTCTAGCCAGTAATTTTATATTCCATACCACATTATGACATCATCTCCAGGGCAGTAGGAACCAGTGGGGGAGTGGTTAAGGCAGTCGCTTCTCAGCCCTCCTCTTGGGAGGACTCACGATGCTGTCCCAGGGGGGATGGAGAGGACCAGGCCCACCACTGGCTCACAGGGTACCTCAGGAAAGTAAATTGTGTTGTTCTGGGTCTCTCCTTTCTGCTTGAGTTTGTCTCCCTGGGGAGTAAGTCTTTTCCTAAGTAATGTGTAGTTAAGACAGTTGAATTTGTGTGTTCGTTAAGAAGTTGAGGTGGGGAACTTGTTGTTGTAGACTTGTGTGAGTGTATATTTGTACTTTCTTCTATTTGTCTCTTCCATTCTGTAAAAATATATGTAGTTTTAGTATAAATGTGGTTTGAAGTTTTTTTTTCTTTCCCCTCTCTTTTCCTCCCTTTCCCTGGTGTTAGGAGAGAGGCTTTTCTCTCTGTGCTTGGGGGGGGGTTGGCAGTTGCTTATCTCAAACCAAGACATTCACCTACCAAGATATTTTAAAATATCAAAATGTAAATAGTGCAGTATGGTAGTTGAACCTCCTATCTCAGATCTTCAGTCTTCTGAGCTGTCTTTCAATTGATGTTTCCAAGGCCACATCTTTGTCAAACTTTTCAACATCTAAGAGATGAGTAAGCATCTCCTTCACGATGCTGCAGAGTTTGAGTGCCTCCTGAGATTGTTCATAAATGTCTGCAATTTGTAGTACCTTACAGTGTCATCCTTTCCCTCTTGCTTTCTAAACACCTACACATATATAAAATCATATTTCTCAAACTTTCAAAATTTCTATGTTCCAAAATTTACATTGTCAAAACAAGTTTTTAGAAGTTAACTGCTATTTCTCTATGATAGTGTGGTAGCTTTGGCCGTGGTTTTAGCTAGGCCTAGATTAGGCCTTAATTTTAGTAGGCCTCATTTTATTAGACTCAGATAGCGTTGCATAGATTAGAAGGGACAAGTATCACCTGACTAAAGCAATCAAAGAGATATTTCATATCTTTTGATGTCAAAATGAGTATAAAAGCATCTGTAGGTGGTGCCTAGTCCAGTTTTCCTTCATGACTGGGTGCTGATTGGACCCACTATCACTGTGCTGGGAGCGATAGGCCTTGCCACTACTTCGAGGAGTTTGGGTTGAGAAAGTAAACTTTTTTAATTGTTGTTATCTCTCCTCTCTTGCTGGGTGTCTCTTGGGAGGTGTCTTTTGGGGGCCTTTGTGGCTGGGGTGGTGGAATATGTATTATTGGGTGGGTGACTCAGAGTGGCATTATCATCATTTCTTTTTACCTTTGTATATTTGTCTTACATTGTACTTTGCTTTTAATTTTCCCTCTTTCATGTAAATGTATAAACCAACTTAATTTTCCAGTTTTTCTCCCTTTTCTCTGCAAAGAGAGGGAGTTTTGTTGCTGTGGTTTATTCTTGGCAATTTGCCAAGGTTTCAAACCAAAACAGATAAACAATTTTTTTTTTCAAAATGTCATCCCTTTAAAGTATTACAACTGTACTTAGCAGCAAAACAAATGCAACACTGTGCCTTCAAGATTTTAAAAATTCTTAGATTCGAAAGATAAAAAAGAAGCAACTTTTAGGACAAGGAAATTAGATTGGACCATGAAATGTACTTTATTGCTTGCTACCTAGTAGGATGCCTTTGCAAATGCTGATAAAATGTTTATATTCCAAACATTACTGTTAACAGCTCATTGCCTCACTGAAAATAATTTTCCTCATTAGGTGCCATTTTGCCCAAAGTAAATTCAAGCAATTCGTCTGATGAACACTCCAACCACCTAATGCTAAATTGTATATCAAAGGTGTAAGTAGTCTGAATCTATGATGTGCAAGCTGTGAAGATTTAATAAAATTATTAGAAGTGAGGAAAACAACCATATTTATATCATCACATGATAGCTTACATGCTATTTTTAAAAAAAATTTCCATAATTATCAGTTTATTACTGCTTTCTTCTTCAATCTGAGATATTCAATCTGAGAAATTCTTCAATCTGAAATATTACAGTGATGTGTCTTTGCTGTGGCCATAGACACATCATTGTAATATTTCTGTGGCAGCAGTAGGAATTCAAAATTGTACTGATTGTATTGTTTATTATATGAAGGACTCTGCTCTGCAATCTAATTCTTTCCAACTAAATTTATCTAATTATAAAGGAAATAGACAAAGTCAAGCTCAGAATTTTGTCACCAGTACCACTAGGTTGCTGTTTTTTCAATATTGTTTTATAAAGCCTCAAACTAATCTCTTCTAGCTAAAAACTTACAAGAAGGCCAATGGGATCCTGTCCTGTATCAAAATAGCGTGGCCAGCAGGACCAGGGCAGTGATCCTTCCCCTGGACTCTGCGTTGGTGAGGCCACACCTTGAGTGTTGTGTTCAGTTCTGGGCCCCTCAGTTCAGAAAGGATATTGAGGTGCTGGAGCGAGTCCAGAGAAGAGCAACAAGGCTGGTGAAGGGACTGGAGCACAAGCCCTATGGGGAGAGGCTGAGGGAGCTGGGGGTGTTTAGCCTGGAGAAGAGGAGGCTTAGAGGTGACCTCAGCACTGTCTAGAACTACCTGAAGGGAAGTTCTAGCCAGGTGGGGGTTGGTCTCTTCTTCCAGGCACTCAGCAATAGGACAAGGGGGCACGATGGGCTCAAGCTCTGCCAGGGGAAATTTAAGTTGGATATCAGAAAAAAAATCTTTACGGAGAGAGTAATCAGGCATTGGAATGGGCTGCCCAGAGAGGTGGTGGATTCACCATCCCTAGAGATTTTTAAACGCAGATTGGACGTGGCACTGAGTGCCATGATCTAGTAAATGGACTAGAGTTGGACCAAGGGTTGGACTCGATGATCTTGGAGGTCTTTTCCAACCCAATCGATTCTATGATTCTATGATTCTATGACTGAAATGCATCTTGGGGTTTTTTTTGTCTACCCAAAAAATTCTGCATGAAATGTCACATTCTCCAAAGAATGAAGAGTGGTAGATTTTCCTGAAAATATATATGATTTGTACAAGACATGTATAAGATACAGGTCTTAAAAGACAGAAGTAACTGGCAGTTTTGACACTTTCATGTTTATTGGACTGAATACTTTGATAGAGTTCTGACAAGCAGATGAGCCTTTTCTTATTGAAAATACAAACTGAAATGTAGTCACCACATCAGGTCCCATGCTGCTAACATATGTAAGAAGTAAATTTCCTCAGGTGTACTGAGGTACTAAAAAGGAGCATCATAATTTAAGCCTGAACTCTTTGCCTACACTTGAACAGACACTAGGGGAAAATCCATTCTTTATAAGCATTGCCTATACTGGCTGTTGGATGTTTGCTTTAACTAGTCCTTATTTGCACTGTTTAGAAAGAAGCACCTAGAGACACCAAGTTCTCCTCAAAATGGGAAGTATCTCTGCAGAATCTGGATTTTATTAATTTGATTAGTTATTGCTTTGGAGAACAAATTTATTTTGTATGTTGTACAGGCTGATACAAAATAATAAAGAAACTTTGTTTTAAAACTTGTCCATAACTTTGATAGTATTCAGCATAGAAAATGAAGGATAATGATCTTGTAGTCTCTCCTGTGCTATTGCAGAGTAGATTTGTGAAACTTGTCAAATAAAAATACTAGCACAAGTGTTTTGAAGTTAGTGTTCCAAAACATTTTGTTTTCTTGTTTTCTGTAAAAATATTTTTTCCTTGTTTCTAGTACTGTTGTACCTTTAAGTTTAGGCCCTTCATGTCCAAATACTTTGAGGTTTTGGAAGATGATGTCTGGGAATATGTTCTTTGATCTTTGTTCTTTTTGTTGGTTTTTTGTTTTTTGAGTTTTGGGTGTTTTTTTAAATTATGTAAGTGTATACGAAGTTCATAAAAACTATTCAACTTCATGCTAAATTCCTAAGTGCCTCCACAGGTCTGAGCGCTCGTGGAAGAGTTTGCCAAGCCACCCTCCATGATCTTCCAACAGTCCTGGCTCTCTGGGGAGGTCCCAGGTGATTGGAAGTTGGCAAATGTCACCCCAACCCACAAAAAGGGCTGCAAGCAGGACCCTGGCAACTACAGGCCTGTCAGCCTGACCTCGGTGCTTGGAAAGGTTATGGAGCAGTTCATCCTGAGTGCAATCACACAGCACCTACAGGGTGGACAAGGGATTAGACCCAGCCAGCATGGGTTTAGGAAGGGCAGGTCCTATCTGACACACCTGATCTCCTTTTATGGTCAGGTGACCCACCTGGTGGATAAGGGGAGGGCTGTGGATGTGGTCTATCTAGACTTCAGCAAGGCCTTTGTCTCCCATGGCATACTGCTGGAGAAGCTGTCAGCCCACGGCTTGGATAGTGGCACTCTGTGCTGCGTCAAGACCTGGCTGGAGGGCAGGGCTCAGAGAGTGCTGGTGAAAGGAGCTGTGTCCAGCTGGCAGCCAATCACCAGTGGTGTTCCCCAGGGGTCAGTGTCGGGTCAAGTTTTGTTTAACATCTATATCAACAATTTGGATGAGGGGATTGAGTCCATCATTAACAAATTTGCAGACAACACCAAGATAGGAGGGAGTGTTGACCTGCTGGAAGGCAGGAGAGCTCTGCAGAGGGACTTTGATAGGCTGGAGAGATCACCTGATTTCAATGGGATGAAGTTCAACAAGGCCAAGTGCCAGGTCCTGCACTTTGGCCACAAGAACCCCATGCAGCATTATGGGCTGGGCACAGAGTGGCTGGAGAACAGCCAGGTGGAAAGAGACCTGGGGGTTTGGATTGACAGGAGGCTGAACATGAGCCAACAGTGTGCCCAGGTGGCCAAGAAGGCCAATGGGATCCTGGCCTGTATCAAGAATAGTGTGGCCAGCAGGACAATGGAAGTGATCCTTCCCCTGTACTCTGCACTGGTGGCGCCACACCTTGAGTACTGTGTTCAGTTCTGGGCTCCTCAGTTCAGAAAGGATATTGAGGTGCTGGGGCAGGTCCAGAGAAGAGCAATGAGGCTGGTGAAGGGGCTTGAGCATAAGTCCTATGAGGAAAGGACTATGAGGTCCTATGAGGGAGCTGGGGTTGTTTAGCCGGGAGAATTGGAGGCTCAGGGGAGACCTTATCACTCTCTACAACTACCTGAAAGGATGTTGTAGCCACGTGGGTGTTGGTCTCTTCCCTCAGGCAATCAGCAGTAGAACAAGAGGGCATGGGCTTAAGCTCTGTCAGGGGTAGTTTAGGCTGGATATCAGAAAGAAATTCTTTACAGAGGGAGTGATCAGGCATTGGAAAAGGCTGCCCAGAGAGGTGGTGGATTAACCACCCCTGGAGGTCTTCCCTGGAGTTCTTTAAGATGAGATTGGATGTGACACTTAATGTCATGATTTAGTAAGTTAGTTCAGAGGATGGACTTGATGATCTTGGAGGTCTCTGAACCCAGCTGATTCTATGATTTTATGATTCTATTCTATGATTCTAAAGTCAGTGAAGATCTACTCAGTGAATTTATAGTCTGTAGCATATTTCAGTTTACCCTAAAGTAGATATCTGGGTTCTATCTCCATTAACATAATCTGTTTACTGCATCAACAACATCTCCATTGAACTCTGCAGGACCTAGACCACATGAAGACTTTCTGGTTGCCAATCACCTGCTTAAAGAGAGGTGTTTAATGTCATCTGAAAGACCCTTGGGAATCCGAGAGTTTGATGTGATCCTGACAGGTGCAATTTAGAACTTGTGAGAGACTTGCACCCTCCTCTGGTGGTGGCTGAAGCCACCAGACACATGAATCCCACCCCTGCATGGAAACACATACAGATACCTTGATTTGAGATCTGCTGGAGCTTAAGTGGCTTCCAGTACCACTCCAGACGCCTTAGATTCTCCCAGCTTATTTCCACATGTCACTCCAAAAACATTTGAAACACTAATTGACCTGCTAGCAACTTTGTTAGCTCTATGCAAATGTCTTGGACTTACAGGCTGAGAGTCTCCCTTTGGGCAGAAGCAGACCATAGATGCCCATGACTATGCACATACACACAGTGTGGGCTGATTCCCCCTCTTACATTGCAGCAGAATGCTTTTATGTTCTCTTCAGTAACACAGTTGGAGTGCTTCTAAAGGAATAGCTTGTTGGAGAAGCTCCTTCACCTTAAATATGTATGCAAAAAAAGAGGAAAAAACTCTTTGCTTATTAATTCTTTCTGTTATCTAGGTTTGTTTATCCAAAACTCACCAAAATGACACCTAGAATTATCTTCTTAGTTTTTCAGATGAAATAAATAAACACAGTGTGTAAATCCTCTTCAAGTATGCAGTTATAGCATCCTAGCAGAAGCCCCTGCAAGTACATACCTGTATGTTTTTTCAAGACTTTTCTAAACAAAATAGACTGGCTCATTCCCAGTTGTTGATTTCTTTGTGTTCTGCATTGACTGATTCAGGTTCCTGGCACCTTAATTACAACTGACAGCAGCTGACCTGTCTGCAAAGTCTGAGCTCTAGAGATTGTATCTGTAAATCCTGTATTATATAAGTTCATATCATATATATATAAATATATACATAAATATATATTTATAATATATATATATTATATATATATAAATATATACATAAATATATATTTATAATATATATTATATATATATATATACACACATCTCTCTGTGTATATGTATATATATAGGTATCTGTGTATATATATTTATATATTGTATGTGTATGTGTATAGTATATATGTATATATTTATGTATTATGTATTTATATATGTGTATATGTATGTGTGTGCGTATGCAGGCATATATATGTTTATGTATAGTTAAATGCATATATATAGGCTAGAGAATTATTTCTCTGACTTTAAGGCATCAGGATAGAAAGCTGACCAATATTATGGACCTATCAAGGTTTCTATGTTAAACTGAAATATTCATCTCCCATCAATATACTGATAAAATCAGCATATTAATAATTAATGATTTTAATGGATAGGAATTGCAGGCATATTTGAGAGAATACCATGAAACTGTAAGAGAAAAATGTAAATTTTATATCTCAGGTGATAGATTTATATAGCAATATTAAAGATCTTTTTAAAATCTATTGAGAAGGTCTTTGTATGGTCCTTCCCTGCACGAAGCAGATAAGAAATGTTTTGTAGGGAGTCTGTGAGTGGAACAGTCCAGTATGAAGAAAATTCTGCTGTTGAGTAGGAGGGTTCCATACCATGAACTAAAGGGAAGACAGAATTCCATCAAGTTTTGACTTGTATCTTTCTGTTTTGCTACTTAAGAGAGAAACAGGTAAGCACAAATCCAATAGGCAACCAAAATAAAATACTGACTTAATTTCAGCTCTCCAGCTTGGAAAAAAAATACTCTTGGTTTATCCAAATCCATGAAGCTGTACTGCAGATATTTGGACATATCCTGCATCATGTGCAGAAGTGGCTTGGCGACACTGGAAGTTCCTGGAGTCTTTCCTAATTATTCTGCCAACATTCCTCTACGACTAATGAGGTAGGACACAGCAGAGCGTGGAATGCTAAACAGTCTGAGGTGTGCATTTATAAGAGAAATATGTAGACTTTTCAGGCTACATGAGCACTAGCTCTGCCTGTAGACAATGTATAAACTCCATAAATAATACAGAGTGCTCTGAAGAACTCTATGCAATGTGGTATAGAAGCTACATATACATATTATATTTGAAAAATTAAGTGTTTCAGTCTCATGGATTTCATAGTGTAGATAAAGAAACTAACTAAGAGCATGCAGAGGGGAGCATCTGGGAGGAACTGAAGTAGGGAGAATTAAAAAGACCTGTCCAAGATCAATGAAACAGAACAAAATTTAGTACCAAGTAGCAAATCCCTGCGTAAAATTTGTTTTCCCCCTTATGAGGAAAAATATTCTCCCTCATCCTTTTCTCATCAGTTCTTTTTGATACTATTAGAATTGTTACTTAGGGATTTTTGTCTTTTCGGGGAGGTTTAGGATTTAGTGATTTTGGTGGGGATTTTTAATCGTTTTGAAGCCTATGTTCACAGTACCTTGAATTTCTAGGTATTGTACTGTATATGACCTTTAACTAAGCACAAGAATATTTAGCTTTCAGCTTGAGCTTTGATTTGGATAGCCAGATCAATGGAACACTAGGAAGCTAAAAAATACCTTTTAGACCATACTACTTTCATTCAGCTGTAAGTACTATGCATCTATTGTTAATGTAGATAATCACATTAACTGCAAACAAGATGCTTTTTCAGATTATAAATTGATCTTCTGCACTAAAACTTCCATCCTTTTGAAGACCATTGCTAGCAAAAATTTCCATTTACATAATTCCATAGGAAGAGTAAAAGAAAACTTTATGTTATTGTACAGGAACAGTTTTGTTCCATGGTAACTTCTAATGACCACAGCACTTACCAAGCTTATCAATTTATGAAAGAGTTGTGATAAACACTGAAACGTTTTTCAAATGTCATGTGAATGAGTTCGAGTGAAGGGAATCATTCCATACTCTAGTTTAGAAGGTTTCAATCTCAAATTATGCTCTAACGTAGGCTATTACAGAAAACAATAATCTACTTTTCATGCCACCAGATAGTTTAATTATTGTTCACTGCTCCAGATCACTGTTTCAGCTAATCCCCAAAATAATTTATATTATATATTGTATATTATAGTTTAGATTTAGAAAAACCTACAAAGATGAATAAACTTTAACAACTCCTTGTTTTTCATATTTAATTAAACCTTTTAGGCATCATTCTTTTGCAAGATGCTTACTACTCAGAGAGTGACTACAGCCTAGGTACAGCAATGCCTCAGCAGATGTTGTGCCTCTGTGTTAAAACCTTCCTAAATCTGAACCCATACATAAAACTAGGCTAGAATCTAGGTTCTGCTATAAATATATTTTTAAAAATTATAGGACTCCTTTATTTTTATTACTATTTTGTAATAATCTCTTTAGCAACACATTATAGAAAAAGGAAATAAATTATAGATTATAAATGGTTCAAAACCAAACTACTCTGGAAATTAAATGGCACACAAATATTCAGATCCAAGAGAACACTTTTTTTAAATATTTTATTGCTTTCATCTTCATATACCTTGAAAGCATGTGTTGTTTTTGTTGCCAAGGAACTTACATTCATCACCTTCCTCCCAAGTAGTATTGTTTTCCATCTAAAAAGTGGAGGAATTGATCTCTTCTTTGTTAAATAAATGAAAGAATGAATAGATAGACAGATGATAGATAGATAGATAGATAGATAGATAGATAGATAGATAGATAGATAGATTGATTGATAGATAGATAGATAGATAGATAGATAGATAGATAGATAGATAGATTAAAATAATGTCTGAGCCTCCACTCTTGAAAAACACATTTTAAAGACTTATATGCTAACTAGGGCAAGTTATTTTGTCTTAGCCTGCAGTTCTCTATTGAAACTTTTTACTGCTGTAAGAAGAGCTTCTGGATAGTGTAGGTCAGTGAAATTGAAAGATTCTTTCCTGACAACATGGATTAAGTTACAAATTAAGATAACTTCACACAGAGCCACAGAATCAAGATGTGGAAAGACCTCTGAGATTACTGAATCCAACCTGTGACCAAACACCACCATGTCAACTAGACCATGGCACTCAGTGCCATGTGCAGTCTTTTCTTAAACATCTTTAGCAATTGTAACTCCAACACCTCCCCGTGCAGTCCATTCCAATGTCTAATCATCCTTTCTGTGAAGAATGTCTTCCCAATGTCCAACCTAAAACTCCTGTGGTGAAATTTAGGACTATGCCCTCTTGTCCTATTGTTGGTTGCCTGGGAGAAGAGGCCAACTGCCTCCTGGTTACAGTCTCCTTTCAGGTAGACTGAAGAGAGTGATGAGGCCTTCCCTGAGCCTCCTTTTCTCCAGGCTGAACAATCCTAGGTCCCTCAGATCCTGATAAGTCTTGTGCTCCAGATCCTTCACCAGCTTGTGGTTTTGATCCCCACAGAAGCCATTCACTTAGGAGTTGGAGTCAGTGATCCTTGTGGGTCCCTTCCAACTCAGAATATTCTATGATTCTGTGAAAGAAAGAAATAACGAAATTACCATAAGCATGATCAGATGTTTATTTTAACATTATTTTATTTTCTTTTTTCATTAAAGGAGAATCAGTATGTTGCACATAATAATGCAAATTTGAGGCCCAAATTACTCAAGAATTAAGAATTACATTGTATTCTAAATTTATGCACATATATTAAGAACAAAATGTGAAACAGAACACAATTTTATTTTCTTCTGTTTATTTTGTGATTCTCAGATAATCATTAATTTGTTGTTTCTTCCCCAGGAATTTCTACTAAAATAAATTCCTACCTAACAAAAGCTGAATGGAGTGGGTGCCATGCCACAGAAAAGTTTTTGTAAGATATGTGCTGTAAAGCAAGATGGGTGTCACTAGTTCACCACTGCACCTATTGTCAGTTGGCAAACTGGTCCCATTTCGTCTAATACACACCACAGACATTGGTGCAGTTGTGCACCTGGACAGTTATCCCAGTACATACACCCCTGGGCAATGTTAATTTAAAATGCAGTCCTGAAATGGTGAAAATGTGAACTGTTCTGTGGGAATGTCATACCATTTCTGCAGACATTGTAATGAATTTTTCAAGGGAGGACATGCTGAGTTAAATACGTGGAAAGGGAATACAATAGCACATAATCAGAGAAATATAATAAAAGTATAATTGTCAAAATCCATGGGGTTTGTTTTGGTTTGTTTTTGTTTTCATTCATCTGACCAACACAGCTTGATGTTTGCTTGCTTGTTTGTTTCCTGCCCCCTCTAACATTTGACAGGTGGATATCTGCAAAGTATAAATTTAAAACTGTGTCTTTACATACTACTGTTTATTTTGAATACATTTCATTAAAGCTACTGTTAGTTTATTTCATTCAAGTGTAATTTTTTATTATTTTTCACTGACTCTGCAAAATGGTTTTTATAGCATAACTTTGTTCAGGGTATGTCACAGATGATACAAACACTTAAGTTTGGCCTGCTTAGTGATTCCCATGACCTGGAAATGTGTGGGATTCTCTTGTAAACTGTAGAAAGTAGATATTCCTAAGATACTGCTTAGAAAAAGGCAAAAGAAGAAAGTAACAAAAGTGTTCTTAGAGATAAAAGCTCCTTTATTATTTTCCAGAATGCTAAAAGCTAAGGAAGGTTGTTGAGATATTAGTACAGGTTATGTAGAAATGGATATTTAGGTGTGTTAATTCGAGATCTTTTTCACTGCAGTTTAATATGTACTTAATATTGTTGTCTTCATTTAAAGTTAATGTGAGAGGAATAAACACATCCACAGTATAGTAGATATCAGTCTAAGATGGACAAACGACACAGATTAATCATCCCCTCGAAGGCTGCATAGTAAGTAAAATAAATCAAATTAATTGCTGTTATGTAGATGTCCAGATCCGGATAAATGTATCTTACCTATGTTGTGTTTTGGTTTGCTATGTGCCCACTCCTTGCCTGTCTAGCTTAGGATAACTCATCTTTCTCTGTGGCAGAACACATTTTCCTGAAATTTGTCAGTCCTTTAGCAGAACCAAGTTATGAACCCTTTGCAGTCAAGATGAAATAATTAGTGTTTTGAAAATACATATTTGTGTAATATATTGAAATCCAAATTCAGTTACTTCTTTTGGAATTTTTTTTTTTACTAAAGCAAGAGAGATTGAATAATGAAACCGGTTCTTTGAAAATTGCAGTTTTAAGCAAGTTAAGTAACTTACTGGCTATCATGGTCACAGGTCTGCAGTACAAAGTAAGCCAAATACTTTCTGCTGTCATAAGCATTTGTTGCTTTTGCTCAAGCATACTAGACCCAAGTACTTTTTTTTACACAGTAGAGGATAACAGTCTAAGGCACTTGTGAGGTAAGAGAAAAATTAGACTGTTCAAATTCTCCAGAATTAGAATAAGTATGGAAATTTTAGTAACCCAGGGTCAACTGATTCATTGTTTTGTGAAAGAGAAAGAGACTAAAACATTTGTTAGGAAAAATAATTAAATGTCCATATAGTTGACAAAATTGATAGTGAGATGGATCGTTATTAAAGTGATCCCTTTTAGCCCAGTGACATCTTATAAGGTATTAAATAGTTTAGAACTCCTTCTGAGATCAGGATGATATAAAATATTCAATATCCCTCCACTTCATGTCAAAAATATTCCACTAAAATTAGAGTCAGACATATTTAAAATAATTGGCAATATGAGCTTTGTACAGGAAGGCAAAAGGGCTGGGAGATTTAATAATACTTTCATTGATCTTTGAATATGAGAGTAATCCTCTTTGGAAATGATGTTGCTAATGCAGGAGCAAGCCTTCTTTTTTTCTGGATGTACACAGATTAATGAACAAATGCTTCTTCACAAAATATTTTCTGTAAAAAGGGATATTTTGTTCAAAACATGCTTTTTCTATATACCTTTTTAAATTTTTTTTTTTTTAATGACACAGGAAAGTTAGTCCTGACAATGTTGCATTGAAGAAAGAGTAGAAAACTGTAAATTCTGGATGAACAAACAATTCTGGAAAAAAAACAATTGAAATTAAATGAAAACTTCCTTTAAAATAAATTCTCAGTGACATTTTGATATGCTATTTATTCATTAGTTCAATAAACATCTTGGCAGTTCCTACATGAATTCTTGAAGCTGTCAGAGATTGACATTGACTTTTCCAAACAATTAGAACTCATGAGATTCCAAATAGTGCTCAAAAGACATCAGATGCTCAGTATTTCCTCAAGCAGTATTTCCAAAACCTGATAAAAGGGTATGTGACTATTTAAAATGCTACTTGTTTTTAAGAGTAATTCTAATTTATGAGAAAACAATGAATCTTGGGCTGAGAAATGACAGCACAAAGACCTGAAGAAAAGCATTCCCAAAAGCCACTTTGCATGACTGAACAATCATAGAACCCTAGAATCATAGAATGTTTTGGGCTGGAAGGCATCTTAAAGATCATTTATCTCCAACCTCCCCTGACGTGGATAGGGATACCTTTCACTGGGTCAAGTTGCTCAAAGCCCCATCCAAGCTGGTTAGCCTTGAACACTTCCAGGGACAGCACATCCACAACGTGTCTGGGCAACCTATTCCAGTGGCTCACCACCCTCATAAATAAAGAATTTCTTCCTCATATTCAATATAAACCTACCCTCTTTCAGTTTAAAGCCATTCCCCCTTGTCCTATCACTGTATACCCTTGCAAAAAGCCCCTCTTCCAGCCTTTTTGGAAGCTCCCTTAAGTTACTGTCAGTCTGCTGAAAGGTCCCCCCGGAGCCTTCTCCTCCAGGATGAACAGCTCCAGCCATTGGAACATCTTCATGGCCTTTCTCTGGACTAGCTTCAATAAGGCCACGTCCTTCTTATATTGAGGATTCCAGAGCAGAACTCTGTACTCAGCTGGAGTCTCACTGGAGCAGAGTAGAGGCTTTGATTGCCATTACCTTAACATTTCCAGTAGTTACTATGTATTATTTTCAGTATTCACAAAGTGCCAAAAGAAAGTTTTCGTGATTGGAAATAAGACATAACAAACACTATCCCAGGACAGACTGTATTGATCTTCTTCATAACTCTGGCCTTTTATAACTCTGCTGACTATTGAAATAATACTACTAGTATACAGTTATATGCATGATCTAGTGCAGGAGAAATTAGATATTACATAGACACCTACTGTATCCACACTTTAAAGGTTACTTCCAAGTCATATTAGCCAAATAATAAGTGATGCCGAAAGGGTTTTTTTAACTTTTCAATTTTCATATTTTGTAGATTTTAGAGACACAGTAGATGCAATGCTGTAGATTTTAGTGAATTAATATTTAGCAGCTTGTAGCACAAAGTCCTTCTATCTCTACCCCTGCTCCAGAACAGGCAGCTGAGATCTGCCAGCTGTTTAGTCTCTTCCTCAAGGTACCTGATTAAAGCATATCAGAAGAGAACATAAACATGGAGCAGCGTGACCCGAAGCCCTGGAGAGCGTCCAAGAGACCTTTGTGTGCTGAAGAAGAGGAGGTGGATGAAGACAGAGGGTCCCAACGACCCCAGCCCCAATTCAACAGGGGTGGGAACTGGGAGGGGACAGAGGTGGAACTGGACATGTGGACAGTAGTGATTGGATAGGTTATATTATAAAAGCTGTAGAACTTAGAGCTTGCAGGTGCACGTCGGTGTATTCCTGGATGAGCGGGGCTGCTCATTAAAGTGCCTGCCCATTATCTTATCTCCTACAAAACTTGGCTCGGAGTCTTTTTTACAGACTTCTACGGCAACATAAGCAAGTGTGCAGCAGAAGGGCACAGGGTTTTCAGGAGTCTGATTAGATAGGAGTGTGAATTTCTGTGTATTTACTGTCTATACAATTATTTTTATCTGCTGGCAAACACAATACAACATATGAGGTTACATATTTTGGAATAGGATCTAAACTATATTTTAATCTTATCTCCTATAATTTTCTATCTGTACTTTGGCCAAAATTGAGTATATACACACAAAATATATATTTTTGGAACTTTAAAGAGACAGTTTTAATAAATTTTAAAGTAACTGTTGGCATAAACAAATGCAGACACAAAATTTAAAGAAACAATCAAAAGCTGAAAATAGTTCAGCATTGTTCAGCACATGCAAAAAAAAAAATCAATAAAAATAAAAATTCCTGAGACAGAAGAGGAAAAAAAATACAGTGAAAGAAAACCAATACCTAATGGAATTAAAGAACATAATTATGCATTTTTAGGGGGAATAGAATGAAATGGAGATTTAGCCTTATTGGAGAAGCAGCAAATTGAAGATCATAAAAATAAAAGCAATGAAGCAAAAACCTTTCACTAAATTCTGCTTTGTACTTGGATTAAAATGTGGGGACATATCCATTGTGGATGACATTATGAATTAAATAAGCAGCTCACAGTACAAATGATAGAAGTGCCACTTAGGAAAGTGTTAAACATCTATCCTCCATTCAGATTAATAAATGGGCTCACTCCCAGTTCGGCTCCTAATGTCCCAAAATTTATTAAGAGTCTTTTTTGAAGTAAAGATTTAATATTACCATTATTTAAGATATTTAGGATGATAGGAATTAGTTCCCATTTAAACATAGACTAAACAATAAAATATTTAATTTTGAAAACCAATGAAAATTTGTGGACTTTTAAAAGCCTTGTTTCACAGGCCAGTCTTCATAAAGAATCTGATTTATCATTTTGGGGTGATTTTGTAGTTTCTCGTTAGATGACTTGTGGTACAACCTGATCAGGTATCTCAAAGATGTTTAAAAACTTGCCATATGCAGGCATCAGAGACACATGTTCAATAGTTATTAACTTGGGTGCTGCCATCTCAAAAATGTCAGTAAGTCAAAAATGTAGCAAATACAATGATGGTTGTGGTATTATTACAGACATGTTGCACGGTTTTGTTATTTTTGTTTTCAGCAGCAGATCTGCACAAATATCTGTTGTTTGTTGTTAAAGTATATAAAGAATTTATAAAACAATCAGAAAAGTTTTAAAATTAAGTTTGAAAGGCTAGGAAAATAAATTTTAGGGTACCAGATTTAAGAAAATGGACTTATTCAGGTACTTGGGAGAATGTTAGACAATTCCTTAATCACTATAAAAATTGCATCTAACAGTAAGAAAAAAAATCAGACTTGCTGACAGACGCATAGAAGTATCTGGACATTGTAATTAGATTAAATGGTACTGAAAATAAGGCTTATTTTCTTCTCAGTGAGGGCAAATGGCTTTACAGTCTTAAGTTACTGGAGCATCTGTTAGTTATGACAACATTAAGTTTGGAACATTTTTAAAAAATAAATCTTTCCAGTACATATATATATATATATTTATATATATATTTATATTTATGTTTTTGGACACTGCCATATAAGAACGATATTAAGCTATCAGAGGGTGTCAAAAGAATGGATGGTGAAGTGCCTTAAGGAGAAGCCATGTGAGGAGCGGCTGAGGGACCTTGGTCTGGTCAGCCTGGAGAAGAGGAGACTGAGGGGAGATCTCATTGCAGTTACAACTTCCTAGTGAGGGGAGGAGGGGCAGACACTGAGCTCTCCTCTGTGGTGACCAGTGACAGAACCTGAGGGAATGGCTTGAAGTTGTGTTAGCAGGTATTAGAAAAAGGTTCTTCGCCTAGGAGGTGATTGGACACTGGAACAGGTTCTCATGGGAAGTGGTCACAGCGCAAGGCCTGCCAGAGTTCAAGAGGTGCTTGGATGATACTTGGGCACAAGACCTGACCTGTGTGAAGCCAGGAGTTGAAATTGTTCCCTGTATGTCCCTTCCAACTGAGCATATTCAGTGATTCTGTCATATAATGTCCTAGTTCAGCAGCCAGGACCAGTTCATCACTGCGTGGGTGCGACCAAAGCTGTGTATTCTACACAGTCTATCTCATTTCTCATGAACTGTTAAAATTTGCAGCAGCTGCCCAGGGCACACCTGACCCCTCAGAATGTAAGCTGGGTTTTAAAGAAGCCTGTGAGACAGGAACAGTGATAACTCCTATCTGGGGAGTTGTTAGCATCTTCATACCCAGCCTGATGGGTCGTGTCTGCTAACAGACCATCAGTGATTCCTAAAATACCCCATGACCCACAGAGTTAGATCACCCATTGTGAAACTCATCACCCTGAGGCAGATACTGGGCAATCCCACATGAACCTGAGGGTGTACAGTCTTGGGGCTTGGAGACTTCTGGTACCATTCATCAGATCCAGAGGAAGACCAGAACCTCGACCACTATTCTCAACCAGACTGTGACGGTTATCTGCACCACAAGGTTTTCACCCTTCCTTTTACTTTGGACACACAGGAACCACTTGGGGCTCAGCACAGGGGCTAATGAACACCATTCTGTTTGGGCCCCAAGGTGCTGGGTTTTGTGGGTTAAAACCAATTTCTCTTTGTATCATTGCATTTATTGTAATATTTTTATTAAATTGTAACTGACTTATAATCTGTTAAGTGTTGCGCCCATTTCTCCTGCCGGTTTACCTTTAAACCAGCACATTGTCTCACATTGTAGCCCAGCAGAGACATATTTAACTTCAGTTCACCAACAGCAATACCTTTGTCTTTAGCACATCTACTTACTCTCTTATTTTTATATTTCTCACATGCAATAAATTATATTTGCTTTTGAAGTGCTATCTGCTGTCCAAGAAATATGGTGAATAACTGTTCTGGGATAGAACAAAAAATTTTTCTTCCCACCTCTTGGACATCTTACTTCCTTTTTCAATGTATGGTGTCTTGATCCTGGCTGAAGGCTAGGTAGTCACCAAAACTCCTTTGTCACTCCCCTCCTCAGCTGGACAAGGAAGAGAAAAGGCTTATGTGTTGAGATAATCATCAGTTACCGTCACAGACAAAACAGTTTTGACTTGGCAAAATTAACTGAATTTATTTCCAGTCAAAATAAAAACAGGATAATAAGAAGTAAAACTAATCTTATAATACCTTCCCTTCCACTTCTCAGTCTTTTCCAGGTTCTACCTCCTTTTCCCAGCAGCACAGAGAGACGGGGATTGAGAGTTACAGTCAATTCATCACATGTTGTTTCTGCTACTTCCTACTCAAGGGGAGTGCTCCTTCCCCTGCTTCAGCCTGAGGTCCTTCCCACAGTGGGCAATTTCTCCAGCATGAGTCCTTCCCACAACTGCTCCAGCTTGTGTCTCTTCCATCGAGTGTAGTCCTTCCAGAATGGACTTCTTGAGCCTGGATCACTATCACAGGATCACAAGTGCTACTTGTAAATCTGCTGTAGTGTGGTCCTCTGTCTCCACAGGTCTGCAGATCCCTGCCAGGAGCATGCTCCAGCATGGGCTTCTCATGGCATCAACAGCCTTTTTCCAGGCATCCATATGGTCTGGTGTGGAGCTCCTCCATGGGCTGGGGGTGGATCTCTGTTCCACTGTGGACCTGCACAGGTTGCAGGGGGACAGCCTGCTTCACCCTATTTTATGCTGTGGCCTGCAGGGAAATCTCTTCTCTGGTGCCTGGAGTACCTCTGGCTCCCTCTTCTGCATTGGTCTCAGCGTCTGCAGAGTTGATTGTCTCACATATTCTCACTCCTCTTTTCTCTAGCCACAATTACTGCTGCACAATAACAATTTTTTTCCTTCTTGAATATGTTATCACAGCAGTTACTACCATTGCTGGTTGGCTCAGACTTGAACAGCAGTGGGTCCATCTTGAAGCCATCTGACATTGCCTCTGTCTGACTTACAGGAAGCTTCCAGCACCTTCTCACAGAAGCCACCCCTGTAGCCCCTCTTCCACTACAAAAACCTTGCCACACAAACCCAATACAAAATATAAGAATAAAAGTGATGTTTGGATTAGAAGATAACAGTTTTGGTGTAGGCTACATTGGAAGTCTGTCTCTTTCTGAGAAGCACAGACACGATTTGGGCAGATCACCAGTTAGAATAGTCCATGCACAACTTGTCTGATTGTTTCCTTCTGTGCTCTGGCACCCTCTAAGTTTGCAACACTTCAGTCTTCCCTGTGGTTCAGAAGAAAATATTTTTGTCTTCTCAAAGTCTTTGATTCAGCCTAATTTACCATGGATAGCACTGTTCAGTGGTAAAGAGTTCATTGCCATATACATAAAGGGGGGCAGAAGTTTGAGGGCAGAGGGAGCTCTGCCTCAGCCACAGGAGGTGATCAGTCCTATATCCATGGTGGACAGCCCCCGTCATGGGCTCCAAGAAAGGCTTTGTAGGTACCTTTGGAATTTAGAGTGGTTGAAGAGAGAAAAAGTGGAGGAAAATAGAAGGACAAGGAGATGAAAGATAATATTCATGTGTAAGCAGGTGCTTGAATGGCCATGCCCTGTGCCTGATCAGAGCACTCTGTAATTTCTTCTCTTAAACTCCATTTCTGACCATTTGCCTGAGTGTGTCTCGATCTGTGTGCACAAGGCTGTGGGAATTTCTGAGTGAAAGCAGCCAGAGTAGTACCAGAACTAAGAGGGGTTGTATGGGCAACCACTGCAGTGTGTGAGGGTGTGAGATCTAGCGAGTTTCATTCCTAGAGGGGAACCTTCCCAAAAAGAAATTGAGAGAACTCCTCATCAATCATTCAGTTTGATGAAGAATATTTGATTGTTATGTATAGATTCAGTGTTTTGCCGAATTAGGGCCTACAAGAAAAATGTATCATGTTTAAAAAAAATGCCCTTGATGGAAATAAGAGACAAGTATTTGTATTGCCTGCATAAGTTATCAGGCATGGTACAGATGGTGAGGGACTTTGCACTGCAGATGGGAATGATTCAGAAGATGATAAAAGTGCTAAATCCAAACCCTTGCTCTATCACCATCTAGGGATAGACATTGTTGCAGGAAAGTTTACATATAAAGTTTACTTTCAGCAAATATTCAGATCTGTGGGAGTAAAGGTTACATGACAAGAAAATTCAAACTTTTCCAATGGTAATGGGAATCTTTTTGGTACTAAAATAATAAAGAAGTTGTTCATATTATGCAGTCAGTACAGATCCTGAGATGCTGTGAAGCTGATGATATCAACAAACAAAACTGCTTTGGATAACTCTAACCTCAGCAGTGAGTACTTTAAGGACATCAGGATGAAACTACACTCAGACCACTAACATGCAAAATCTCCATAACCTGTGCCATGCTGAACAAGTCTGCAAGATAAAGGCACAGATAAAATACAGACATTTCTATGGCCACAGTTATAGCATATAAAACAACACTCTGAACAACTAGCAAACTAGTTCCATCTCTTACCTTCAGTTTATCTGCTGATTGATTCAAATGACAGTTTATAAAAAGGAAAACCATCACTCATATTTCATGCCAGGAATGTATTCTAAGAAGGCTTGTTATTAAAAATAGCAATACAGCTATCCAGTGGGTCTTTTATTTCCTTTTTCTAAAATCATAATAGACTCCTTATATAGAAAAGGGAAATATTGTTCTGTCCTAGGCCTTTTCTTAGCCAAGACAAGACATACAGCTGCTCTAAGAGAAGTAGAAACTTTTAGTTATAAAAGCTCTTTTCTAAATTAAGTTCATTTTCTATACTTTTTCTCCAGCTCTATTGTAATATTACTAAATTTTAGAAAGTTGAAAAGACCATTCTGAATAGTGAATGTGAAAAATAGACCAATATGGTGTTCAGATCATTTTAGTTTGCTTCAGGGTCTCTAAAAAGTTAAGATGTAACTATGGTAAATTTTAACAGCAATCTGGGGATAATTACAGAATATTTTTCATTATTTTCCTTGAATTTGGAAGTATTATGTGTCTTAGAATGTCTGTTTCATGTACAGTTTAAAATTTCTTCAGTTGTTATTTGATAATTTGTTATGTGAACAGGAGTCTACATTTGGGAAAGGTAGTAAATTTAATTTTCTAGAAAAAGACCTGAAGATTTCTCTAAATGATATTTATGTTGTTGTAGATTTAGTTAAATAGGGAAGATTTTAGCGAGTTTTTTGCGTACCACCACATAATTCTGAGCATGGGGAACTACCCCTACTACCCACACACCCCCCATTTGAGCTGAACTAGGGAAAGCCTGTCTCCAGCATATTGGGACCTGCTGGAAAGGTGAGTCCCTGAAGTAAAGCATTCCAAGAAGTCGGGAGACAGTGAGATAAGAACAGGATCGCACTGGATGTTTCTTGGTACCTTGATTTTTGCTTGCTGGACCACAGCAGACCTTTGAAGCCTCTTTCCTGGAGAACTGCTCTGCCTCAAGTGCAGCTGTTTTCGGCCTCAGCCACAGATGTCTTTTGCACTGGATGGGGACTGTTCCTGCCCCAAGCTGAGCCGTTCCACCATTATTTCTCATTTACATCACATGTAACTCAGATTGTCAATGAAACTTTTATTTTTCATTTCTAAACAAATTGGGGTCCCTTATTTGAACTACTGAAAAACTGCATTTTCATTTAAGTAGCTTGGGTACACGGAATTAGGTCAGTTTATCTCAGTTAGGACTTTGTCTCACATAGCTTAGATTGTTTTGTTCCCCACCCTCCTCCCCCCCCGCCCCCCCCCCCAAAAAAAAAGACTAAATTATTGGACCTGAGCCCAGAATAAATAGGAGACAAAATCTGTTTGTTTGGGGTTTTCTATGGTTACATTAATGATAGAGAGTATACATAAATAATATGCACTGCAATGGTTGAGTGGGACTTTAGGTCCAGAATTTAGTCCGTTACCTAGAGGGGTGTACTCCCCCTGCTGTTCCCCACCATGTGGCCCTCAGGGAGCCCACAATGACCCACACAGAGACCACAGGAGAGGGACCAGAGAGAGAGTTTATTGCTCAAGGGTGAAGGTTTATATGGGGTTTGGAGGGATCCAAAATCTACCAATAGGAAGCAAAGGGGGTTTGGCTCTGTACCAATAGGAATAAAAGGTTAATAACCAATAGAGAGAGGTAGATAACATCCAATCAGAACACTTTTGTAACCTTCTTCCAGACCCCCAGACACATTCCTCAGGGGTGAAACAAGAGTTCTCCCAAGGGATTTTGGGAAGGAGAAGCAGTGACTTTGCAAAAAAAGACAATAGAAACCATTTTGTACATTTAAACATTAAACCCCTCAATTTTAAAGTCACTAGAGTTAGCTTCTTCATTTTCTTCACAAGTCCACTTCTGTCAGGACATTTTCCATTCCAGATATTGTAAATCGAATGCTCAAATGCACAGCTCATCTTTGCATTGTTTCTCATTGAAAAATAAATTAATACTCTCCAATAAAACATCTAGTAAGTGTCTTGACACAAATCACTCAAATAGCCTGACACAATGCAAGAAAGATTGCACTGGCATCAGAAGTGTTGGTAAAGCCTGACATTTTACCCTAAGAAAGATGAAACATTAGAAACAGTAAAAAGGCCTTCACAATATCACATCAGGGCAAATAAAGTCAGAACAGGTAAATAGAACAATTTGTCTGATAAATCTGAAAAAAAAAAGTATAACCATCAGGTTATAGTCAGACTGAAATTTGATTATGGTATATGTCCACTAAGACTGCACATCATAACCTGCATACAGAACCCAATCTAAAAACTTGCACAAAATCAAGCTTAGAAAAAATATGGTATCTTTGAGAATCTCTTAAAGCTTTACTTGTTTTAATATAGAGAGCAATAAATGAGATGGAAAACTCAGCAGTTGAAACATTCAAATGTATTTGTTTATGTTCCAGACTGTCATTGAGAAAAAAGAATTTACAAGCTTATCCTGCATCTATGTGTGTTAACTCAAGCAGTAACAGAAATTCTTCAGAGGACCTTTTCAGATCTTTACATGTGGCATACAGAACAGAGACAAATTAGACACCTTGTAAAAGACAGAGAGCACAAGGCATTAGACAAAAACTAATGGGAAACACTTTTATTGCCTTCCAAGTGAACATTAAATAAGAGTAGAATTCTGGAATGTCACTTTCTCAATGGACTGGAAACTATTTGCATTGATTCTACAATAGACCAAGAGCATCTAAAAGCTTTTAGTGTTTTGATGATTGTCGGAAAGTTTTACAGAAAAATGTTTTATCACAGTGATGAATGGATAAGTCCCACAAATTCACTATTGAATAGCCTAATTGGCCTATTCAGAACAGAGTTTATAAAAACAACCAGTTCAGCTGAACTAAGAATATTCAGAGCCCTTCTGTGTTTGAGTCACAAGTCTAGGAGTGATAAGAATTTCTTATCTGTTAGGTTTCCTTTTGTGGCTTTACCAAATTCACTCAGATCCAGTCCATGAAAGGCTATGGGTAGACCTTAAGCATCAAAATCACAAATTCTCAAACATTCTGCTTACTTGATGGCCAAAGATGGAAGAATTTAACCTTCACCACATGTGAATATTGAAATTCTTTCCTTTTACCTCTGCATACACCCAGAAGTGTCTCAGCTTGGAGAACATTTGAGCTATTTTAGATACTTAATTTAACAGAATCACAGAATATGCTGAGTTGAATGGGACCCACAAGGATCACTGAGTGCAACCCTTATCCCTGCACAAAGCCATCCTCTCAAGGCCTTTCATCATCTTTGCTGCCTTCTTTAGGAAGCTCTCTAATAGTTTAATACCTTTCTTATATTGTGGTGATCAAAACTGCCCACAATTTATTTCCTGCTGGAATCAAAAAATGCTAAAGATGACAGCAAAAACCAGAACAGGGGACTTGCAAGGTGTTAGGAATCAGTGATAATGAAATATGGGAGATATTGTTAATAATATATTAACAGAAGATATGTGTTAATCAAAGTTTAGGTCACATGAAGTTCATGTATGTGCAATGTAACATATTACTTATGTTACCTGTCCAGTAGATAAACATCAGAAGCCAGTATGGGCTATAGCATGAAACAGTAAATATTTGTCTAGAAATATAAATGAGGGACACATGCTGGAAACTCTCACTCTGAAGCACTTAGAAAATTCGTATACAGCACAGACAAACAATCTGGTGTTGTATTGGTTCTGGCTCAGGTGGAGTTCATTTTCCCATAGCAGCCCTCACGGTGTTGTGCTTTGCATTGTTAACTAGAAGGATGTTGATAACACACTGGTGTTTAGGCAACTGCTGAGTGGAGCTGGGACAGCATCAGCACTGTCTCTCAACATTCCTCCCCACTCCTCTGGCCCCATCAAGACATGAGTCGGCCAGCAGACTCTAATAAAGGGATATTCCACACCATATGACCTCAGCTCAGATATAAAAGCTAAAAGAAGGAGAAGGAAGGGAGCAGGGCTTTGTTATTTACAAGGTTTGCCTTCTGGAACAACCTCTCCACATGCTGAAGTCCTGCTTCCCAGGAAGTGGCTGGACATTGTTCACTAACAGGAAGTAGAGAATAAGCCTTGTAATTTTCCTCTCTGGCTGTGTGCACATAAACTTTCACTTTTGCTTTAGTAAAATGCTTTATCTCAACTTAAGAGTTGTTTTCCATACTACTCTGCCTCTCCCCTGTGGGGCTGGGAAAGGGGAGTGATAGAGTGGCTTGGTGGACACCTGATGTCTAGCCAAGGTCAAGCCACCACAAGTGTTAGATTTTATACCAACAAGTTACCATAAATAACATCAAAAGTTAAAGGCATTTCCAAAAAATACTGCTGAGAAGCAGGAAATAAGACTGTCACCCAGTTTGCTTCTGTTTCAGGACCTTGAAGTGCACAACTTTATTTTATCTTTAAAAATCAATCTGCTGCTTGCATGACACATTTAGAATAGCAAGTTCTTATCTATTAACCAGTGACAGTTTCTACTGAGAAAGTTTATCAATGTGTGTCATGAATCATCATGATCAGAAACTATTCTAACAACTCTCAGCTATTAAACAAGATCTAAAGTTATATATATATATTTATCATAGATATATATATCATATATGCAAGGACATATATAGATATAGGCATGGAATGTCAAGCAGATCAATGATAACTAATTTATACAGTCTAGGAAATTATATCTATCTACCTCAGGCAATCAAAGTTTTCTTTAATAATTGCACTGGAACCTGTTTTTTAAGCAATTACAACTCAATTGCCAGCAAACATCTTAGATTAAAAGAAATGGCATTTTAAAATTACATCAATGAAAATTAAATGGAAATTAAGACTACCGCTGTCTAATAGGCAATCAGAAACATAGGAAGATATGAATTCCCAGAACTACTGAAATAAGTTTTGTTCTATATTTCCTAAGTTTTTTTGAATACTGTTGAAGAGGCATCATGGGACTGATCTAGTATGTACTCATTAACAGGAGTGCCACTGTCTTCAATGGGAATTCTACATGTCCTGTACATAGAAATTTGAGTCTACAGGCCATAAAGTTTCTTGTCAATTCCTAAATATGTACAAACCAGAGAACAGACACAAAATCTTTTTGATTTTGTTGTTATTTGTTGCTGGAGACTTACCAGTCATAGTAGTCAATGGTGGAAATCAATAATGTACTGCAATAAATTATCAACTGATAATTGAGCTTGAATATTATTTATTGATATTAAACTTGACAGTTAAAGGGCTAAGCTTCAGATATTATGTTAAATATATTTTCCCATAGGATACTTTGAATATTTTCCTTAATATTTAATGTGCTCTTGATATGAATGCAGAAAAGAGAAAATTAATAAAAAACTAATGAGAATTGGGTGAGTTTAGAAAATTCTCTGGTGGATTTATTATCTTAGAAAGTGGTATTCTAAGACATTTGGATAACTCAAGGGATCATCAAAAGCATACAGCTCCTTTAATATCTTGGTTTCCAACCATTCCATATAAGTGCCTGAATTTAACATACAATGTCTATTTAAGGCCCATAAGAATGGAGCAGTATCCTTGATCCCAATCCTAAAATTGTATCTCCTGAAAAGAGGGGAGATATTAGGAATTTAAGAGTTAGCCTGAGCTCTAAATGAATTGTAGTGTTCTGCAGACAAATCTGATTGACAAAAAATAGTAATGTGTCAAAACATTTCATTTTTTCCAGGCTTTAGTTCATTTGTATAGCAACCGTGGTGCTGCAGGATTTTATTATGAATTAAATAAATTCTGATAATGGATGGACTGGTGATTACTAAGATCTCATATTTCTATAACCTGCAGTTAGGGGTTAGAATGTGCATGGGAAAAAAAGCAAAACACTATATATATTGTAGAAACAAGGAAAATTATTTCCTGCTTTTAGAGGAACTGAAGTTTTTACATTGTGCTTAAAACTTCTGCAGCTGGCTAACTGTGAAGTCAATAGAATCAGTCACAGACTTAGATGTTAAGTTTCTAAAAAACTTCTTTCCATTGGTGTCACGTGAAAGGGAGGAGGGAGACAGAAATGCAAAAAATTCTAGTCTTAACTGTATTAAGAAATTATTAGCAATACGTGCTTCCAGACAATCAGATGCTTATGTTCCAAACATTGCCTATCAACTACGGACAGCACACAGGTTGGAAGGGTTTCTGACCTCTAATATGAAGCTACACTTAAGCCAGGGAGAACTCATCAGGTAAATAACCGCTTCCAGAAAAATTAGAGCCTTATGAACCCAGCACTGCCTGTCAAACTGCTGGACAGAACACAGGCTGGAAGGTTTTCTAACATCTGATATGAAGCCACACTTAACAGCTAGAAAAGTACTTTCCCCACAACAGCTCCTGAAATAACATTTATTAATACAAGTATGTGACAGTTATTGTGGGTTCTGCTTTGCCGGTGTTAATGTTTAGCTGCAAGATTGTATTTAATTGATATTAAAAGAGCCCAAAAGAAACCAGCACAAAACATATTTTACAGAGACAAGAATATCAAACTCAAGTTTCAATACAACAATGTATCCCATTTTCATGATGTTATGGGTTTAGCCAGGTGGGCCTAAACTTAGGTTTTAAAGTTCAGCTAGGCCTAGGATTGTCAGCTGATTTAAGCTGGGCTGAGCTAGCTAACAGCCGACTTCTTCCAGCCAATAATATTGTATTCCATACCATGCTACATCATCTCAAAGGGTGTAAAATCCAGTGTGTGGGAGTGGCTTAGTCAGTTCTGCCATGGCCGAGGTACAAGCCGGAAGTGATCCAGCTTCTGTCTGGGAGCAGGCCTTGCATTTTGTTTGCATTCAGGGAAGTAGAAACATTTTTGTTGTTACTCTTTCTATTTCTTGCTAAGTGTCTCTCAGAGTACTTACAGATCTAGTGTAATAGACTTTGCTTTGTATTAATTGGGGAGTGGGAAGTTATTCCTTGTTATATATATGTAACTTGTGTAAGTGTGTGTTATATTGTAGTTTCCTCTTTATTTTCTCTTTTCTGCATAAATACATGTAGTTAGTTTCAGCATAAACCTGGTTTTTGAGGGTTTTTTCCTCTCCCTCTTCTTTTCCCCTTCACTGGTTGGGGGGAGAGCAACCCTTTTCACTCTGTTCTGGACAGCTGGCATTTTGCCAGCTCAACCCAGGACACATGACAGACAAAAACTAGCAACAAAGAACTACTAAGCAGAAGCACAGCCACCTAAAACACTTATCTAGACACTGAATAACATAGGAAATTAAAAAAGCTTGCACACCACTCTCTCTGTAATACAAAGGAAAAGTAACAGAGCTGCTTCTTATCAACATACATGCTGAAAAAGAAACTGCACATTGCAAAAGAAAGCAATATAAATTATCAAAGTGTAAAGCAAGTTACTGTTATTAGTATTAAGGTAGCAAAACACAGTTAGTAAAGGAGGTGCTTGTAGAGTAAGAATCAAAGTAGCTGTTAGCATAAGATGTAAGATAGAATGTATAAAGGAACAAGCTTTGTAAGAAAGTAAAGTTAAGAAAGTAAAGTATAGAGAAATAGAAAGTACAAGGTCTTCTTACCCCTACATTGTTCCAGGAGGTAGGAGGAGGCAGGACAAGTTGCCACCAGCTACCTCAACAGAGATGATGGTGTTTCTCCCTCTCTCCTGCAGTTAAAACTGCATTTCTTTTTATACTTTTTTTCTTAAAGGGGGTTCGTGTGACTATAGTCAAAATGTTCTGGGAGGTGATACAGATGCCTGAGGAGGGTGGGCTCCTTGAGTCTGTAGGGACAGGATGCAGCAAAGGAAGGCCATGCTAATTTAATACATTCCATTCCTTGGTAACACCTATGACTTATCATTTTGCCTTTGCTTTTGTCTTCTGCTGGGAGCACCCCTCCAGGGGACTGAGGTGTTTCCCTCAACCCATCCAGGCTTATCAGGGCCATCACTCCACAACTGGTATAGTGAAGAGAATAAGTAATATGCAAAGACTATAAGGAGAAAAAAAGTCTTTTATAAATAAGTGGATTTTCATTTTTTATGATAATGATCAAGTAAGAATCCATTAGTCCTAGCTACTGGTATTGCCCTGAGAGCTAGTTATAAAGACCTTAACTAGGAATAATGGTTACACAGCCTTTGATTATACTGTGTAGGATGATTTACATTAAAGTCTTCACAATAATATAAATGTGTTTCATTTTTAAACTCAAACTGTCTAACTGCATTTTGGGAGAAGAGGATAGAAAGTGAAAGAAAGAAATACAGCAGGAAGAATTGGCTGGGATATGAATACTAAACGAAGATAATAATTTTTCAATGAAAGCAGTATACCAAATGAAATTATAGATCAGGTTAAGCCATTAGACATTATGTGAGCAATGTCTGAGCAACCACAAGCTTTCTTATAGTGAAGTTTAATGAAGTTTGGTTTTGTGTGGCTTTCTAGGACACATTACTTCAGAAGAAGATGTTACAGCTAAGGAAAAGCAAGAAAGTCATTCAAAACATGGTAAATAACACTGATAAGTAGAGCATATTTCCTAATATATAACCATAGTTTTTCTGGTTAGTCATAAATTGTCAGAAAGCAAATTTTATTCCTTTTACTATATCAGCAGAATGACTAGTTTTAGATACTGATGTCCCATCTCAGCTGATTCAGAATACTTTTTGTTAATACTCTGAGTCTTTTAAAATTGTAACTGTAATTTATAAAAACTGTCACCAAATCCATTATTTTTCTTTTAAATACACTTCTTACTATATTCTTCTTTCTGATATGTTAAAAAATGCAGTTATAATCTGTAGATGTTCTGTGTCTTGCACCTAAGAAAAAGAAGCTTGTCTTTCTTGTAATTTAAGGGATAAATATCAACCCATAAAGAACTAATTTCAAAACACTTTCCTTGCTGGAAAAAAAAAAAAAGTAGAGCCCCTTTCAAAGTGCCTGTATGACTTTCCCCAAACATATACACTGACATAATCTGAAAGTGTCTGACAAACCTGATCTCTGGGAAAGACTTGCAGGCAGTTGTTGAGAAAATAAAGCCCCCATAAACAAACAAACCAAACAAAGTGAAACAATACAGAAACTCTAACTCACATGTTTATGAATCATCTGCATGCTGTTCACCTGTTTTGTTTTATTTGACTTTATTGTTAAGTCTCAGGAAACAAGCATGCCTCAGTAGGAGTTGAAACTTGACCTAGCAGGCTAGCATTGATGCTCCTTGGAGCACTGATGGAAGAGGTTTATGCCATGATAAATTTAAATATCAACTAAAATTCAAAATTCTGCTTCAGCATGGAAGAAAATAAACCAAGTTGTGAATAGGTGGCTGTGATGTGTAAACCTGTTGTGATTAGGTGGTGTGAGAGTGACGGTTAGCTTGAAATCTGATAGTGGATTCAAAGCCAAATCTAACTACATATAGACTTGGAGAGTTAGGAGACAGTCATTCCTACTCTAATGCAGGAAAGTTATAAAAGCAGGTAGAACACATTTTTTTCAAAGGGGTAATATTCAAGGACTTCTGTCCCATACTTCAACATTTGGAAAATGGAACATTTTTCTGTTCTTCTTGGCTTGGTGGAGAATGAGGGCATTAACAAATGTCCTGGTTTGAGGGGAAAAACTAAAATATTTACCCACAAGCAGGGGAGGAGGCCTATATATACATGTAGGTGTGTGTATAACTATAAACAGACCAGAGCAAACCACTTCCCCAACACCACAGAGGAAAAACAAACAAAACAACAACCCCGCCCAACAACAACCCCTCACAACAAGAAGTTTCCTTCGGGAGAAGGGTTATACTTATGGCAGTATGAGTATCACAGCCCGGCTGGCTGCGGAGTGAGTTTCCAGTCCCTCTCCAGCGAGACAGACGAGTGATGAGCTCTCAGATGAACTCTGTCTCTTCCCCCTGTGCTCCCTGTCCAAGAAAGAAGAAACACGAGCGGACAGAAGCAGTCCCGGGACAGGAAGCAGCAGCGAGCCGACTTCTCCTCAACCCCGCACACACCCCCAACTCATAGCCGTGTGTAGTCCCCAAAAACAAAAGAGACAAACCTGCCCCCACCCAAGTGATCAGCAGTTAACTACTTTTTTTGTTAATTACTGGCATGGACAGTTAGTGGCAGGGGAGAGAATTTACATAATAATTCCAAACTACAACAACAAGGGACAGGGAAAACTGTCTAAGATGAGCATTGCACAAATATCCCAGTATCAAATTTCATGGTGTTTTGCTTCACATGTGGTAACCAAAAGAATTTACAGGAAAAGTTGAAGACACTCACAAAACTGCTGCGCAAAGATGCATTGTGGAATTGTTAATATACCACCAAAATCAGAAGGAAATATTTTCTCAGGAATGTATATAATAGAATATTAAATGGACTTACTGTGTCAACATAATACTTTCTTTAAGACTCCATCTCCCAATTGCCACTTCAGAACAATTAAGAGCTGTAAAAAATACTGTAACACAAATAATGAGCTAAACCAAATAATTAACCCCTCTGCAATTAGATAAAGGATAACAGCAAAGACTAATATTCATAATATCCCAGGCAGTCAGGAATAAGACAAAGGGGGACGGGCTTAAGCTCTGCCAGGGAAAATTTAATTTTGAGATCAGAAAAAAAATTTTAACAGAGAGAGTGCTCAGGCATTGGAATGGGCTGCCCAGAGAGGGTGGATTCACCATCCCTGGAGATTTTTAAATGCAGATTGGACGTGGCACTGAGTGCCATGATCTGGTAAATGGACTGGAGTTGGACCAAGGGTTGGACTCGATGATCTCGGAGGTCTTTTCCAACCCAGTCGATTCTGTGATTCTATGATATAATAATGATCACATTTTGCTCCTTTACAGCTTCCTTAGCTGTATAAAAGATACTTATAGCCATAAAAATTAAAAAGAAAAATTGAAATTATGAAGCCCAAGTGATTGCACTGAGTCTGGACAACATCCCAAGGGAGAGTTGCAGAGGTGGGACAAAGGAAATCAAGAAGATTTGGGGAGAGATGAAGGGGTGATGTTCCCTTTGTCTCTGTCCTCCTCCCTCTCTCTATTCCCCTCTTTGCTCCTCCCTCCTTCTTTCCCTTTTCCTAAGACAACAACGTGCTGGGACTTCTCACAAAACCACAGTTTAGATGGTTGTGATTGTGAAGGGATTAACGTTTCTGAATACTCGTTCTGGTAAAGTTGGTGTTTCTGTATGGCTGGTAGCTGTGAGTGGGTTAAAATTTGCAGTTATTTTTGCCATTCTAATGGTTGTTTACATAAGAACCTTGAATGTAATCTCACCCTAATGTGGGAACCTTGAATTGCTCTCCCCTTCTCCTAGGTGAAAGATGACAACAATGCAGTGTGGGTTTTTTCCCAGGCTTGATTTTCGCAATCAAATTAAGATGGACAAACCAATCATCATTACCCACTACATATGTGGACTTAATTTATTGGGTTTCCTTATTCAGAACGATATCTAAATGCAAGCCTAACTTGGCAGAAATAGGAATTATGGTGGAGGAAACTACTCCCTGATTTTTCCCCTTAGCAAGAGGGGTATTCTTTGGTTTTACTTCTGTCTTACTTGTTTAGATAAGCCTAATATCTGGAAATACTTATTCATTATAATTTTTTTCCTGCTGCTCAAATTTAAGTGGTTTTAAACTTTATGTGTATTCAGAGAGGTAAAATATTGTACTATACAGTTGTTCTAATCCTTTATCAGAAGGTGCTCTCAATGTTCTCTCAATGCAACTTCAGTGACAATGTGAGGATATCTCTTCATATTTAGCTGACTGTGATATATATGCTCTGGTAACATTGGCAATGGAAAGTTTATCTATTTTTTTTATGGGAAATCACACAAAAGCAGCTGAGTAGCAAGGTGTTTCCCAAGTATAGGTTAAATGAGAATACCTTTTTTAGACTTTAGGTAATATTTTTAGATTTACTTTACATCTAACTTACCAGTACTCTCTTGGCTTCAGTAGAGAATGACAGATGATTACACCAATACCTTTCTAAAAACAATATCACTCTTTTCTTCTCTGTAAACAGGATACTGCCTTATCTGATGAGAAGGGAAAGATTCAGTGAAGATTGTTTGAGAGTTTAGAGAAAGTCTGGATTAATAACTGGTAATATATCCCCATACAGATAGGGCACACTCTTACCATTTCTTTTGATAACCTTCAGGCTCCGTTCAGTCCAGGGTAGACATGGAAATATGTTTCCACCTTCTCATCTTCAAATACAGTCACAACCATACATGTTCCTGTGTTATAGGCAGACAGTCTTATGAGTCATATTGATGTTCTGCACCTCCCTTATTAGTCATGAGTTCATTGGTACTGTGTTCACCTCTTAGAGGCAGAATAAGAAATTCAGTATAAATTATTCAAGTTCTGTTTTCTTTTAATATAAAATACTAATTGATTACTGACAGATCACAGACCCACATCACACCTGTACACTGACTATACCTCCAAAACCAGCTGAGATAAGGTAAAGTTTGGATTCCAAAATAGTAATTTCTTTATATGAATTACTGGCATCCTGTCTTATATTTAGCCATTGTTCAGGGTAATATTTTCACCTCTTACTGCCTTTTTTAATCTGTGCAGGAGTATGATAATAGAAAATTTGTGAAGTTTGGTGTCTAGATTATTTCCCTAGAAACACAATATTTATAGAAGGTACTTATTAGAAGTACTTTACTCTTCTCAATAGCACAATACAGGAATCTCAAGGCAAATCATGTAATTCATACCATGACCTACCATGTATTTTTCATTGACTAGAAATGGTCTGAATTCAATATATGGTCCTTAGAGAATGAAATGATCCCACTAGAAGTCCAGATGAATTGTACCTGCTGCCTTCATGGAAAACTGCTGCTGGCTGGTTGAAACATTCAGCAAGATTCCAGGGCTGGCTACTGAAAATCTGATATTGCACATTAGATCTTTTCCCATTTTAGTGTCCTTACAGCAAATATATAAAAAAATAGGCCTACAGGTTATTTGTGTCTTATGCTTGATTAAAAACCCTTGTTTAGACCATGTAGAGCACTTCAGCATTGCCCCAGTTTTCTCAATTCTATTTCTATTTATTCTCTTTTTTCTTCTCTTTTTGTGCTTCTTCAACTGATGTTCTTTTGGTTCTTCATTGTCATATTGTTTCTTTCTATCATTGTCTCCACATCTGAACTTAAATTGAATGTATTGTCATTATTTTCTACATTAAAAAAAAAATCTCCCTTTCCCCTCTCTTCCCATTTCTGTCTTATTATTCCCTCTCTTCCACCCGCCCCCCCCCTTCTCTTCTTCCTTCTGTTGTTCCACATCTAGTTAATTTTATTTTTGATTCTTTTACCCTTATGCAAAGTTACAGTGTTGTTCTATGAGTAGTAGAGAGAATATGTTCACTTTTTATTTGGCATTTCCTTTAACTCTGTGCTAACTTTCCAGTGGGTTGGTTTTGCATCTGATCTAATAAGTGCTCCATACTATTGATGTCTTTCCTTTGTTGTCCTCATGCCCTGTTTGATACCATGGCATCATGGGCAGAGCAGCTCTGCATGAATCTTTGCATTTTTCTGCTGGTGATATTTTGTTAAACGTTGCTCAGTGATTTTCAGCATTGATTTGACTTTGATGGTATTCTGAGTATCTCCTCTACTTGATATATCTGCTTTTATCAGAAAAGCTCAGTTTCTTTTTCACCTGCTTCTTTTTTCATCTAAACTCATAGTAAGGTTCTGTTTCACTGTATACCTTTCTTCTTTTTTTTTTCTTTCCCTTCCTTAGTAGTGTTGTCAAACATTGTCTAAATTGTTGAGGTTTCCATAAGTCGACCTGCTGCCCTCAAATTCTCAGTGTTAGCTTGGACTCTATGGCCTGCAATAGTTTTCAGTGGGTTTATTTTGGATTTTTTATTCAGTACCTTTTATTGAGAGACTGTGTTCACTTAGCAAGTTGAGAAAATCTTGAACAAAGCTTGAGGAGTTTTTTTCCCTAGACAATGCAGCCTGGAGCAGAAGAATGAATGAGCAGATTCTGAACACTTCTAAACAGATAAAGGGCTGGGAAATACAGTGATGATAATGATAGAGAAACATTAAGAAGTCAATAAGCATCCTAATCTGAGAAACTAACAGTCTTAAATTATATGTCTGAGGAACAAGAACAAAATATTTGATGGGATTTGGAGAGTGAGGGTAGCAGTTGGAATTAACATAGAATTAAAATGCAATTCATGCTACTATTGGTAACATCTGTACTCTAACCCTTGAAGTCATCTTTTGGGGGATACTGGTCAGCTACTTGGCCTTTTCAGTACTAACACACCCTAAACCAATAATGCTGCAGTGTATTTTCTGGTCAGATCAGATTCACTGGGCAACTGATTTTGGATTGCTCCATTCTACTTGTTGCCCAGGAACAGATTCCACCACAAATTGTTGAAATTCCTGACCTTACCCAGAACCCTGCACAAAATTGACAGGGCTCTGTCAATTTATTCCATTCCACTATATGAATAAAAGTAGTTTCCCTTCCTTCTTCTCCATTTAGAAATGTAGAAATACTCTGTAGCCACCAGTTGCTGTGGAAATAGATTTTTTCCATAACATTTCTACACACCAAAAAATATTGTCTGCTGGTTGATCAGGAGCTGCTAGAGGGCCACACTGAAGGTTTTAAGTTTTCACTGTTGTTACATTTCACAGAACCACTTCCTTTTTCTCTCATGGGTTTTACCAATGACCGTTACCTGTTATTCAGTCTTTTGGTTATATATGACCATCTCTTGAGCTATCAGAAAAATCCATTTTCCCCAGGTGCCAAACCCCACAATCCCTATCTTTTAAATAGCGCAACCACAGTATCTGAATTTTGCAGCTTCTTTTTACTGCCTGTGTCATTATATCAACTTTCAGTAGTCCCTTCTGTTTCACAGCTCTGGTGAAGGTCTTCATTCACAGAACAAAGTTATACTAACAACCCTATGTGGCAGAGTGGAACCCAAATCATTACAAACCTCACTGACTGTTCATTTGTCTCAGAACTTAGAGAACAAAATAGAAATCACATAAAGAGGTGTAATTAGCAGAAAGAGATGCTAAAAATATCAAGTATTTATTTTCCAAAAACACTGTGCTCTGTCCTGAAAGCAGTGTGTAAAGCATTAGGTTACATACATTACATAACTTCACTATATGAATTAATAAGTAACACTGAGCTTTTAATTTGTTTAGCAGAACAAAAATAAAATTATCCACTAGAAATACAACAGTTATTGATGCACCCCACCATGATGGTGTTGGCAGTTCATGCACTTTCAAGAAGCATTAGTGCACGACTTGTTCTACAGATAAACACAATGCAATCACATGCACTGATTGTAGATCAGGTTAGACCATAAAGAGTTTATTAGGAAAAGAAATGCTATAGGAGCAGTATGGAAGTGAAAAAACTTCAAGATCAAAATGCCCAGTAGCTCTCTCATGAATTTATCCTGTTTGTATTCAGCCCTCTAGAAGACAAGGCAATCATGGCACTCGGCAATAGGACAAGGGGGCACGGGCTTAAGCTCTGCCAGGGCAAATTTAAGTTGGAGATCAGAAAAAAATTCTTTCCAGAGAGAGTAATCAGGCATTGGAATGGGCTGCCCAGAGAGGTGGTGGATTCACCATCCCTGGAGATTTTTAAACGCAGATTGGACGTGGCGCTGAGTGCCATGATCTGGTAAATGGACTGGAGTTGGACCAAGGGTTGGACTCGATGATCTCGGAGGTCTTTTCCAACCCAATGGATTCTATGATTCTATGATTTTATGTGCGCTTTAGAAAGTTGACACTAACGAAGACTAGACACTACAGGAGGAGTACAAATTGTTCAGAAGAAGTAGGCCAAGAATTCAACTAAATACTGATGTATTATGATTTATATGAGCCTAAATCATTGTTACAGTGAAAGTAAACAAAACAATATGCCAAACTCTTTATTCTTGATCTACACTGTTATGCACTTGGTGGGGCAAAAAGGTTAAAAGCAGCCAATTTTTCTTGAAAAACTAATATTTAGAAGACTTGGTGGAAACTAAATATCAATGATGTAAATGCAACTCCACACATCAGAATATAATGGCATTGTTAATAAGAAGATTCAAGTAGAAAAAATATCTTTAAGGATTTGATTACAGTGTTTCTTCTTTGATGTTGCCTATTTAGCTAATTTTAATTATTTATTGATTGATTGATTCTGTACAGAATCATAGAATCATAGAATCATAGAATCTATTGGGTTGGAAAAGACCTCCAAGATCATCGAGTCCAATCCTTGGTCCAACTCCAGTCCCTTTACCAGATCATGGCACCCAGCGCCACGTCCAATCTGCGTTTAAAAATCTCTAGGGATGGTGAATCCACCACCTCTCTGGGCAGCCCATTCCAATGCCTGATTACTCTCTCTGTAAAAAATTTTTTTCTGATACCCAACTTAAATTTCCCCTGGCAGAGCTTAAGCCCATCGTGCCCCCTTGTCCTATTGCTGAGTGCCTGGGAGAAGAGACCAGCTCCCACCTGGCCAGAACTTCCCTTCAGGTAGTTCTAGACAGTGATGAGGTCACCTCTGAGCCTCCTCTTCTCCAGGCTAAACAACCCCATCTCCCTCAGCCTCTCCCCGTAGGGCTTGTGCTCCAGTCCCTTCACCAGCCTTGTTGCTCTTCTCTGGACCCGCTCCAGCACCTCAATATCCTTTCTGAACTGAGGGGCCCAGAACTGAACACAGAACTCAAGGTGTGGCCTCACCAATGCAGAGTACAGGGGAAGGATCACTGCCCTGGTCCTGCTGGTCACGCTATTTTTGATACAGGACAGGATCCCATTGGCCTTCTTGGCCACCTGGGCACACTGTTGACTCATGTTGAGCTTCCTGTCAATTAGTACTCCAAGGTCCCAGAATGTTATCAAGCAGGTTTTTCATTGGTTTTGTATTACCTTGGACTGCTGCTTGGAGGTGTTCCAACATCAAGGCTGGATGGATTTTGCTTTATGGGCAGGGAGGAAATTGATGTTGGTTACCTGAATCATGCTATAGCTGTTATTAGTGTGCAGCATCACTGCACAGCCATTCAATTTTAGACTTCTAGACATACAGTTACTGAATGTTTGGTAAAGAGTGGTTATCACAAAGATAGTATTATAACTGAAGTCAGACAATATCATTCCTCTCATTTTTCATTGGCAGTATTCACTATTTTCTTTATAAGCCCTACACTTTTTGCTTTTGGTAAGAGTAACAAGATATTTAATCTTTCTCCATATGTAAAACTGACACCAATTCAAAGGTTACATCAGTGTAACTGAGATAAACTGCTGCTATGATAACAAGGTGTTCTGCCTTTGGTTCTGTTTTCCTTGAATTGTTTTTTTCAGTTTTTTTTCAATGTTTTTTAAAGCTGATATTAACAGGCCTTCCAAAAATTTGTGCACTGAATAAACACTTATTGTAAGTATAGGCCCAAGCTTGCAAAATATTTCAGTTTCTTAATAGCTATTTATTTAAAATGGTACAAAGAATGTTCTCAAATTTAAAACAAAATCATAAATTTAGATATCATATTTGAGAAATGAGATTGATTTTCTTGTGATAAAACAACCCACTAGGCACACAATATGCTAGCTAGTAATCCAAAAAGAAACTGAATATTGATACATCCTTCATTAAGCAGCTATCACTGTGATTTATTTTCTTTTTTTTTTTTTTTCAGGGAAGAAGGAGTTTAAGGGAGCAATGATTATTCAGAAAGCACATAAGTATGTCATGTAAAACAGATAGTTTTAGCACTGTGTAATGTTATTATGTTTTTAAGTCAATTTATTAATTGACTCATCATATTTGCTCAGCCTTTTAGGCTGGAGTCAGTTATTTAAGACCATGGAAAATATCAGGCCTCTTAAACTGTTTTTCAAGTGATAGGTGTAACAAGTATATAATAATCAATCTTCTACTTTTTTTTCTTTTATCTTTTCCTTTTTCTATCCTTTTCTTTTAGTTCGATTGACATTCTATAGTATAGATAGAAAAAAAATTGTAAGACAAAACACATTTTGAAACAAGAAAAAAGTCCACACACAATTCTCATATTTAAAGTTTAACAATTTCTCAATGTCAGTTTGATAGACATTAGTTTGTCTGAAAACTTTTGTTGTCTTATTCATAGCAAAGGATCAGTTTGAATTCTTCCCTTTACTGTTGTCCTAAATTTTGAAAATTTGACCTTTTTAATCAAAACTCATTTCTTACCATTGGTGAGAGAAGATCATGGATGTCTTGTTTTATATTTTTTCTTTTCTCCCCTCCCCTCCCTCCCCCTTGAAAACAATGTGCCTATTATCTTTTCAGAATTATTTGAGGAGTTTGATGAAAAGTGATACTCATTAGTCATTCCTTTGCTTCCTGCTGATTTTCTCAACCAGGTTTCCCCTGGGTAACAATAGATCTCTGCTGTAAATGTTTCATTAGCCATTACATTAATTTGCAAATATTCCATTTTTATTATAAAATTTCCTTGACAGAAAACACCACGAATTATTATCTGCCATTGCTGGAGGAAAGTAATTTTTAGAGCTAAAGATAACTTTGAGTTTCTTCCATGATGATTTTTGTATTTGCTTCTCGACAGCCTGTCTCTAATTTTGTTGGCAACATTAACATCTCTAGTTCTGATTGATGATCATGATTTGGAAGACATTTACAATTTATGTAATGTCCCGTAAGAAAGTACCTCACTGCCAACAAAAAATTGCTGTAATTTAAGACATATTGCTGTCAATAACTACATAAGGGTTAAGTACATATAAGAAATCTTTAGGTACCTCCTTAATCACATTATTATAAATGCTTTACACTGTATAAATTTGACATTTATATTAAACATGAAAAAACATGAGTCCAGATCTGTACATGACTACGCACTGTGCCTATAGAAAGATTATTTTTACACTTCCAAAAAGTAGTTGAGATTTCTGATAATGGCTATGAGGGAAACATTGTCATCACACATGAAAAGACCTGACCACGCTCTTCAGAGGCCAAGTCAGTTCAGTTTCAGTGGAAAGATGTGAATTTATCTGATGCCGAAAGGGTTTTTGTTCTGATTTTCACATTTTGTAGATTTTAGGAACACAGTAGTTGTGGATTTTTAGAGGGTTAATATTTCTAACAGTTTAAGTTTAATGCCTTTCTATCACTACCCCTGTCCCAGAACAGGGAGCTCAAATTCCTTCAGTTAATTAATCTTGTTTAGACTCCTTTCCAAGGTAAAGAGCTGAAGGATATCAGAAGGCCTACAGAATGAAACATAAACACAGGTCAGAGTGACCCAGAAGTCAAAACTGGATGAACTCCAAGAGACCTTTGTGTGCCCAAGGAAGAAGAGCTGATGAAGACAGAGCGTCTTGATGACCCCAGACCCAATTCAAGGGGTTGGACCAGGGCTGGGACTGGGGCTGGACTGAGAAATGTGTAAAGCAATGATTGGAGGGATCTTATTATAAAAGCCATGGAAACAAGAACTGGGACACATGCATGTCATCCTGTATTCCTGTGGGCCATAGGCCTGTGATATTAAAGGACCTTTACTTTTTATCTTACCCTACACTAACGTGCTCAGAGTCCTGTTTTTGGGGGAAGGGTCATTTCACAGCATCAGGAAAAGACCTGACAACCCTCTTCAGAGGCCAAGTCAGTTCAGTTTCAGTGGAAAGATGTGAATTTAACTGAAACCATCCACAGAGGAAAACAAAAAAAATGCAGTGAAGTAAAAATTAAGTCTTTCACAGAAGTAAAATAAGGTTCTAAACTAGTAATATTTGATAAATCACTTGTGTGTGCTCAGAAAATATGACTTTTTTTTAAAAATTTCGTGTAGAGTAAAACAGTATATGAAGGAAAATAAAATGTAATGGAGAGTAATATAAAGTATTAGATGCAATTTTAGCAGATAGAAAACAAAGAAAAGGAATTATTCTAGCTATGGAAAATGAAGCATGTCCCTCAGTTTTGTAGCAGTAGAGTTGTTTGTCATTTGTCAGCAGTCTGCAAAAGTAGGTGTCCAGTGACACAGTCATTGAAACAAAAGGAAAAGACAAACCGCATGGGAAACTATTGTGGTTTAACCCCAGCCACAAATTACCACACCAGTGGGATGGAGGAGAGAATCTCAAGAGTAAAAGTGAGAAAACTTGTGGGTTGGGATAAAAACAATTTAACAGGTAAAGCAAAAGCTGCACTCACCAGCAAAGCAGACACAGGAATTCATTTACCGCTTCCCATGGGCAGGCAGGTGTTCAGCCATTGCCAGGAAAGCTGGGCTCCATCACATGTAAGGGTGACTTGGGAACTCAAACAGTGTCACTCTGAATGTTCCCCCTTCCTCCTCCTTCTTCCCCCCACTTCACATAATTAGCATGATGCCCTATGATCTGGGATATCCCTTTGCTCAGTTGAGCTCAGCTGTCCTGGCTATGTTGCCTCCCAACTTCTTGTGCACCCCAACCTCCTCACTGCTGGGGCAGAGGAGGCCTTGCTGCTGTGCAAATGCCACTCAGCAATAACAAAACCATTATCATCATTGTTTTCAGCACAAATCTAAACCGTAGCCCCATACTAGACATTGTGAAGAAAACACTACCCCAGTAATAATCAGCACAGTATCCAAGTGGCCCATTCAAATGAAATGAATATCATCATAATGTGTACTTAGACATGTCAGATAATTCATATTGGAAAGAATATTTTATTGTAAGCTGTCAATTAACATAAACTGGAGAAATACAAGAGTCTTGGGCATAATTCTAGAAAGTGATTTAAAGTTGCTCTGTAAATCTAGCAAAAAATGTCAGTGCTGTCATAATAGAAAAGACAGATGTGGAAAAAATATAAACTAACAGTAATAATAGTACAAGTTCATCCATTATGAGGCATCCGCATCTGAAATAGATTGCTTGGTTCTCCTTCTATTTAAGGGAAAATGGTAGGTGAAATGAAAACGTTTTAGTATCATGTGACTTGAATAAAAGCTTAGAGTGTCTCCAGAAACTGAGATGACTGAAATTTTTACTGCAGAGAAGAGAGATGTTCATGCAGGCTGTATTTGTATTAGCTGTTTATTGAAGTCAGTTACTTCTGATTCAACAGGAGCA
Organism: Pithys albifrons albifrons; assembly: GCF_047495875.1. NCBI lineage: Eukaryota > Metazoa > Chordata > Aves > Passeriformes > Thamnophilidae > Pithys > Pithys albifrons. The sequence continues at coordinate 4,101,762 of NC_092458.1, read as the reverse complement.
GATCAATAGGTAAAAGCTGATAGTTCCGTTGTTCTTCATGTTACTATTGTATGTGATTCCTGGCATGATGCCAAAGGAGTTTTTGTTCTGATTTTCACATTTTGTAGATTTTAGGAACACAGTAGTTGTAGATTTTTAGAGGGTTAATATTTCTAACAGTTTAAGTTTAATGCCTTTCTATCACTACCCCTGTCCCAGAACAGGGAGCTCAAATTCCTTCAGTTAATTAATCTTGTTTAGACTCCTTTCCAAGGTAAAGAGCTGAAGGATATCAGAAGGCCTACAGAATGAAACATAAACACAGGTCAGAGTGACCCAGAAGCCAGAATTGGATGAACTCCAAGAGACCTTTGTGTGCCTGAGGAAGAAGAGCTGATGAAGACAGAGGGTCTTGACGACCCCAGACCCAATTCCAGGGGGTTGGACCAGGGCTGGGACTGGGGCTGGACTGAGAAATGTGTAAAGCAATGATTGGAGGGATCTTGTTATAAAAGCCATGGAAACAAGAACTAGGACACATGCATGTCATCCTGTATTCCTGTGGGCTGTAGGCCCTGTGTTATTAAAGGACCTTTACTTTTTATCTTACCCTACACTAACGTGGCTCAGAGTCCTGTTTTTGGGGGGAGGGTCATTCACGGCATCAGTATTTACTAAGATAAAGCTGGATACTTGGGTCAAATGTCCCTATATATATATATGGTTTCAAGTCCTCTTGATGGAAACAAGATGAAAACTTACTCAGTAAATCTTTGTTTCCTTGACTGCACACACTTCCTTATATCTGTTGAGGAAACACTGTTATTTCATCCATTCCATATGGATGACTAACACAGTATTGCATGTTTGAATTCCCTCATCATTACCTTTATAATCCAGGTAGGAATAAATCCTCATTTCTGTTCATGGTCTTGCTGTTGCTAACTCATTTCAAAATGAGTGTATGGTGGCTGCTGCCCAACCCAACTCTCCTTTTCCAGTTTTCTTAGTGTACAGTGTAAAGTGTCAGAGCACAGTGTTCATCCTTTGAGTGCAGCAACTAATGCAGAACACTAAGATCCAGTTATTTTACACTACAGTTTGAAAAGTAAAACATTAGTTACCTGATTTTCTAATGATTTAGTTGAAGTACTGACCTGGTTTTTGCAGAAATGTTTGGCAGTGAGGGAACAGTTCAGATCCCCAGCCATGAACTGGTCTTTGTCATCCTCTCTTCCAATTTCCTGAGCCTATAATTCTTTTGGCAGGGCAGGTGAGGGGGGTCCGTTCTCCCAGTGAATTTTGCAGCCCTTGACTAATCAGTAAGTTGCAAGCAAGATCTGAGTGAGCAACCCTATTGTAGTTCAAGTAATGATCAAAGTCTCTTAAATGGCCAGGCCAATGGAAGAAAAGTTCCAGTTTTATGAGCTGAAAGTTGAAAGCTGCTGACTGCAGTACTTGCCCCCTTTATAACACACAGAAACCGCTTCTAGTTGTCAGAGTAGTTTGAGTCTTCTTACTGGCATGTGAACAAAGTCTGTGTCATGGTACCCGGTGGCTGTATGACCATGACCCAGTTCACAGCCTGATGGTCCACTGAGCAGGAGAGAACATTTATGTTTTTGCCGTGAGATTCCTGTTTAGCTGCTCCTCAAGGGTATATGTACCACAGAGCAAAGCTGCTCTACAAACACACTCTGCAAACCAAATGCAGAAAATGGAGACAAGGGCAGGATTCTCTTGTAAACCACTGTATTGCCTCATTCTAAATTGTCTCTAAAACTATAGAGGTTGAGAAATTATAGGTAAATCTTAATCTAGTTCTTTAAATTTTTCCATTAGACAATGAAAAAAAACCAAACAAAAACAAAGCACAAATGGAAATGGAAGGCAATAAATATGAAAACCCTTTCTCTTGAGATGTAAATAAGGCCAAAAGATTAGCAAGATTCAATGAAGGATTAGACATATATGAGGATAATAAAAACATTCAATGTTATTTCACATAGAATATTTTTCCTTTTTTAGACAGGACTTAAGCCTTAAAAATTCTACTAATTGATAGGGATTATAAAACGTCTCCATTTGGCAGATCATTTCATTCCTGGAGGATACAGAGTTTATTTTTACATATTCCTTTTATGACAGACAGAATATGGGGCTTGACTGGTTATGCATTTTATACATGCAGTGTAGTAAAAGAGTCGATGTTCTAATATGCTCTTTACTGCATGAACATATGTTTATCAAGTTTTATCAATAACAAAAAATTTGATTACCCACTGAGATGAAGTTTTGAGACATACAGAATAAAATATGAATCTTGTTCCCATTATTCTAGTGTATGATACCTCCTGCTTCTTCCCCAGCTCTCTGAACCCCATATAAATTACTCTTGTAGACAAATAAAAAAGGATGAAAGTGTTGCAGTTTCTAATCTGCAGAGATTACATTAGCAGAGCATAGATTTCTACCAAATGCTTTGCTGCAGCTCTAAAAATGCATTTTTTAAAACTGATACCTCTTAATTTCTATGTGCAGAGTTCTCTACCCTGAGAATTCTAGATGCTTTTAAGTTTGCTCCCTGAAAACTGTACTCTAGGTAGTGTTATTTTCACAGATTGATTTGATTTAAGTAAAAATTTGGAAGTCTAAAATTGTAGTTAGATGATCTCTCAGAACAGCAATTTAATGTAGTTAAATGTATTTAAGTCAGTCGTAATTTGGGATTTTTTCTTAATAGAATTATAGATCAGACATATTCTACTTAATTAAATGGTATTCTACAAGCATACACTCTCTTGTGTAAGTCTTGTATAATATTTTTAGCTGTTTATTCCTGAATGAAAGAGGATGAAAATATTACAGTGAAGCTTCATCATGACCTATCAAAGGAGTGAAGTATAAACAGAGGTCAGAAATCAAGAGTTTATTTATTACTCACCAAAAATTAAAGGATATAAGGAGAGAAATTTTAAACACTCAGGAATAAAAGCAACAAACAGATGTCCCGTGAGTTTTGTTGTTGTAATTCTACCTAGTAAATCACTCTGCTTTCTTAATACTATATCATCTCTGCAAAAGTTTTTCATTCATTAAAAGTTGATATTTTAGTTTAATGCAAATGAATACATATTATTGGAAAAGAGAATGCACAGATGACAATTCCAGTGTTATTTGATTTTCCCTTAAACAGGCACAGGCACTAAACCTACTCACCTTAGATAACTGTCTACAAATACATTAGCAACTTACACTACTTTCTATGTGTGAATTTGCTTAACAAATACCTTAATTAAACAAGTGGGATGTCAGAGGTAGGCTGAAAGATTTAAATTCATAATTTTGGCTTAAAAATAGGGGGAAGAGGGGGTTATTTGTGTCTTTTTAATTAAATGTTCAGGTTTTATTATATAAACCTAAGTAGTCATCCATAGTTATGTCAAAACTCACATCTGTCTTTAAACCTTAACATTGGATGAGATGTTTTTGCCTATAACATTAACACTGTAATATTAAGGATCTCTATGTAAGATCCTTTAATTTTCAGATTAGATTAAGAAATTGTGAACAATGACTCTGGAACTCAGATGCTGATTAATCCTGAATTGAGACTCATTTAATGCAGCTTTTTAAAGGTTGTCGATCTTGAACAAGTTTTTTAACCAGTGGAAAGAATTGTGCCCTCCAAGACTGATTATTTCCCTCCTAAAACAGTTTAAATGAATTGCAGAACAGGGTTAGCTCTTTTAATCCTAAGGAACTTGCCTATAATCACCCACTAAACCAATGACAAAGCAAACATTTAAGCAGATTCCCCAAGTTTCAGTGTTTTAGATTGTTCATATACTTTTAATGGGAACTTTTTTTTTAAATGCTGCTAGACATATCTCTACATACTTAGATATACAGATACCTTTCTGAAACTGGTCCTAATTTAGAAAGGATTTATTCTCTTTTCTTCCCTCTTCCTAACATTTTTCAGCACTTCTGTTTTGCTCTCCATAGAAAACAATTAAAAGCTATTAGATTTTTGCTTGGGGTTTTTATATAATTGGAGTTTTTTTGTGTTGCTTGATTGATGTTTTCAGTTATACAAAAGACATATATTCAAATTGGTCTGGTGCAGGACTAGCTAATATATTAACTGGAGAGGTATAAATGTGCTTAAATGGATTGTCTTCATCATTATGACAAAAAGTTAATTAAAATCCAAGTTTCGGATATTTGTGCAACTTCAGATTTTGTGCCACAACTTATCCATCTTTCATCAACAACAAAAAAAAAATCAAGATTTTTGTAGTAAATTCCATTTAGTAAGCTAAAACATGTCTGAATTAGAAAATAATACATAAATGTTCACAAATCATTAGATATAAGTGATTTTCCATAAAGATTTCTCAAAAAATTAATGACCCAAATGTCAAGAGATTTCCTGATATGCTTCAGTTTTTTCTTATCATTCTTTTGGTTTTGTAATTTCAGTGTCCTTTTGATATAATACTTTTAGGGTAATACTTTTCCTTAATGTAGGGGACAATAAATGTTTTAGACTATTCCTGTTGTTTGTTTCTATGTGAAACCAGAAAAATATTTTATGCTTTAAAAAGAATATAGAGAATCTAAATTGCTTCCCTTAAAGGAGTATAATCTATGGAAGATTATCCTGCTGCCTGTATTGTAAAGCTACTATTGATTTTTATGATGATCATTAGGTGCTTTGGAGAATCTCATCCAATGGCTGCAGTTTCAACATATTGGATTTTTAGTTGACGAAGAGCATATTTTTGTATGTATTGTTCTCGACTCATGAATTTTATACTGTCTTATTTTCATTTATCTACTAATTTCTCTCTCTGGAAATATTATCATAATGATTAAATGTCCTGAGTAAAACATGTCAGATCTTATTTTTGGAGAAGAATTTGTGGTGAGGGAAATAAAATTACAGTGTGTAAGAAATACAAATAATGTTAATGGACTTAATAATAATAAATCTGACTGAATATACTTGATGTTGCCTCTTCTGAATCAAGATACTAATCTGTGAGTTTCTACCATTATCAATGTCAAAAGGTACTAGTCCTTATTACTGTTATTATTTCTGTATTATGGTTGATGCAAGAAAAGGAACTGATGTAATTGTCCCTCTGATGTAGTTTCTGACCTCAGTTGGGGAAAAAAAGCACAGAAATCACTACAGTGTAGCAATAAATTAATCCATCAACAAAAATAGAAACTTGGTTTACTAGAGTTTCGTTGGCCAAAGAAGCACAGAATGAGATGAGAAAGGACTTTGCTGTACCCATCTTTAAATGCTTGTTCCTGTTTTGTGAAAGCTTCTCAATATCTGTCTGCAAAATGGGAAGTTAGACTGTAAGCTCTTTGGGAAACTGCTTTTTATCATTTAGGGATCCTTTATAGTTCTTGTAGTATAAACCATGTCTAATTGCAACACTAAACGTGATGTAGATCTCTTGGAAGAAGTGCAAATCACACAGAAACTTGGAAATCATTAACAATACAGAATAAATAAGAGCAATGAGGAAAGAGCACAAAAATGTCAAAATGTGGTCATCATATGGCCTCTAGCTGAGAACCTATTTAAGAGGCAGGCCAATCAGTAAATGTAACAAGCATTATTAAGGATGATGATACAATAATAACAATAAAAATATTATTTCTGAATGCATAACTGCAATTTCTATTTATATTTTATAAAATATGGTCAAAGGAAATAGAATACAAGTCAATTTTCAATAGAATTTGGAAGTATATTACTTAAAAAAACCCTTTAGCTATAAATAAACATATACTTCCTGAAGAATTCATTCAGGGATTGCATAAATCATTATCATCACTTAATACATATCTCTTTTATGCTGAAACATTAAAATAGGATACTAATCTTTCTTCGGGGGGGAGGGGAGGGAAAGATACTGGAAAACATTTCAAAATTAATTTCAAAACACGGATTTGATACATTTATATAGGTCTTCATGCCCTGAATATACAGAACTTCTTGTTTTGCTCTTTAGTGTAATGTTGTGACTTACAGTTGCTAGGGAGTAGAAAGCTCAAAATCAAAATGCAAGATTGGTACAGGCTGTTTTGCAAACAGATTATTCAGATCTTAGTTTCTGATTTGTCTGTCTTTATTGATCGACAAAAAAATTCTTTGAAATGAGAAATGTACTAGCTGTCATATATACCATCCATTCACTACAACCACAAAAATAAAAAATGCATGTATGAATTTAATTATTTAGTCAATGCTGTTTGACATCCTGATTGGTTTTTCCCTGACTTAGTAGTCAAAGAAGTGAAATGTGTCAAATTGTGTCACAGGGCACCATAGAAAGAGTAGCTGCCTTGTGCCAACTTGATGAGACTCCATCATAGTGATACTGCTTTCAGGTCAAGATAAGGATTAGAGTAAAATCAAAAGACTAGCATGCTGGAGAATATCCAAGCAAAAAAAAAGAAGCAGTGTCTAAGGTTCTATAAAAAAAAGACTGAGTTATAGTTGAACTATACACATCTATATTCAAATATAGCTCTGCCTTCCTGCTTGACCTTTGTTTAGGATATGCTGCTGGATAAGGATTGTGTAAACTAAAAACAGTTGCAAAGCTGTGAAACTGTTAATCATCCAGTATGGTCTACTTGTTACAGGATCTAACAAAAAAAAAAATTATGAGGGAAGGAACTGTGGCAGTTTATTCTGGAGAAGGGAAGATACAACATAGACATGACAACAACAAGTGCAAAGACAAAAGAAAGAAACCATTGGCCATGAGCCCTCCCAAACTGGGCAAACATTAACAACTAGACTTAAGCTAAGAAAAATTTTTAATATAATGTAACAAAATACATCTAAGAGTAGGAATAGTTAATACTCACTTTAATATACAGGCCAAGGCAGTCCAAAGAATTTCAGAATGTTCTACAAAAAACTTAGGCAAGTGCCAGTTTCACCCATGTCTCAATGATTCCTTGACACAAGTTTTGATTAGAATACAGTTATGTTATATACTGTAAAGTTCATCTTGAGCTATTTTACTGTAGAGGTGTGTTGATACCAATTAAGTAGCTCCTAATCATCTGTAAAGTTGGTGACTGTTGCTTGATCAGTTCTGGCCAAAACAGAAATGACTGACTGTAATAAATGTAGCACAATGACACATTTTATTCTGCTCTTAATTTCTGTTAGAATTCTGTTTATCCAACATTTTTCTGTTTACTTAGGCACTCTAGATACTGGTTTTCTGGAATAAAATTGCACATGATTTCTATGACTCGTAAAGACTGTGAGTAAACAGCAGTACAAATACAGTAAACAGTTAAGCTTCACTGAAATTCTGTTCAAAGTCAGTAGAGATTGTTGGAACTGACCTTTTTTCCCTTACAAAAGGAAATTGTTCAACTCAATTAGAATCAGACTGATAAATCCTCAAGGTCAGAATGTATATCTAGTATGTGTGTTTGACAGATAAAATATCTCAGGCAGTAGAATCATAGAATCATAGAATATGCTGAGTTGGAAGGGACCCATCAGGATCATCAAGTACAAATCCTGGGCCTGTGCACGACAGAGTCAGAATCACACTGTGTGCCTGAGAGCATTGTCCAAATGCTTCTTGGACTCTGTCAGGCTTCCCTGGGGAGCCTGTTCCAGTGCCCAACCACCCTCTGGGTGAAGAACCTTTTCCTGATATCCAAATTAAACCTCTCCTAACTCAGCTTCATGCCATTTCCTCAAGTCTTGTCACTTGTCATGACAGCAAAGAGAACAGTGCCTGTCCCTCTGCTTCCTGTCATGAGGATGTTGAAGGCTGCTATGAGGTTTTCCCCTCAGTCTCCTTTTCTCCAGGCTGAATAGACCAAGTGACCTCAGTTGCTCCACATAAGGCTTCACCTGCAGACCTTTCACCATCCTTGTTGCCCTCCTCTGGAAGCTCTCTAATGACTTAATGTCTTTCCTATATTGTGCCCAAAACTGCACACAATATTCAAGGTGAGGCCACCCCGGCACAGAGCAGAGCAGGACAATCCCCTCCCTTGATCGGTTCGCGATACTCTGCCTGATGTCCCCAGGACACGGTTGGCCCTCCTGGCTGCCAGGGCACTGCTGACTCATATTCAACTTGCCATCAACCAGGAAACCCAGGGCCCTTTCCCAGCACTGCTTTCCAGCATCTCATTTCCCAATCTGACTGTACATACAGGGTTGCCCTATCTCAGAAGCAGAACCTGGTATTTTCCCCTGTTTAATTTCATATGACTGATGATTGCCCAGTCCTCTAACTTGTTGAGGTCTTTCTGTGGGTCATCTCTGTTTTCTAGGGAGCCAACAGCTTCACTGAATTCAGTGTCATTGGCAAACTTAGTATTCTTTCAAGTCCTGTGTCCAAGTCATTTATGAAGATGTTGAAGAGCACAGGACCTAAGATGGAGCTCTGTGCAGCCCCACTAGTGACAGGTCACCCCATTCGGTGTTACCCTCTGTGCAGACCTGTGAGCTAATTGCTCACAATAAACATGATGGTTTTGTTCAGGATCCTGTGAAAGACAGTATTGAAAGTTTTACTGAAGTCCAAAAAGAATACATCTGCTGGCTTTCCTTGATCAACTAGGTGGGTTACCCTGTCATAGAAGGAAATCAGATATGGCAAACAGGACTTTTCACTCATGAACCCATCCTGGCTGCAATCAATGACTGCTGTCCTCCAGGGATTTTTCAATACCTCCCAGAATAATCCTTTCCATGATTTCACTGGGCTCTGAAGTAAAACTGAAAGACCTGTAGCTCCCAGGGTCCTCCTTCTTGCCCTTTTTGAAAATTGGGATAATGGTCACCAGCTTGCAGTGACTGGCCAAAGAAATATATAATGGTCAGAAGAAAACAAAACAACAAACCACCAACAAGGCCCCACAGAATCTTTTTTTTCACAGTTGTACTAAATGAAATATTGGATTACTCATTTAAAAAATGTATGGATGTTCTTTAGTATTTTAATTTGTGCATTTCATTTTTTACTTAAAATTGTACTGAAACAAAAAGTGATTAATTCATTAAATATTAAATTGGCCAGTATTTAAAACTGTAGCATTTATGTCTAGATATAAAAATGCTTTACTAAAGAAAAATTAAAGTGTAGGTTCCACAGTTCAAGAAATAACATGATTTTCCCAATGAAAAATAAACCTATTTCCTTTACAAAGTAGCCAGATAGTTCTTTATAAATATCAAGTATTACACTGTACAGAGTGAGACTATCATTTGTACTCAACATAAGGGATGATGAAGGGGAAATTGATCTCTTAACAAGGACCATCTCATTAAAAATCAAACATGATTATGATCAGTATTGCAGTAGAAACAGGAATTACCAAATATGATTTTGTTCTGAAACTGATGTCTGACTCAAATTGTAATAGATTTAAATATAATTCTCTATGGATATGTCTACAAAATATGCTAAAGACAGGCACAACTCACTACAAAGTCATTCTGCTCAAATTACCCTGGAGAAGTTCTGGAGCTTGATGGAGATGAAAGCAGTCCAGAGCCTACATTTCAGCTTCACCAAAACAAATGTGTGGAAGACCTTTAGTGCTTCAGTTAATATTTTACAATAAATATGAGGCAGAGAAACAGACAGCGATTAAAAAGCCAAGAAACTTAGAATTTTTTTTTCCCCAGAGCAAAAATTGATTTCTTTAAACATTATTTGTCAGGAATAAACCAGCATGAAATGCCTAAGTAATAATTAATTAAATAATTATTTCTTAGAGTAGGGGAAGAACTTTACAACTCTTTTTTTTTTTTCATTTAGAGAAAAGGTCTCCCAATAGAACAGTTGAACTTTGAATAATACTGCTCCTAATAATGCATTTCTGTCTCCTTAGATTAGTTTTTCAGCTTTTTTTTCAGGCATTGTCCATCTTTGAAACGAAGCCTAGGTGAGTTTGGGAAGCCAGCACTCATGTAAATAATCTGTCAATATTCTAAGTGAATTTCACCCTGTTGCCAGAAGAGCATTGCCTCCCATGGCATCCCCCTCTGTGGAGGGGATCTGGAAGGCAGAAGACATTCCTGCCAGAGCAAGGTGGTTGCCTGCCTGGGCAGCACCCCTAGGAGTGCTCCATAGGTGGTGTCACTGACTGAGTCGAAAGACAGCTCCGTACAGGGAGCACTTGGAATAATCATTCTGAATTAAAGTCGTGTGACTAATTTGTGTTGAACCCCTGATTGGACAGTCTCATAGAAAATTGTAATGACCTTAATTTGATTTGGCTTGATTTATTCTGGAAGCGATTTAAAGTCATTGAATTAAACCCTGTTTAGTTTTCATTACAGCCTTCACACAGGGATTTTATTCAGTTTAACTAAACTTCTTGTTATTTACTCAGTGTGTTAACTGGAATTAAGTATCTTGAATTACTCTGTATAGAAGACATGTAAGTGAAATCAGAAAAAATTATATTATTTCAGATACTGATATCTGACATAGTCAGACAAGAACCCCCCAAACATACACATGTACGTACATATATAGAGATAAGTAAAAAAAAGGTTGCTTTTGGACTGACAGTTTTATTAAAAGAATTCTTCAGAATTGAACAAAATAATTCAAGAAAAAACATTTCCAAATTTGGTGAAAATATTTGTTTTGTCTAATCCTAATTCACAGATTGTTTTTCTTGAGAAAGTTTGATCTTCTGCCTAAATGTGTTTAATAAGGATGTATTACAAAACCTGACAGTGATTCTGATGCTCTACACTTTCATTCACTGGCATGCAAGAACTGCAAGTAAATCATAAATTCAACATATGCATGTTTTTACTTAATTTTCTTTGTGATGATCTGAAATATGCCAAGAATCACAGAAAATTAATATCTGCTTCCTTTGATATATTATTTAAAAGTTGAATCTTCAGTTTGCTGCAGTGCTGAAAGTGTTCATATGTTTCACAGAATCCATGTCAGTTTGAAAATTAGCAAAGAATTTCTTCTCCCTTGTCTTGCCTTGCCTTGCCTTCCCTTCCCCAAATTTAGTGTTTTCTTCTCCTTCTCCATTCTTCACTCTCCTCATTAAGTCAACTCTAACTTTTCTCCCTAAGTCTAACTGTAGATGTTGATGAGATCCAGCCAGTGCCTGGATTCACACAATCCAGTACTACCTTTGAACAGCTGATGGGCAGTGGGAAAGGATCCATGGTCATGCATGACCAAGTTGCTGAGTCTTTGACACTTGGCTTTTTTGAAACCTGCAGTTCTGAGTTAGGAAAAACTTCTGCTGAAAATGAGCTCTGACACAAAAGGCAGTGCTGCTTTTCTAAATCTAACCCTTGCAGGAGACACTGGAATCTGGTCTTAGGTCTCAGATAGCATTTGTATGTGTGTATGCACGTTTATGCATGAGTGAATCTCTAAAACATTGGCAGGGCAGTTATTACACTCTCTGCTGGAATGTTCTGCTTCTATATTATGGCTACATATTTCTGAGAAATTGTTCTTTCTGCCTGGTCGTTATTTGCATCATCAGCCCATGCTTATAAAGAAACAGTTTTAAATGCATGTACTTATTATAATTTGGGTTGTTTTGTGGGTGATGGCACAATTATTGGTCCTGAAATCATGCATGAAAGTCTCTCTAAAGGATTCATGAAATGGCTGTTCTGAGGTGTTGCAAATCATAGCAAAACATCATTATTGTACAACTTATGACTATCACTTTTATTTTTCTGTAGTCCTATAAAGTTCTAAATTTCATGCAGAGGGCATTCAAATGCATTAAACAGAAAAGAATTTAAACACTGCTCAGTGTAAAAAATGCACCCTTATTAATCTTTCAGATCACTCATGGCCCGTTTATAGCAAAGATCTAACATGAAAAAGTACAACTCCACCATAGCCTGTTATAGTTATCCCTGTTAATTAAAACTACAGGAGACAAACAGGCACATTTGGAGAGCTAAGTTTTTACTGGCTTCAAAAATAATTTTTTCCAGGACCTTAGGTTTAGTCTAACAGACAAGACTTCCTGATGGTCAGCTTGTCCAGCTGAGCAGCATGTTTTACACCTCAGCCACACTAGTGAAGGGGTGATAAAGATTTTCTGTCACTGCCACTTCCACTCATGAAGAAGGAGAGGAACTGTCACACTTGGTCATTGTAGGAAACCTTCAACTCCCATAGTGAAAGTGTCTATTTATGCAGCAAGGAACATAAGGATATGAATATCCCTGCCAGATGATCTGTTCCAGGGGTTAGAAATAGACAAAGCAGTTCAGATTCCCACAGAAAATATAGGAATGTAAAAGTATATAGGAATTTTAAATGGAATCAGGAAGAAGATCCTAAGTACAGAATACACTATAATGGAAAATTGCAGCTAAAGAATGTATTGTTGCTGCAGTATTATTTCATTATGGTTTGTCTGTTTTGTTTTGTTTTGTTGTGTTTTTTTTTTTTTAAAGTAGACAACTGAAATTAACTGAACTGAAAACTTCAGCTATACTTGTCTCTGAAGTGTCAATGGGCAAAACATCCAACTTGGGAAATTAATTTATCATTAATAAAATCAGATTAGGATAATGAGAAATAAACCCCATATCTTTAAAATACCTACCCCTCATTTCTCCCTCTTTCTTTTCCAGGTTTAACTTTATTCCCTACTTCTCTGCCTCCACTCCCCATGGGGAAAGGAGGTTATGATCAGTTCATGACATGGTGTCTCTGTTACTCCTTCCTCCTCAGGAAGAGGACTGCTCACACTCTTCCCTTGCTCCAGCCCAGGTTCCCTCCCATAGAAGACTTCATGATCTTTAATGAGGGTCCTTCCCATGAGCTGTAGTACATCACAAACTGCTCCAGCATGGGTCCCTCCCAAAGGATGCATGTCTTCAGGAATAGAGTGCACCAGCATGGGACCCCCATGGGCTCACAAGTGTTAGCAAACCTGCTCCAGCATGGACTCCTCTCTCCAGGGGTCCACAGGTCCTGCCAGGAGACTGCTCCAACATGGGCTTTCCACAGCCTCCTTCAGGCATCCACTTTTTCTGGTGCAGAAACCTCCAAGGGCTGCAAGTGGATCTCTTCTCCACTATGGAACACCATGGGCTGCAGGAGCAAAGCTGCTTCATCATGGCCTTCATCACAGGCTGCAGGGGAATCTCTGGACCAGTGCCTGGAACACCTTCTCCTGCTTCTTCTTCACCGACCTTGGTGTCTGCAGGGTTGTTGCTCACATTACCTCACTCCTCTCATCCCTGGTCACAATACTCTTCTACAGAGTAACAGTTTTGACCTTCTTAAATACATGACCCCAGCAGCACTACTACCATAGCTGATTGGCCTGGCCTTGGTCAGCCCCAGGTCCATCTTGTAGCCATCCAGCATTCCCTCTGTCAGACATGGGGGAAGCTCCTAGGAGCTTCTTACAGAAGCCACCCCTGTAGCCCCTCTCCCACTACCAAACCACAAAACCCAGTCACACCAACATGACACATCATATAAAAGATGCAGTTTGGGAATGGAAGATAATTTGCTTCTGCATGAATCTCTGATCACATTGTTGTTAGAGAGATGACAGTTCTTCCAGCTTGGGGACCTCACAGCTGCCCATCACACACTCAGCTATTTGGATTCTCAGGCTGGGAAATGGATTAGTAAAAGTAAGCATTTGCTTTTGGGGAGTAAATCTTAGCAGTGTTTCTACATGAACTCTTTTAATAACTCTTCTTGCCTAGAAGGATGATTTCATGTTCGCTTTTTTTACTAACTCATATTACCTATTTAAAACAAAGCATGACAGTTTATTTTATTATACTGTATAATATTATGTAGGAAAGATTAGCAACATAGCAGTTACACTCACAGGAAAACTGAACTTAACACTGAATTATAAACTTGAACTGCATTATGATTTTATTTTTAAAAGCTGATGAATATCAAAACCTCATTGAAGTACATGCAAATGTACCAAAACATTCACGAGAACACCTGTAACAGCACATCTCTGCCAGGTATATTTTTCTTGAGGACTAGCAAATGAAGATTGCAGGGAGTTGAGATCAAAAAGAAAAGTTATTTCTATGATATGACATCCCCTTTCATTAAACCATTCCAAATTTAATGCTTCCAATTATATTTGCATATTACGACTAAAGAGCAAGATTCATAAATGCTGTGAGCCAGAGAAAGTTCCCAAGTGAAGAAGTTATTTTGATTTTACATCGGCTAAAGTTGGGCTAGAGGTGCAATTTGCAAAAAACATTGATTAGTTTCATCCTAGCACCTTAACTATTGCATATTTTATTGTGCTGATATTTCTTACGGTAACTACTGTATTAAATCAGAGTTTTAACACTGTTATGCATGAAATCTTGTGTCTATAAATCAGGAAACTAAACTGAAAGTTTAACGGAAAGATTTATATACTTACATACTGAATCAATACTCTAAAGTTTGAGAATTTTTTTTTAAAAAAGTTTTATATGCAGCATGCATAAATCAGGGCAATATGCCTGATTCTGAAAGTGAATGTGTATAAATCAAAATTCTGACAGGATATAATAATGAATCATGGAAATTAAATTACACTTAAAAAGGAATTTTATAGTGTGGCAATTTTCAATTTTATTGCACAGGAGACACTAACTTTTGAGAGGCTTGCTTGAAGCAGTCCTTTCTCTTTTACATACAATGTGATCATCACATTGTGATCATCATTCAAGCAAAGAAAGTAGCAGTCAAAAAATTAAAACACCAGTCATGAATCAAAATATTGCCAATTAACATGAAATCCAGGATGTGTAACAACTGAAGGTCAAGTACCTAGTCCAGACTGATACAGTTTAAACTGTATATAGTGACTTTTAGTAGCATGTTCTTTTAGCTGGGTAATTTTAAATGTGTAGAAATATCCAGTTAGAAAATGAGTTGACATAAGTTTAGTCAGTGTTTAGTTCTGTTTTTAGTGCTATGGTTATTTGTGCCACTCACAAGCCTTTCCCACAGCATGAGTCAAGGAGTAAAATCATGATTATTTCTCTATCTCCTGAGAATTGACTTCAGTGCAATCTGTTAAAGTGAAGTAATGAACCTGAACATAAGTTAGAAGACATTTAATATTTATTTCAGAGATAACATCCCTTAGGACAACATATTATTGCTTTTATTATAGATTTATACTAACATACCAGACAGAACAGAACCCAGTAAGGATCAGCTATGCAGGCCTTGCCACTGTCTTGGTTTGAGATAAGCAACTGCCAACCCCCCCAAGCACAGAGAGAAAAGCCTCCCTCCTAACACCAGGGAAAGGGAGGAAAAGAGAGGGGAAAGAAAAAAAACACTTCAAACCTCATTTATACTAAATCTACATATATTTTTACAAAAAGGAAGAGACAATTAGAAGAGAGTACAAATATACACTCACACAAGTCTACAACAACAAGTTCCCCACCTCAACTTCATAACGAACACACAAATTCTACTGTCCTAACTACACGTTACTTAAGAAAACACTTATTCCCCAGGGAGACAAACCCAAGCAGAAAGGAGAGACCCAGAACAACACATTTTACTTTCCTGAGGTACCCTGTGAGCCAGTGGTGGGCCTGGTCCTCTCCATCCCCCCTGGGACAGCATCGTGCGTCCTCCCAAGAGGAGGGCTGAGAAGCCACTGCCTTAACCACTCCCACACTGGTTCCTACTTCCCTGGAGATGATGTCATAATGTGGTATGGAATACAAAATTACTGGCTAGAAGAGGTCAGCTGTTAGCTCAGCCCAGCTCAAGTCAGCTGACAGCTTCAGCCTAGTCCAGACTTCAGAGCCCAAATCTAGGCCCACCTCGGTGAACCCATAACAGCCACTGAGGTGACTTCATCATCATCAACTCCAAGGACACTTCCCTTCCACACATGGTTTTAACTTCTTTTCTCTGACCTTCATGAATGCATTCTTCAAATCTTTCTCAATTTCCCTATCTCAAGCCAGTCAAACCTTCTCACATTAGGTAATTCTACAATCCCCCTGCTTCCTTCTATCTTTTTAAAATTATTATTCACACTTAATTACCACTCAAAACTTCTGAACCCAGTTTAGTCTCTTGAAACAGGAATTGTATGTCATTCAAAAAGCCTGTGTGGGAAAGATCCTGATCATTGTGATTTTTGTAGATATTTGTCCTCACCGACGATGCAGTCGGCTTCATGTAAAAGCTTTGCATTCACTGTCTCCTGTGAACATGAGTTTATATAAAGTGTAACAATGATTCTTGTGAAGAAAATTCAGTCCCTAAGAAAACTTTGCTTACATTATTCAAAACAAATATAGAACCTTAGCCTTGTTTATAAAAATCACAGATTCACTACGGAACTACTTGTACTCTGCGATCATCAATACTTTTTAGTCACCATGAGTGTCGCTTCTTATTAGATATATTCTTTCTCCCTTTCTGCATCTCCTGCTTTGTGTTTTCTTCTTTAATATGAAGAAATCCAAAACCTGCAATATTTACACAGCAATTTTGGTAAAAATCTGAATAATTATCAAGTATAAACTGAACATATTTGGAGAAGTTATTGGTAACCACCAAAACGGTTGATTACAGTGAGATACCTACATAGTTTTGCACATCTGGTCCTTGGCTCATGTTGGAAAGCAGATGCCTCGTGATACTTTTTACAGATGGATCATGTAAACTGTGCATCCCTGAATAAGTGTCACAGAGGTGCTTCAGCTTCTTTTTGCCAGCTGACAAATAGAAATCATGTGCAGATGTTTCAGCGGAAAGAGGGACAGAGAGGGAGAGAAGTAATTTCTCATGGAATACATGGAGCCAGCCTAACCCTCTGGTGTATGGGTTAGAAAAGCAGGCATATGTGTAACTAGGGAATTATTCCAGACTCATTTAAAAAGATGTGATGAGCTCAATATTGGCTGCAGGAAGTTGAATCCTTCTGTGTATAACACTGAAGTTTGTAGCACAGGAAATTCACAGAGCACACTTAATATGAACATTTTACGCAAGAGACTTTTATCATGCATAATTTCTCATTTTCCTTAAACCTTCAAGGTAGAAGTGTATTGCTAAAAAGTAAGGAGAAAATGCAACCTTACATCCCTTGTCTTCATTTTTGTTATACTTCTGTCTTTCCACTATATGAAATCAAACTGGAAAACAGTAAAAACAAACCATTATGTAAAAGGTTGACTTCATAAAAGAAAGGTGATTCATCTGTGTTAATGACTAGAGACAAGTAATGTTTTTTTCTGGAAATTCACATATGCATAAAACTTGGTAAAAACAATAAAACACATTAAATAAATATTAACAGTCAAGAATTTTGGTGTGTTTTTAAAGAAGAAACAGTAGATGATGTCTTTATATTTTTTCCCCTTCTGGAACAGAAATAGGAAGCACGTACTAGGTCATATAGTCCTTTACCTTACATGTGAGGGAATCATTCTTTTTACATTACTCTTTCATATTCAGTGTAGTAATACAATTCCTTTTGAGAGTTAGCACAAAGGAAATGAAACAGAGGGGGAGACAGGAAGAAAGGCCATAATTTCTTCACAGGGAACACATGAGACTGCTGAACTGCCTTACATTTTGTAGGATACCTGGAGTGCTCTCCTATGGCACAGAAATTATTTGCCTCTTACTAAGGGCAAAAGTAATACACACTTATGAACAAGTGGGTGAAAATGTTAAAGCTGTATTCATTAATTTTCATAGTATCTGTGCATGTGTGCCAGGATCTTCGAACTTCACAACACTCTTGAACTACCTTTTATATCTAAGTCTTAGTGAGTCAGCACAAGGCATGCCATGACTCTACTCTCATTTCACCTTTCTAAGCCTTTGTTACCAAATGTTATGTGACCTCCTTGCCAGTTCTTGGGAATCCATTTTCACCCATATATTCATCTTTTATATTTAGCCCTCTAACAGTAACTGTGGAAAATCTAGGGAACACTGAAGGGTTATCATGAAACCATCTCTACATTCTGAGTAGGTCTGAGACTATCAGCTGACTTGAGCTGGGCTGGGCTAGCTGACAGCTGATTACTACTGGCCAATGGTATTCCATATCATATTCTGACATCATCTCAAAACATAAAAGCCGGAGTAGGAGGAGTTTCCCAATTCCCATATGGCTACTGAGAGGATGTGCTGCTGCTGTGGTGCTGTGCTGGGCCTTGGCTGCTCCCCACTGCTACTTCGCATTTTGTTTTAGTTCAGGGAAGTAGAAATATTTTATTGTTATTCTTTCTTTCTGTTCCTTGCTAGGTGTCTTTTGGAGTGCTTTATAGATGCAGAGTAATGGGATCTGTCATCAGTGAGAAGTAGAAAATTGTTGTTATATCTAACTTGGGTGTGTCTTATAATTTAGTTTTCTTTTAATATTCTCTTTTCTGTATAAATATATATAATTAGTTTAAGTTTAAGCCTGTTTCAAGTTTCCAGGGATTTTTTTTAACTCCCTTTTCTCAGTGGGGTGAGGGAGGCTATAACACTGTATTGGGCAGTTGCCAGCATTTTGCCAGCTCAACCTAAGACAATGGAAAATTCAAAATTTATGTCATTGATCTTTTCCAGTGTTTGATCACCTTCATAGTAATAGTGTATTTTTCTCATGCTTGTGTGTGCTTCATGTTCCTGTGTGTGTTTATGCCCATTGCCTCTTGCCCTGTCACTGAGCACTACTAAGAAGAGCCTGATTCTATTGCCTTTACTCCCTTCTGAGCCTTACCTTTTCCAGACTTGTTACCCCCGTGTCTTTCAGCCTTTTCTCAT
The DNA here is from genome assembly GCF_047495875.1 of Pithys albifrons albifrons. NCBI lineage: Eukaryota > Metazoa > Chordata > Aves > Passeriformes > Thamnophilidae > Pithys > Pithys albifrons. Next base: position 4,082,962 of record NC_092458.1, on the reverse strand, counting down.
GTGACAGGTGCTCCAGGCCCTGAATCATCTTTATGGCCCTTTGCCAGATTCACTTCAGTACGCCCATGTCTTGTATTGGAGAGCCCAGCATTGAGTACCAATCTCCAGATGTGTTGCACCAGGGCTGAGTACAGGAGGACGATCACCTCGCTCAACCTACAGCTGATGCACTGCCAGGAATGATGGCCTCCCTGGCCACGAGGTGAGCACTACAGCTCTGACACTTTCTCCAAGGCCACCCTGATACAGCTCTCACTCCCAGTCCTTGGGTTCTGTCCCCACTGTCCCACTCTTCCCATTTCCCAGCTCCAACAAAATGGAGAAAGTAAAGCAGTCGTCCAGATGCTGTGCAGAGTAGTTTGTATGTTTTTTGAAGTTACAGAACTACCAAAAAGAAGTAATGAGTGGGATTCTAATGCTAAACAAAGCATGTCTGGGGCCACAGCCCATTGTGTGATACAGCTGTGTTCAATGAAAATCTAGGAACAGACTGATCCCCACTGAGAACAAATCTGGATACTAGAGATGAAACAACACATTCAGCAGTATGTGTGACAATTAGCAGGTGCAGCAAACATCAGCTGGTATTTCAACCAGTCCCCTGTGGCTTCAGATTTGGCAGCAACCAGATGAATCTTATTTGTACATTAGTGTTTTGCTCTTTGGGGTATTGAGTTTGAACTGATATTTGTACTGTGGAATCATTTGTCCTTTGCCCTTGTGGTAAATGGTGGCTCTGACACTTTGTCAACTTTCAGTAATGCTTTTATAAACATCAAAATATTATGTGATTTAGGCCTCAGGAAATTAAATATGTTTTGAATCTGGCTACTGTCAGGAAAATGTATGAAAAATGTGGTTCTAGAGAATACTTATTTACTAACAGAAAAACACAGTAAGTAGCAGTGTATCTTTGACTTTAATCAGCATATATTATCTAATTAACTCGTTCTTTATTTCTCTAGTCACTAATTGTAAAAGCAGATTTAGATGTACAGTCAAGCTCTCTAAAATGGACACCTCTATTTATGCCTGCTTTCTTGGTGTGTTTCCCCCCATTTCAGTCTCAGGTTCCATACTTCAAGTACAATGGCACTTAATATACAGAAGCAAGACTCAAACCATCTTCTTCCTGTAGCTCAGTCAAACTCCCTTCTCTCCTGGAAAGTGTGAGAAAGTGAAAGATTAAAGTGTCAAAACAGGTGAAAGACTGTAACTTTAGATCAAACCCTGAGAGGCTTGATGTGTGGGCCCATGTGGACCACATGAAGGTCAATAAAGTCAGATTCAAGGTCCTGCTTCTGGGTCAGGGCAATCCCTGATATCAGTACAGACTGGGGAACAAATGGGTCCAGAGCAGCCCTGCAGAGAAGTACTTGAGGGATACTGCTGGACAGAAAACTGGACATGAAGTAACACCGTGTGCTGGCAGCTCATCCTGAGCTGCATCAAGTGTGGCCAGTGGGTCAAGAGACGTGATTTACTCCCTCTGCTCTCAAAAGACCCATCTAGACTATTGAGTGCAGTTCAAGGGTTCCCAGTGCAAGAACATCATTAATCTCTTAGGGGGATGCCACAGGAGGGCCATGGAGATGATCGGAGGGCTTGTACCTCTCTTATGGAGACAGGCTGATAGAGTTGTGGTTGTTCAGCATGGAAGATGCTTCAGTTAGAACTTAGTGTAGCTTCCAATAAATAAAGAGGACTTATAAGGAAGGTGTAGAGAAACTTTTTGCCAAGGCCTGTAGTGACAGAAAAAGGGGAAACAGGATTAGCCTAAAAGAGGGTAGAGAGAAAAGTGTAAGAGGGTGGACAAAAGAAAGAAACTCTTTTACTGTGAGGGAGGTGAGGCACTGAAACAGGTTGCCCAGAGAAGCTGTTGATGCCTCATCCCTGGAAGTGTTCAAGGCTAGGCTGGATGGGGCTTTGAGCAACATGATCTAGCAGAAGGTCCCCCCGATCAGAGCAAGGGAGCTGGAACTAAATGATCTTTAAGATCCCTTCCAACTCAAACCACTCTATGATTCTGTGATACTAGTTCTAGCTTTTAATTTACAGGTCAATAGTTATCAGTTATTATTATTAGCAGGACGTTTTTAGAAAGAAACAGAGATGCCCTTAAGAAAAATGGCCTTCCTGTCAGATCAAATATAAGACATCATGATACAACTTAAACTGAAGTAAGGTAAACATTGGTTCACAAGTGGTCCTGATTCCAGTTGAATTAGAAAATCCTACAGGTGAATGTGCTAGTCCTCAATTTATACCACACACATCACTAAAAATCCAAATAAGGATAAGGACTACAATATTTTGGGAATAAATTAGATGGAGGAAGCAGAAGTAGGATTTAAAGGTAAAATGCAGTGACAATTTTGAGCTAAACATGAAGAAAATAATCTTCTTAACAATAAGACCTTTAAGACAGTGGAATGCTCTTTTAGGAAAATGATGGAAAGCCTCTCACTTTAGCAAGGCACATGCAAAGGAGTTTTAAATAGTGCTTTGATTTGTGCTAGAAAGAAATTGGTCATTATAATGTACTTTGTACAAAAAGTTATGGACAGATGAACAGATTCATGTGGTTTTCCTACTAGCTACCTGAAGGGCCCACCAGGCAGCACAAATTACTCCATCCAGGAACTGCACTTGACCTCCTTTCTGCAGTGAAATTGCCCTGGATATGTCAGTCCTGAACACAGGAAAAGAGCAGCATGTCTTGAATATATCTTGAATTCCTCATATTATTTAAATAAACGTAATTCATCTGCTCAGCATGAAAACAAACCAGTACAGGTTTCAGTCACAGATGAGGCATTCAGGCTCCACAGTTCTCTGCAGCGCCTTCAGGAGTCCAGGCTGCCCCAGTGCTCCCTCCCTGTGCAACTGGTACCCTTTGTGATCAGTGTGTTTGCAGGTTGCTAGGGCTTCCACATCTCCACTGGAGGGCAATGCAAGTAGGGCAGCCCTCATGCCCCAGAGGATGAAGATTACTGGTTATTCCTCTGTCCCAGGGGAGGTGTGAACATAATTGTGTGTGTGCATATGTCATATGAATTTTTGGGAGTAGTTACGTAAGAATGCTTAAGATGTTACTTTTATTATTGTCATCATGAGTATTATTATAATTATTTGTTTGTTATTTCTTTGGAAAGTGTCTAATATTGAAGATTATCTACTGTATTAGAGACGAGTCCTGAATGTACTGTTTGTTGATTGACAGTTATTTACAAGTTGTTAAGAAAACAATAAACTGCTTTGATTCTTTGATTTAATTTAGACTTTGTGAAAAGAGCATTTTTATCCTGTGCCTAAGAAAGCATTAAAGGAATTTCTACTGGCCAAAGGAAAACCTGCTAAAAACTTGCAAAGCTTGGCAGAAGGAGGATCCAGGGAATGTACAAGCCTGACCTTGGTGCCTAGCAGGGTTATGGATCAGATTCTCTTGACCATGATCACACAGCACGAACAGGACAACCTGGGGATGAGGCCCAGCCAGCATGGGTTTAGGAAAGACAGGTCCTGCTTGACCAACTCCTTTTATAACCAGGTGACCACCTAGTGGATGAGGGGAACGCTGTGGATATGTCTGCCTGGACTTCAGCATAGTCTTTGGTACTGTCTCCCAGGCCATTCTCCTGGAAAAGCTGCAGCTCACAGCTCTCAAGGGTGCACTCTTGGCTGACTTAAGAACTGTCTGATGGCTGGGCCCAGAGTAGTGGTGAACAATGTCACATCCAGTTGGCAGTCAGTCACCAGTGGTGCCCACAGGGGTCAGTGTTGGGCCCAGCGCTGTCCAATATCTTTGTTGATGATCTGAATGAGAGGATTGAGTGTACCTTCAGTAAATTTCTGGACATGAAATTGAGTGGGAGTGTTTATCTGCTGGAGGGTAGGAAGGGTCTGCAGAGGTTTTTGGATGCCTGGAGTGATGAGCCTCAATCAATGGCATGAGGTTCAAAAAGACCAAGTGTTGAGTCCTACACTTTAGCCACAACAACCCCATGCAGCACTACCGGCTCAGGGCAGAGAGGCTGGAAAGTTGCCCTTAGGAAAAGGGCCTGGGGATGCTGGTTGACAGCAGCTGAAAGTGAGCTATCAGCATGTGCCCAGGTGGCCAAGAAGGCCAGTGGCATCCTGGGCTGTATCAGCAATAGTGTGGCCAACAGAAACAGGGCAGTGACTGTCCCCCTGTATTCAGCATTGGTGAGGACACACCTCAAATCCTGTGTTCAGTTTTGGGCCCCTCAATTAAAAAACCCACTGATGCTGGAGGGTGTCCAAAGAATAGAAACAGAGCTGGTAAATGGCCTAGAGGGTAGGTCCTATGAGGAGCATCTGAGGGAGCTGGGAATGTTTAGTCTGGAGAAAAAGGAGGTTCAAGGGAGACTTTATCGCTCTCTCCAACTGCATGAAAGGAGGTTGTAGCCAGGTAGAGGTCAGCCTATTGTCCCAGGTAACTAGTGACAGAATGAGAGCATATAACCACAGGCTGTACCAGGGGAGGTTCAGGTTGGACATCAAGAGGAATTTCTTCATTGATAGGGTTTTTAAATACTGAAATAAACTGCCCAGGGAGGTGGTGGAGTCACCATCCATGGAGCTGTTCATGAAACAACTAGACATGGCACTCAGTGTCATGGTGAGTTGATAAGGTGGAGATCAGTCAAAGGTTGGACTCAATGATTTCAAAAGTGTTTTCCAAATGAAATCATTCTGTGATTTTGTTGAAATTTGAAGATTTAAAAAAAGATTTTCTTAATGGCTCAAATATTCATTTGTATTATATTATTCCTTCTAACACTCTCAACAAATGATATTAGGATACATCAGATAGTTTTATATTACTTTCTCTTTAAAGGTTTTTTGAGAATTTTTCATGGTACATACTGAGTTTTTGAAGGCAAAACAAATCCATCAGATTTTTGGCAAAGATATATGTTTACCCACAGGCACAACATGAGGCATTAAAAATTCCAAACTTCTATTTTATGCATTAAGACTAGTTCCTCCCCAACCCAAGTGACAGAGCTGGAAAAGGATTTAAATTCTGTGCTCAGAAAAATTTAGGTATATTCTTTCAATATTACTGTTAGAGATTTTTGCAGGATTAAGTTGTAAATTGTAGGACTTACAAGAGGATACATGAGTTTACAAGAAGCCTCAGGACAGCTTTCAGTCAATCTAAATTGACCCTTACTGAATGAAATCTAGTGTCATTTCACATTATCCTGTGAATTTTTTTGCTAAGGCTTTGTATGATAAAATCATTCATCTAAAGAATTCCACTGGGAAATTATTATTTTTTTTCCAATTTTCCCTAGCTTTTGACTGTAGCCAGCGTATTGTTTGCAAATGACATAAAAGAGGAGATGTGCTTGGGAGATATTTTCATATGAAAGATGAGAAGAAGGAGCTCATCTGTCTATAGAAGTCTGTGTGAAATCCTTGCAGAAACAGGAAGCAGTAACACATATTCAGGTAATTGTCTTAGAAGCACCACACTTCTGTTGTAGTAATGAAATATTTGCTTGCAAATAAATCATGAAGGCAAGCTTCCATAAAAATCATACTCTGTTAAAAAAAAAAACAAAAACAAAACCAAAAACCAACAACCCTCCCAAAAAAAACCCCAAACCTTGAAATATCTAAAAAGGTGAGAAGTAATCATGATATCATTTCAATGCCATCTGTCTAACTTTCCAATGCCTGATGCACTCCACAACAGAATGAGCTCAAGGTTTATCACTCAAAAATGAGACCATTTTCTACACCCATTGTTTAAGTTGATTTTTTTTTAATGTTTCCCAGCTGTGAAAGAATCCATGAAATAATTTTAAATACTATCAATTTCCATCGGGCATCTCAATTTATCACTCAAACAAACAAATAAAAAAGATACAAAACCCCCCATCTCTCTTCACTCAAAGATTCAGTATGCTTATTTTGGAAGGCTGAAGCTTGTTCCACTTCACTAAAAATCTTTAGCTCACTGAGATTTACAAATACAACTGCTTGCAAAAAAATATTTGGATGAACAGGATTTCATTTGATGTAAATGCATGTATTGCACTATAAATGCTCAAAGAAGCTACTTGCAGTTTTAGGAAAAGAACACGGTAAACAGACGGAGCACACAGAGGCACCAAATTTTAAAGGGCATGATCTTGTCTCAGAATATTCACGATCAGCTCTGTGTGTATTAGTTTAAGTACGAGAGAAGAACCCACTAAGATGTTCAGTGATTTCAGTAATTAGTCAGAAACTAGAACTGAACAAAAACTAGAACTGAACAGAAACTAGAACTGAACAGAAACATTTTTTTTTCTCCAGGAGTTGTTTTAATTTAAAACACAATAAACATGAAATTTAGTTCTATTTTTTTATTAGAACATAATGTTTAGTTTGATTTTTTTTTTTAAGTTTAGAGCAGAAATTATTTTCTATTTCCTCTACGGGGTGGGAACATATCTGCACATATGTGTATTCTAAATACCCTTCATTTTTTTTTAATTTTAATGTGTTTTTGTTGGGTTTTTTGGAGGTTTTTTTTGCATATCTTAAAATTGCAGAATAACTCAAATGGGAAGAGACTTCAAAGGAGGTGTTGATAAAGGTTCAAACACAGGAAAGTGGTGTTGGGGGGAGTCCCTCAGAGGATTTTTCTCACCAACAGAAAGATTTGGGCTTGGAGAGCCAGGACTGAGGACAAAGGATGGCTGATGACTTTCAAATTCCAGCTGCATGGTGGGGTGGAGGTGAGGAAACAGAACCCCAGCACCTGGGGATGGGGAGAGGGTTTTTTTCCCTGTGTGCTGGCTTGACTTTTTTGGCTTTTCTTTGGGCAGCTGCAGAAAAAGAGCCATGGCTTGCTGGTGAGAGCTCTTTTTCTGGCTCTGCTCTTTGCTTTTCCCCTCCATCTCTGGGCACCCTGAGCTTCAGAGATTGAGAGAGAGAAGAGAGTCACGGCTACTTCAGGACACACTGAAGACCTTTTTTTTTTTCCTTCCTGGGGACAAACTTAGACTGCAAGGAGATTCCTGAGAATTATCACCATTCCTCCACTCCCAGATTTTCCTTCTTCATTTGGAACAAAGGACAAGGAGAGAAAGAGAGAGTCCAGTGAGTGTTCACCCCTTGTCTCTGCCTCGCTGGGAAAAGACTGAGAATTCATCTTGTAGTCAGCCGAGGTGTGACACTGACAGTGTCCATAAATATAACTGCTCCAGGAGGAACGGACCATTTGGGAGTTGTTCTTTTTTGTTTTTACATTTGGTGCTGGGGGAGTAGTTTTTTCTGGTCTGTTTACAGTTATATCTGTATCTACATATATATGTAGATATAGTATTTAAGAACCATTATCCGTATATCCATTTTCTTATTAAAGTTCCTTTATCTTAATAAGGAGTGACGTAATTATTGAGGAGGAATCCTCTCCTCTGCTTTTTGGTAAACATTTCGGTTTTCCCTCAAACTAAGGCAGTTGTCTAGTCCAGTTTCTTCTTCAAAGCGTTGTTAGGTATGAGATAAAACCAGGTTGCTCACTGCTTCTTCTTGAAACACCTTCAAGGATGGAGACTGCCCAGCCTTCCTGGACGACCTGTTTCAATTATTAAATACTTGGGGCAGCTTAGACCTCCCCTGTTTCCTGCCCGCTGTCCTTTATCCACCTGAGAAAAGTGGAGGTCCTTGTCCTTAACAGCCTCTCTCTGGATAGGCAGGTGGCTGCTGGGATCCTGCAGCAAGCCCAGGTCCCCTGACCCTTTCTCACAGGGCCACTGCCACCATGACCATCCTGAGGATTTACCTGGACTTGCCTTGCTTGGTCAAAGTCTCTTTTCTTCTGGAAGACCCAGCTGGATACAGGACTCCAAGTGGAGTCTGAGACAGAAAATTATAATCTGACTAATAGAACACCCTTGATATATTTTCTGTTGGATGGAAAAATGCTTTACAAAGTTAGAAAAGGAGGATACAGTCCTGTTGTCATTTCCAAGGAATTAACACAGAATGAAGCAACAAGCCAGGCAAGAATGTTACTAAAACTTTTGTAACAGGGAATGTGCAAGCAATTATTTTATCTCAATGTGACAAGAGAAAAGTACATTTAAACTGTGCTGCCAATAAACATAGCATCATTTTGGGGTTTTTTTGCAGGACAGGTGCCTCAAGCAAGGTCTGTGTGATTCAGATTGAAAAAGTTTTTGAGCATTTAAAAATTCATTAATCCTGATTATCTGATATCTCTCTTTTATAAAGACCTAAAAGAATTCTTCAACCCTTCTCTTCTACACTAGAGCTTTACTTTGAGACTCAGATTTGAAAATCTAAAGAAAAAAATTACTAACAATAAATGGTTTGCAGTCAGGAAAATATGAGTAAAAAGAAAAAGTAACAATTATACAGCAAGTTTGAAGAAACAGCATAGAAGCTTCTGAAGACTTTTTGGAAGCATCAGACAGAATTTTAAACCTATGCAATGCATTCTTCTGTGTAAAATATAATATTAGATTAATAACAGAGAAAGCAAAATAAATACCAAGTTTATACATAAACCTCGTATTTATATTTAGTTATAACTGTTATGGCAATTAGCCTACCTCACAAAAATGTCCTTACTAAGAAGCAGAAAACAGGTCATTAAATTAACAGAGAATAGAACCAAAGATGCTGCGCTGAAGCTTTCCTACAGTGGGTGAAGAAATGTCTGCAAAAGTGCCACTGGCACGGAGAATGACTGCAGTGTTAATGACAGTTGATTGTATTTATTATGCAAGGTTATCACCCACAGCTTTGCCAACAGAAGATAAAGGAATGGACACCAAAGTAAAGCTAATGTTCTTGCCTCTGAGCTGGAGAAGTTTGTGGTGCCTAGATCAATAGGATACTGAAGCAACTGCTGTGCAACAGATGCTGTGACATGTTCTGTTTGAAATCAGGAACTTCAGCATTCCCCTTGGGATGCCTTGCAGCCAACACAAGTTTTTATTTTTTTAAGTGATTTGCACCTTTATCTTTCTATAAATTGGATTCCATGACCTTTACAAGCAAAGATCATTGTCTAACTGAAATATGGCAGCTAAGAATGCAGTCCAGCATACAGGAATTAGAAGGCTAAAACATAGATAATCTGTTCATACTAAAAAATCCTTCAGCTTTGGAAGTTACTACCTTCTTACTCAAATGACTTTAACATGTATCTTTTTTCTGCCTGAAAAGAAAAAAAAAAAAGACTACAAGCTCAGAAATACTTTTTCCATATACAAATGCTCCAAATGAAAACAAAAAAAAATAGTCTTCGTGGCTTCTCAGGAAACCTTCAGGCATAAAAGTCTTTCAAGTTCTCAGACACTATTGTCTTCACTAATTTTCTGCAGGTGTGTCTGGATTTTTTGTTTTATTTGAACATTCTCTCAAACACCTCCAGTACTGATAAAACTATGCCAAGAAATGTATTTCAAATGACAAGCGTAGGCGCAGCCAAATTGTTTATACATCTTTGCTTCTGAATTCTCTTCATCATACATTTCCATTTACTTACTTGGCATTTAATTTCCAGTCAAAGAGAAATTTAATAAGATTCACTCACTTAATTGCTCAGTCTATTGCTGCCTCACTTTATCTGGCCTCTCAGACACATTAAAGATTTTAAAAAGGATTTGCTGACTACAGGATATAAGTACTGGGCAATTAATTTACCAGTAGTACCCATAACACCCAGAGTTTACTTCTCAAAATTGCAATTATTCATTCAAATAGAGTTACTACTCCCAGGTTCTCTCTTTACACAGATAACTGGACAGCTAACAATTTTCTTGATTAGTGTAAATAAACAGCTGTACCTCTAAATGTTGTCCTCTTTCAGTCAAGTATACCAGCCACTGGGAACTGTTTTGGCTGTTCATATAGCTGGTCAAACATAATGTAATGGTTTGACCCATGGCTTCCTCAGTGACCGTTGTATCTAAGGAAGTTACAAGTATTCCACATGTGTCTTCCATGTAGCAGTGGGGGAGTGGTTTTGTTCCTGTCTGCCTTCCCTTCCTTAGTGGAGGAGCTGGAGGGAGGTGGTTGATGTCTGGTCCCTCCGGTCCCTGGTGGTTCTCCTGTCCTGGGTGAGATTGTTTCATTCTTGTTCCCCTTCCTTGAGGTTTTTAATTGTGTTTGTTTTGATTCATTCGGATTCTTTAGGTTGGGTTGGTGTCTTCCCTATTTTCCAGCTAATCAATCCCCTTTTCTCCCTTCCTCTCTCCCCTGGGGGGTGGGATCCTATGTATTGTGTATACAGTGTGGTTTGTAAATGTTAGTAAATATAATTTATTCTTTTTATTCAGTTCAGTTTCTTTACAGTGTGTTTCTTTTCAGTTTTTTTTTCCTTTCCCTTTGCTGGGAAGGCTCTGGGAGGGGGAAGCGGGGCCAGTCCAGGGTTGGCAACAGCAAGGCCAAACCTGCGACACATAATTTCTAGTTTATTAAACGTACAACAAAATTTAGCATGGAAGTGTGAGACCATCCAGAAGAAATAAAGAACTTTAGAATTGCTCACCTTAATACCTGTCGCAGGTTTGGCCTTGCTGTTGCCAACCCTGGACTGGCCCCCCTTCCCCCTCCCAGAGCTTTCCCAGCAAAGGAAATGAAAAAAAAACTGAAAAGAAACGCACTCTAAAGAAACTGAACTGAATAAAAAGAATAAATTATATTTACTAACATTTACAAACCACACTGTATACACAATACATAGGATCCCACCCCCCAGGGGAGAGGGGAAGGGAGAAAAGGGGATTGATTAGCCGGAAAATAGGGAAGACACCAACCCAACCCAAAGAAACCGAATGAATCAAAACAAACACAATTAAAAACCTCAAGGAAGGGGAACAAGAATGAAACAGTCTCACCCAGGACAGGAGAACCACCAGGGACCGGAGGGACCAGACTTCAACCACCTCCCACCAGCTCCTCCACTAAGGAAGGGAAGGCAGACAGGAACAAAACCACTCCCCCACTGCTACGTGGAAGACACGTGTGGAATACTTGTAACTTCCTTAGATGCAATGGTTACTGAGGAAGCCATGGGTCAAACCATTACAATACCTTTTTTATCTTCCTTGACACCTAGATATTAAGAAAAAGGAGACTATAATAAAAAAATAAATCAGTAAACATCCTATACTAATTGTTTTCAAGACTTCATGCTACTTCTGCTGTTGCTGCTGCTCTTCTTTTTTTCAAAGTAGAGAAAGGAGCATTTTATGTATAATTATCTCTGGGCAAATTTTATTATATGATCTGGTAAAGAAAGAAAACTACTCCACTCCAGAAAATACTGTTTGCTAGTCATCAATAAACGTTCTAAGAACTTTTTTCATATCTTTAGATTTTCTCATATTGTATGACTATAATTTTTATCTTCAGAGGGATACATCAGAGGGTTATGTTAGCACAGAATAACAGGCATAATAATAATAACTTAGGAAAGACTGTGCTGTGCCAATCCAAAAAAAAAAAAATTACTCACAAGAAAAAATTCCCAAAGCAGCAAAGACAAATTCTTGCCAGGAGAGCACCTTTTGGTGTGAAAAGGCAAAATATTTTTCCTTTATAATTTCCTTTTCAGCAGTTATACAGTCAGAAATTATGGCTAAATTGTCTTTAGAGGAATGAAATGATGGAGAATTTGATAGGTTCAAACAGTTCAACAATTTAGCAAATACGCCCTTTTGAACGCTTCTGAAAGCTCTTTTCCAAAGAAGTATCCACTTGCAGTTAAGCAATGATGACAATTCATCCAAGATGAATGATGTGATACCAAGAAAAGGTTGCCCTCAAAGATCTGTCCCTGAGCCCTTGAGAGGAGTCACATGCCAGTGGTGTATGAGTTGCTGGTGTCAGAGGTGGGAAGGGACAATGAACCATGCTGTCGTCTTGAGTAAACAAAACAATTATTTCAGCAAACAGGAAAGAAACTGAAAGACAGATGCAGGTAAGGATTTAAAAGTGCAAATTTTCGGTATTTTAACTTCATATTTTAATAAAGAAAATGGAAGGAGTGGCCCTTCTTGTCAAGATTTCTGTAGCCCCTGTGGCTTTTGTATTATATTAGTTACATAGCACAAGCTGAGGAGAAACAATTTTAATAGTTTTTCAAACTTGAGTGCCTTTCATAATGTACCTTTAAACAACTTTCAGAGAGTTATTGATATTATAAATAATGATAGAGTTCAGAAGATCTCTAAGGGTTTTCAGCTTTTGTTGTTATGGGTGTGAATAGAAATAAATGAATAATGCAACATTGTTCAGTAGAAACACCTTGGAGTAATGAGTCAGCTTAATCTATGAGATATTGCTCCCCTGGTTTCTGTAGAGGGAAAGGAAATGGCAGTAGAAAATGCACTAGGGCAAAGCAAGGAAACAAATGTGCATGATAGTATATAAACCCAAGGCCTGAAAGAGTAAGACAGGAAGCTTTGGGCAGTGAAGGAGTCTGCACAAGTTCACGCTGATTAACTGCGACAGTGTCTTCCCTTCTGGGCTTGGATGTGTTTTTCAGTTGTTGGTTCTAGGGGCATATCCTGTCTGTGTCTGTTCCCATGTCAGGGAGAAAGTCTAGCACCTTGATTTCTCTCTCCACACTATGCTTCTACACAAGGGAATTCCACTCTTCCTCCAAGCATGCAGTGGCCATAACATGCTGCCAGGGGAGCACTGGGAAGCCCAGGATCCTGGGTTGAGGAGTGACACATGTGCAGATGCCTGAGGAGCCAGCTGCCATCACAAGATGTTGCAGCACTGAGACAGGTGACAGGCTCAGTGCTTGCATTTAAAACAGGACCAAGCTGAATGTTGTGGGGCTGATCACCCCACAGTCTAATTTCTAACACAAAGAACAAGTGTGGTTAAAGCAAACTAGATTTCTGCTGGACAGTGCCTGGCCATTACCCACATAAAAGCATGCCCAGTAGAGGCCAATGAACAGGATACCTGCTCTCAGTAGGCATAGAGAAGAAGTGTGCACCAGATTTGCTTCTTTTTGCTTTATAGTTAATGTCTTCTAATGGTATCCTGCTATCTTAGCACACCACTGCATGCCCTCCCTTTTATTTCAATATTCTGCTAAGCTGTAGCATTATCCTCACACTACTGCAGGTACTTTGGACTGAAAAATACTACTCACAAATATTACTTATATATTAGGGCCATGGAGCACCATCTGAGGCACTGACTTACAGTTGAATTGTATGTACTGTGGACATGTCACTGGGCTCAGAAAAAAAGAATACATTTCTTTAGCAGTACAACTCCAATCAAGGATTTGGATGCAAAATCTCTTATAGCTGTCCATAGAGTTAAAGCTGGGAAAGTAATTATGATTGAGTATTCCTATTTCTAAACTCTAAGTCGAGAACATCATAGTGTATGGAACTACATAAACAGCATTAACTACAGTGATGTGGTGAAAGCAGGGTGGTGTGCTCCAGAAAAGCCTGACAAGTCGGCTCTAGAGTGTCATTGTTATAAAGGGATCAGAAAAGTAAAGCTTATGCCTGGAAATGGAGCCAGAAGCACTGTTTACTGATTTAGGAAAACATACTAAGATTTATTACTTGAAGACCCAGTACACCAGATTAATAAAATTCCAAGAAATTTTACCAGATTTGGAACTTTTATTTCAATTATTCCCCCTCAATAGCTTGGGATAGGCTTTGAGGAAATTGGGAAATATAAATAAATAAATAAACAGGCAAACAAAAAAAATAAAAAAATGCACTGGGAATTTTACACATGCTGTTTTCAGTGAATACTGTCCTGAGTCTGGAATCTTGAACTGGCCAGTACTGTCAGATACCAAAAATGTAATTCAAAGTATTTTCCACAGGAAGTGCAGTAAAGCTGCTCCTCAGATTAGAGAGCTTCATACTCAGAAGGGCAGATGTACAAAGGATGTAAAACTGCCTTTTCTCCCCAACTCCCAACAGAAGTGGCAGTAGCAGGGAAAGGTGCAGAAAAGCTTTTTCCTCTAACCATCTGATATTCAAATACGATCTTCTTTAGTGTTTTGTAGGCAGTGGAGGCTGAGGTATAAGAAAACTCCTAGAGGCCACTTTCATTACACACTCAAAATACTCAGGTTCTTTTTCCTTACTAGCATATATATCTTCAGAAAAGATAGCAATCAGATTATTAGCAAAGACAGCAATCATCTCATTTTCATATAACACAAGTCTGAGGGGAAAAAAAGATTAGTATCCTTTACAATATAAAATTTTTAACTGCAGAAAAAAAAAGAAGATAAAATATTTGGCACTTGCTTCAATTATAGCAGTTTGACTAATGTTAAAAGATAAAAAAGCATTGCACAAGCTTGACATTATACCTGTGTCAGTACACACCATCTTTCAAATCCCAATACAAGGAAAAAAATCATTTATTCATGCACTACATTCAGTGTTCAGAAGCTATGAGATTTTTCTTGAAGTCAATCATTATATGGCTCTTCTGTACTCTGTTCCTCAGGGAAAAAGAAAGGCCTGTGAGGACAGCAACAATCTGTATTATGCTGTGTTGAAATTTTGGACTGTGTCTCCTTTGTTGTGCTGTATTAAGTGCCACCATGAGGAAAGATGAGGTTAAGGGGAAAAAAATCATGCAGGATACCACAAAGCCACAGCTTCCATAGCAGTGCATAGATTGTCTTCGTGAAAAACCTGTTAGATAAACACACAAAGCGCATTTGAAAATAATTTTAATAACAAAATATATGTCAGAGCCATCCTGAAAACTTGATTCCAGCTCAGTGAACTGTTTTCATGCATTATACAATGCCAATTACCATGTAAATGGCTAAGAAATAAAGCTGAGTGTAAATTAGAACTTTTGTGTTTCACAAAGTAAGCACAAGAAAGCACTTGATGAATTAAGTTCAAGAACCACGTTATGACATTTAACATTAACACACACAAAAAAGCTGAGGAACAGGAGAGACCACTTAAAGTCCATTTTGAATTATGGGACAAAGATTGTCTTCAACTCAAAGATTATCTTCAAAAGTATTTCTGGGTTTGAAAACACCTCTCAATCTTTAAGAACCAAAAGAAGTAAAACACACTAAAGATTTGAAGACAGCAAAACCAGTATTCAGTAACAACGAAAGAGCTAAACTCGTGTTTTTAGGTATACATTACTTCCTTAACTGGTTAGATGCAAGAGAAATTACATCTTTCAGGACAAGAAGTTTCTACAGTTTGGTTTTATAGAATGACATTAGGACTTGACTTTTCTCCTCAAAAGAGCTGTATCATCACTGTTCCAGTCATGCATGCCATCTGCCTGACACTGTGTGCTTGACCTCTGCTTCAACTTATGCCAGGAACTCCTGGTGGTAGAGGAACCTGCACGTGCTGGAGGGGCTAATTCACCACCTCTTTGGACCTGGTTAAAGCAAGTCTGGCACCAACTGCTGTGCCCAAGGTTTTCTAAAGACATGTTGGCAGATGCTTTGCCTGTATATATGCTGCAATGGTAAGTACGAGGGCAGTTAAATGCCTCCCTGACATCCGATCCCGTCAGATCTCGGAAGCTCAGCAGGGTCAGCCCCGGATTAGTACTTGGATGGGAGACCTCCTGGGAAATGCCGGGTGCTGTAGGTTCTAGTCCTGAGGACTTCACTGGTACCGTCCAAGCTCGCTCGCCCATGGCAGATGAACCTCAGGACTGAAACGGTGGGGCCAGTTCTGCGCACGCTGAGCCTCACCTAAAATCCACTGCGCAGGCTGGAAGGGCACACCCACGTGGGGACAGCCCTGCCCAAACCTTCGTTCGCGAAGCCGAGCCACACAAAGTATTTTCACTCTGCACCAGTGTCTATCTCCCCAAAAAGACAAAGAGGGCAGAGGACCTGTGTCCACTAAGAAGGTTGAAGATGCCGGAAAAGGATCTCTTAACAGATAGCCCTTAGTGACATGCACATGTCTAACACCTACAAGGGAAACCAGTTTATCCAGTTCTGAAGATTTCTTTTTCAGCTGATTCAAAGAAGAAGAAATTTGTGATACGTATTTTATAAAAATAGTAAAACAATGCTACGGGTACAGTGATGTGTTCATGAAAATAGAATCTGGCTGCACATAAGCCTTCCAGTCCTTCTCCTCCTGCCTCTAAAATGACTTCTACAGCACTAACTTTATATCTAAGGACAAGTGTACAGTTTTTGCTGTTTTCTGTTTGTTTTTTTCAATTGAGGTTTTTTTGTTAGTTTGTTGAGGTTTTGGGGGTTATTTATTTTATCGTATTATCCACAGAGTTTATCTAAAAGAAAAGAGGCAGAAGTAAAAGTCACAAATGAATAGGAGAAAGAAACAAGCAAACAAAAAAAGCCAAAAATACAATTCCTTCCTTTCTTAATCTCATGGGTCCTAACAGTCATTAAAGGAAAAACACATTCTTGTCTTTTCACACACCTTTTGATGCAAAATTCCACTGTCAGGACTGTAGCAAGGTATTGCAAATGACATGGCAGATGCTCCTGGCATTTGGCAGACTGATGCAGCACATATCAGTCCCGAAGAATACTGCAGCTTTGGGCTGCTATTTGGGGTATAATGGGAACACAGTATGTTAGGAAAAAGTGTACTAGGAGTTCCTGTTTGCCTGTAGTTCAGGCAAAATTCAATCTCAACTGAATACTGAGTGAAGCTAGAAACATCTGCTACAACTGTCATGGGAACTCTAGTGTCAGAGTAATGTGTGCTGAGAGAGGAGAGAAATGGATATTCAGGTGCCTTATGGAGATGAGTGGCTTCTTCAACATCTTTTAAAAAAAATCTTCATAAAGACAAGTTAAGGCCAAGAGAGTGTGTGACACCAGAAAACTTAAAACAGTTCTAATAGAGCAAAAGGTATTACATAAAAAAGAAATTTTATATGTTGGATGCCTTGAGGCACATGGATCAAAAGTATTTAAAGATCACATATATGTATATGACAAAGACAAAGTTCAGGTAAAATGAGGTCAATTACAGGCCTGAATGACAGAAAGGATGGTGTTAGATTCATCCATCATTTTCAGGTTTCAGGTGATAAATAAGATGTCAGAAATATTTTGACACACAAGCAATCTAGGCACCATCAATATAATGGTAAAATTTATAGAATGGAGTCAGTTCAGATAATTTGAGGCCCTGGTACACAATAAATGAGGAAATTAAATGCAATTGAACAAAATATTCAATAATATTAGGGAATAGAGAGATGCTGCTGGGTATAGCTTGATTTGTAGCAGTAGAATATTTTTTTAAAAATCACCTTTTTCATAGATCTAAGAGAAAAATATCATTTAATTAAACTGTTAATGTGGTGGTCAGTGTGGAATTTGTCCCAAACATAATGAGGAACTGGAAGAAAAATTCTCAAAGTGTTGAAGAGTACTCATATGTAATTGTATTATCAGGGACTAGGTCTCTAATTTTAATTGATAATTTTTCTGTAAAGCCAAGAAGTAAATATCTTGACCTAAATACAACATAGCATCATACTGAATGTTAAGTTTGAGCATCCTTTAATTCTAATTTGAACTACGCCATTAACTTATGTCACAGCTTCTGTCAGAAAAAAAATCTGTTAGGTCTTCATTACTGAATCACACCAGTACTACATACCAATGAATGTTAACGTCATTGATGAATAACCATGAAACTATCAAAGATACCTGGTGGATGAGGGGAAGGCTGTGGATGTGGTCTATCTGGACTTCAGCAAGGCCTTTGATACTGTCTCCCATAATATACTCCTGAAAAAGCTGGTAGCCCATGTCCTGGACAAGTGTACCCTCTCCTGGATTAAGAGCTGGCTGGAGGGTCGGGCCCAGAGAGTGCTGGTGAATGGAGCTGCATCCAGCTGGTGGCCGGTCACCAGTGGTGTTCCCCAGGGGTCTGTGTTGGGTCCAGTCCTGTTTAACATCTTTATTGATGATTTAGATGTGGGGATTGAGTCCATCATCAGCAAATTTGCTGATGACACCAAGTTGGGAGGGAGTGTCGACCTGCTGGAAGGCAGGAGGGCTCTGCAGAGGGATCTGGATAGACTTGAGAGATGGGCTGATTCCAATGGGATGAAGTTCAATAAGGCCAAGTGCCTGTACCTGCACTTTGGCCACAACAACCCCCTGCAGTGCTACAGGCTGGGCACAGAGTGGCTGGAGAGCAGCCAGGGAGAAAGGGACCTTGGAGTACTAATTGACAGGAAGCTCAACATGAGTCAACAGTGTGCCCAGGTGGCCAAGAAGGCCAATGGGATCCTGTCCTGTATCAAAAATAGTGTGGCCAGCAGGACCAGGGAAGGGATCCTTCCCCTGTACTCTGCATTGGTGAGGCCACACCTTGAGTACTGTGTTCAGTTCTGGGCCCCTCAGTTCAGAAAGGATATTGAGATGCTGGAGCGGGTCCAGAGAAGAGCAACAAGGCTGGTGAAGGGACTGGAGCACAAGTCCTATGGGGAGAGGCTGAGGGAGCTGGGGTTGTTTAGCCTGGAGAAGAGGAGGCTCAGAGGTGACCTCAGCACTGTCTAGAACTACCTGAAGGGAAGTTCTAGCCAGGTGGGGGCTGGTCTCTTCTCCCAGGCACTCAGCAATAGAACAAGGGGGCATGGGCTTAAGCTCTGCCAGGGGAAATTTAAGTTGGATATCAGAAAAAAAATTTTTACAGAGAGAGTAATCAGGCATTGGAATGGGCTGCCTGGAGAGGTGGTGGATTCACCATCCCTAGAGATTTTTAAATGCAGATTGGATGTGGCGCTGAGTGCCATGATCTGGTAAATGAACTAGAGTTGGACCAAGGGTTGGACTCGATGATCTTGGAGGTCTTTTCCAACCCAATCGATTCTATGATTCTATGATTCTATACAAACCTTATGTACGTACCACATATTAGTACTGTAAGCAAGGGGTATCTCACAGAAAAAGTGGATTGGTAAGTAACAAAGCCTGTTGTTTCACCCTCTGATGAATTTAGCTGCACACCCTGCATTTAGAAAAAGCAAATTCCTTCTCACTTTTTTTTTTTTCTGTGAAGAAAATTAAGAACGACAAAGTTTGAGCTACTGATTTCTCTGTTAGTAAAGCTGAAAACAGAGCAGCATTTTAAGAATACCGGGGCAGCTCACGTTTTGCTTCTGGTTAGCAGATAAACTATACATACTGTGTGAAAGTTTTCACTTTGGGAATTGTTATTGAATTATGCCTATGTTACTCTGCAGTTTCAGAGGAAAAGATAAACTTGTCACCTTAGTATTTATTCTATTTGTTTCTACATGAGGACTTCTGTCTCCATCCCATTTCTTCTCTGTAAACAGTTACATTGTATTAAATGAGAAAGGACAGGAGAATAAATATTGATCTGACCTTGAAATCACACTGGTTTTAAGCTAAAGGAATCTGGGTGTTTCCACTTTGCCCTGAGCAGCTTTAGAAGTGTGATCGGAAGGTGACAACACAAACTGTTACAATAACTCTCTTAGGAGAAGCCTTGCTGCAGATGGATTCTGATAGTAATGTGTTTGTCAGACTTCTAGCACTCCTACAATCCATCAGCTAAGGACTGTCTTGGATAAGTGTCCTGAATGCTGATCATTCCAACTGCACTAGTAAACTGTTTTTAATCTGACCAAATGGCAGTGAATAGGTTTTACTGCTTAATCAAAAGATTATGGCATTACTCTGGCAAGTTTTTGATTTTTCTGTTTTTGTTTTTCCTTTCTGAAATATCGTATAAATGTGAATGACAATTATTCATCATGCCTGAAAAAATTAGGCAATTGCAAAAGGCCAGGGCCATATCACAATTGCAAATTGAAAAATTCTGTTACTACAGATTAGATGCTTGGAAATCATTTGATGTTGAGTAAGAAGAAATACCTTTTCCTCCTTCCCCCTAAGACAAAATATTTAATAAAAACATTTAATTAAGGCTAATATCTAGGCTACTGAATTGTTTCCATTGAATGGCCACCTCTACTGACTTCTGCTCATTTTGGGAAATTAATTGAAAGCAATTATGTCTTAGAACTGTTTTAGCTTTGTGTTTTAATCTATCAATTCCTGTGCAGGTCTTCTACCTCTTAATGATGACATTTTACCTTGTAATCAGTGTATGAGCTGCTCTGTATATTAATATGGACTTCAAGCTGTGCTTATTTGTTAACTTCTTGTAAACTTGAAGAGCGTCCTATTTGAATAGGGCTAGACTCTACATAAATTGTGTTAGTGTATTGCAGAAGAACTAAGAGAGGTATTATTTGGCTGCATTTAATAATAGCCAGATTTTATTTTTTTAAGTGGCACTGTGGTTGTATGTGTATATATCTCTACGTGTGCATATTTATGAAGGTAGAGAGGAGGAGAGTGAAAGCATCAAAGTTAACATCTTTTTCCAGGAAAGGACAAAACACACAGGTAGTCTACTATATTTTGGAGGTGTTGAGGGATTTCTTACAGAAAATGGCCATGTGAGTGATCCAGACTGTATGGACTCTGTGAGATTGAAGCAGCTACCAGCAAAGAATAAATAAAGGCACAACTGCTGCTGAGTGGTAAAGAAGAAATCACTCCCCAGGAGTTCACATGACAACTCTCCAGACTTTCACATAACAACTCTTGAAAGTTTCTCACACGACTCTTGAGATGTGCCTGGGAACCGTTAGGATGTTTCATCAAAACACTGGACTTGTGAGATATGGAATATAACCAATAAATGTTGCTTCAGAGTGTGAAAATTACTATAGCCAATTAGTACGTAGCTTTGACCCTATTTAAACCACCTGCAGTGTATCAATAAAGGGCATTCTACCTAAAACCATAACGGTTCATAGTGTGATGTCCTTTGATCCTCCACACTTATCTCTTTATGGAGGGATTTTAGATCTTGTCCCTGAAAAATGACAGAGATCTTATTTCTAATTTCAGATAGCTCTTTTCCCCCAAAAAAACCTGGATAACAACCAAATTAACATCAATATCAATATTTAATATCTTTCTGTATTAACACATCATATCTCAGAGCTCTGAGTCCTTTCACCGAAAGGTTCTTGGAGAAAAGGAATATTTCCTTTGGGGAAGCATTTACTGTCTCATCTTTTAAGCACACATGCAGTCTCAATGACTGCACTGGAATCTCTGACTTGCTCATATAAATTCAAACCACCAAAACAGTATGAAAGTGAGTACTCTTCTCAGGTGCATATTTGAAAGCCCTGGGCTCTCTCTCTAGTCTTACCTTTCATTATATTATAGTTGTTGAGTTTTGGTTTTGTTTCTTTTGGTTTGGTTTTTTTTTTTAAGA
This sequence comes from Pithys albifrons albifrons, assembly GCF_047495875.1. Taxonomy (NCBI): domain Eukaryota; kingdom Metazoa; phylum Chordata; class Aves; order Passeriformes; family Thamnophilidae; genus Pithys; species Pithys albifrons. The sequence goes on along the minus strand of NC_092458.1, from coordinate 4,061,636 downwards.
ACGGCAAAAAAAATAATTTTAAAATATAACCCCAAGATGGTTGTTACAAAATGTCAGCAATATTCTAAAGTGCAGCAAGACAGGACAATAGACCTGGCAGATGAGAACTGTCTCAGATGTTTTAACTGTAGTGCCTAAAAATCATTCAGATGCAATTCACCTTTTTTTTTTTTATGTAATGAACAAAACCACTACTCTGTGAACAGCATCCCAGACTTACCACCTTAAAGGACAGATATTCCACTTGATGACACTTTGCTGGAGGCAAGCAGAATGTCCATCCCAAGTGCAAATATAAACATAAACCATTACAAGATTAATATTTTTTTTGTGAGTCACAAAACCAGATTCTCTCTCGATGCACATCACAGTTTAACCTTTGACTAATTCTTAGAGAATATTAAAGTACATTTCTGAATCAGTGCCTCAATTAGAATAATTACACTGATGGCATTTGAGTTGTATCAGCTGGAAGCCTGAGGGGAAGGCAAAGTTCAGTTTTCCCCAATACTACCCTTAAAGTAATTGCACAGGCTTGTTACTGCTAGAGGTAGCAAGACCCAGCGAACTCCAGGACATAGGGGATTTTTCCCATTCCCAGCTGATTGCTCACATAAGATTCTCAAAAGAGAATTGTAGCTGAGGAAAAAGACTCCTTCTAGTAGTTTTTACCTGAGACACGTAGCCTCTAAGAGTAAACTTCTCTGCTGGATTCGATATTAAAAGATTGAATTTAACTCAGAGTAGCTTTATGCTTCACATAGAATCAAGAATGCTTAAAGTACACACACATGGAGGATGCTGTGGTTTTCAACCTACATTATAACCAGTTGCTGGAACTAGAGTTGGTTGTTGCCAGCTGCTGGCCTGAGCCCCACAGCCCTCTCAGTCCCATAGCTCTTTCTTAGGCCAGCATTTGGCATAAGCTCCCACCCCTCAGCTAAGCTGGCTTACTGTTCACCTGTGCTTATGCACACAGATCTCTAATATAGAGTGCACACACACTTAAAACAGTTGGAAGTGGAATTCAGTGAGAGGATAGAACATGCTGAAGTTCATAGATCAGTCAGTCAAGTGTGCTGTCCCAGCACTGTGCATCAGCAGCCCCTTTTAATCTTATTTTCTCATGTTTGGTGTCTCTTACGTACCTTGCTCCTTCCAACAAACAAGCTTTAAGATATCCCATAAGACTACCCCAAAATGCTCTTCCCTCCTGCATCCTATAGGCAGGAATCCACTTTATTTTACAAGGTCACAGAAAGAGAGTTTCTTTCACTGATTCTTATTGGTGGATTATGAATTAGGTTCAGAGATCCAATCCTTTTCCTTTGATAGTTTTAAGGGCAGGTGATTCAGTGTTCTGTTATTTTCACTGATGAAGCAACTAGAGGTCCTCCACCTGTCACTGCTCCCCTGATCCTTTGGGATCTTTGTGTCTGATAGAAAACCATGCTCTTTCTCTTTAGTTTTCTATATCTCTCCTTCACCTTTAGACCCAGTGGTGGAAACGCTCTTGTACCACAGGTAAACATTTACACTTCAACCTTCACCTATGTTTTATTTAGGATTATAATTTCTAAGCCATCCTGTGGCATCAGCAGGAGCTAACCTCAGAAGATACCTCCATACTACTTAAACATGAAGATACTGTGTAACTCAGTTGATTGTCAGGCTTCTTTTTTAGGTGGGAGCATGCTTTGCTCTGTCCACTGTAAATATGAAGTATTTTAGGAACCTGTGTTAGGCAACAGAGATAGAAGTCCACATTCACTTACTTCCAGTCTACACCAGTAAACTATCACCATAGAAATTTTCAGTCAAATATATAAGAATATGAGAAAGCCAAATAGGTGTATAATAGCAGCACTTTGGTAACTTAAGAGTCTCTGTTCTTGCTTGTAGTCAGGCATTACGTGTGTGTGTGTGTTGCTTGGCTTCGCGAACGAAGATTTGGGAAGGGCTCTCCCCACGTGGGTGGGCCCTTCCAGCCTGCGCAGTGGATTTTAGGTGAGGCTCAGCGTGCACAGAACTGGCCCCACCATTTAAGTCCTGAGGTTCATCTGCCACGGCCGAGTGAGCTTGGACAGTGCCAGTGAAGTCCTCAGGACTAGAACCTACAGCACCCGGCATTTCCCAGGAGGTCTCCCATCCAAGTACTAATCCGGGGCTGACCCTGCTGAGCTTCCGAGATCTGACGGGATCGGATGTCAGGGAGGCATTCAGGCAGTCAGGCATTACACCTTCTGTCTGACAACAGTTATATTTCCTAAATACTCTCAATATGGGCATACACATTGTGAGCACTTCTTCTGAACTTTGGAAAGGATTTAGGTCAGGGATTAATGTACTTCTGGAACAAAAAGTTATGTTAATCCTTGCGGTATTGTCTATTGATAATATGTTAATCCTTGCAGTATTGTTTGTGGATAATTTAAAGAAGCCAAGAAAAAGGAATAAATTTTGCTCTAGGGAAAAAAATATGTAATGACAGTTCCATTTGTAAGTGACCAACCTAGTAGGCTGATGCTGCTAATACAGAAAACAAACTGAACCAATTCTCACTGACCTAGAATGTGAAGACAAGCGTATTTGGAAAAGTTTGCTAGTTAAGACAAAGAACTACAGGGGAAAAAACCAGCAAGATGTGGTTTAGTGATATGCTTTTGCATCTGCATGCACGTGTTTAATGCTCTTCAGCAGAAGAGGGAAAAGATACCTTTAATTTTACTTTTGAGACCATAGCAGATCACAGTGCTACCAGTAAAAAACACTCTCTAAGAGTACATAAGGGCAATAATTGAAGATTTCTGTTTTGTGATAGAAAGGCAAAGGACTTTTTCATTACATAAGATAAAGTATTTTTAAAGCTCCCAATTTTGTTCTATATAGTTTGGTTTTGTGGTTTTTTTGGTTTTGGTTTTTTGTTTTTTTTTTTTAAGCAATGAAGAATGTGTTGTATAGACATATAAAGGAAAAGTACTGGGTTTGCACTGTTTTACTTTTCACACTTACATGGGTAAGACCTCAGAAACTGGGATTTGTTGAATAGTAGCAGATATCAGATTTAAAAAAGGAAATTGTAACTTTTAAGCACTCATTAAAAACAACCTGAAAGACAGTCTATAATGTTAATGACATTCTAATGCCATTCTAATGGCAACTAATACTTTGATGGCTCTTACTGAGTACTCTTTTCCTCTGTAGCTACTATTGTAAGTCCTAGAAACAAAGGCAACAGGGCCACTATGAGCTTCTGTAACACGGAGAGTAGCTGAAAGCCACGAAGAAAACATCACCAACAGCACCACCAAATTGCAGAGATGCAAAACAGTTGACAGTACAGTGCTAAGCTATGTGATAAGTACTCTGTCCTGTCATATTCCTTTGAAGTTGCTAGCATTAGAGCACCAAGCTTACCTTTATAAACCTGAAGTGCTCATCCATACAAGCGCTAGGTTTTCAGCTACTTTAACCTGCAAAACTTCATAGACAGAACTGGAAGCATCTGACTTGGGCTTACTGAGACCTACTTTAAGTTATGCAAACTTATCCTAGAAGTAAATTGCTTTTTTACACTGATATATTAGCAGAAAAAAACCCCAATGTCCTAGTTGAGCAGGAGGGACCAGTTGACACTGTGTGGGGGTGGTCAAAGCTGTGTATTCTACCCCCTCTATTCATTCCCCAAGGTCAATGGGTCATTAGCAGCAGCTGCCCAGGGAGTCATTAGCACCTTCACACCCAGCCTGAGGGGGCGGAGCTGCCAATGGGCCATCAACAGCTCAACACCCCCTGGCTCCCAGAGTTAATCACCCACTGTGTAAGTCCCTGCCCAGGGGGAGGGACTGGGTGCTCCCTGAGAGTACATAAGTGGTGGGTAAGAAGACTTTGGAAACTTCTCGTTGGATCCAGAGGAGCAGCAGGACCTCGACAGGAGGAGATCACCACTCTCACCCAGACCACAGCCCTCGCCTGCACCAACAGGTTTTTCATTTCCTTTTGCTCTGGACTTGGGGGAGCCACAGGGGTCTCAGCACAAGGACAAACAAACCCCCTTGAGTTTGTACCCCAGGACACTGGGTTATACTGCTGGGGTTTTGTGAGTTGAAAGCAATTTCCCTTTTGTGTCAGTGTTTTTATTGTAATACTATTATTATTAAATTTTAGGTCTAACTTATAATCTCTCTCGTGGTGAGTTCATTTCCCCTGCTGGTTCGCCTTTAAACCAGCACACCCAACAACAACAAACACCAAAAAACCACATCTACCTGAACTGATAATTTATCCTTTTTCCACTGGTGTGCGAGCAGATGCACTAATTTAGCTCACCCTGAGGGGGTTTTAATTATTTATTTAATAAATGGTACTAGCACAGTTTCTCTGGATTTATACACTTTCATTACACAGTTTTTTAAAACTACATTTACCACTAAAAGTAAGTAATACCTTTTTTTTTTTAAGAAAAAGAAGTGAATAATTCCCTCATCTCATAAATCTCTACTTTGTAACTCAAAAAGCAATAGAGTTTAGTTGTTTGCTTTAAGAAAAAGTACAGGATATCTATGGATCAATTTTTCATGGTTGGAATTGACTCTAGTTCAAAGTGAAGACAAAATCTTCAAAGACTTCAGTTACACTCATTGTAATAGTTAAATGCAATCGTTTTACATCAGATGCAAGCAGCCAAGTTCACTCTTTAGAGGCCATGCATCTCCCAAATAAAAGCTGCTAAAAGGAACCTTTCCTCTCTGCTGTTGCTGTGTTCTGAGATCTTAAATGAACCAACTCATGACAAATGTTGTTTGGTGTTAGCACAAGTAGCCCAACACACTTGAAAGACAGTAGAATAATTCCTGGAATTCTAGTCAGAAATCAAAAATAGTTGAAGATCGCTTCAACTTTGAAACTCATTATGTATGATTGCTCTTTCAAGCAACTGTCTATAGTAAGGAGTTTTCTAGTCTCAGCCACTACCCCAGATGACAAAAGCAAAAGGAATAGTGAGTGGTTGACTTGAACTGCCCTGTAAAAACACAGAGCCTGCAGTGGAGTTGCTGCTCTGCCCTTACTAGTAAATGTAACTTTGAACACCATCGAAATTGATCAATGACATAAATATGGAGCAATAAAAAGAAAGAAAAAGGAAGCAGTACAAAACTTCATCCATTTTACATGAACCTAACATTTCTGACTTCTAGGGATCAATTCTTCATTGTCACATTAATGAAAGAGTACTTGGTTCCCATTAGTAAAGTGCACGAGTGCAGTGGAGGGATAAATTCTATCATAGGTGAGCTCATGGCTCTTCAAAGGAGCTATGAACAGTTACAATGCCTCTGGCTCTGGCACAGGGATAAGGATTTTACTACCTGACATGGTAGTCATGTTAAGTTTGGAAAAGTGAATGCAGAATTAAGGATAAAACAAACAAACAAAAAATCATGGCTTCGTCATGATCCTTGTTATGTAATTGCATCACAATGGTTTGAATTATTCAATGATCATACATATGCATGCATGTATTTATAAGCAAAAGATCCATGTATCTATCCATGTATCAGTTAACTCATTTCCAGCTTTCTGCTATTGAAAATAAGTATGTTTTCTTGGAATTATTAGTAAATTTAGCTTCAGTGGGCCAAAAAAAAATCAGTTGAAAAATTATACTAGAATTAGATTTGTGAAATTTCTGGTATTCTCTTCTTCTTGAATTCCCAGTTTAATTACATTATATTAGTCATGCTGGCAGCACAAAAAGCATCTTTTCAATAAACACTTATAATCTGTACAAAACAGAATAGCAATGGAGAGCTCTGTGGTGCCATAGTCTTTACACAGTGTTTTGAGGTTCCTCCTGCTCATTAGAAAAATACACATGAATAATTTAGGAAAAATTAAAAGAGAATCTTATCTTAACTGAACATTTCAATGCTTTTTGTTGGCATGTAGTAACCACTGCCTACTGCAATGGATATTTTAGAAATCTGAGTATGTACTTCTGTCATTTGTTGAGTCAGCCAGCCAAAATAGATTTTTGGGTTTAGTTTTGACAAAATCTAAACTAACTTCATCAGTATGTTTTGCAACTAGACTTATTCAGTCTTATTTAGGTTCATTTCTATCAGATCTCCCTGTACTTTGCAAAAATGAGAAAGCCAATCATTAGCTGCAAAAATGAATCTGGAAGATGTGGCTTCTTATTTTTCTTTTTAAGACATCGAGACTGGAGTATGCTAAATATAGATTATAACATCTCTCCTGTACCAGTCAGTCAGAGTTACTCTGGAGTGCAGGGGACAAGGAGCATTCCTCTTTTTAAATGGTAAATTGACTCTACTGAGGCTGACCAGAGCAACTCAAATTAGCAAAATAATCCCCTAGAAGGTGAAATATACTGTCCCAAACTGTTCCTTTTGCTTGCCAAAGGACCAAATTTGCTAGTCCATGCAAGCAGGAATCCATTGTTCTCACAGTGTTGGGGAAGTGCAAGAGTTGCTAATGCATGTTAGGCTGAGTTTACAGATACTTTGCATCTGGAGAAAGGCAACGCACCATCCCTGATGCCGACAGGTATCAGCAAGACACGTGACACATGATGTTTGGTATCACAAGGGAGGAAGTGACTGAGCAGTCATCCTGATGTGTTCGCATTTTCTACAAAGTTTCTAGACACTTCAGTTTCTTACTTCTGCACGAGCCTGGAAACATGATTCAGCCTGCACAGATGATGACATGTTCCAGTCTAATTCATTCTCAATTCATTTTGGGTTTGCTAAATTAAATTTTCCCTCTTCAGCCCATTGAGAGGTCAGTTCAGGAGAATTCCACCTGTATCTCTTACAACACTAGAAAAAGCAGAAAGTATGATCACCCCTCTGTTAGAGAAAGGAAAACCTTTGTTTTTTCTATATTAATGGCAGAACTGCTGGCTATGTGAGATGGACATGAGGATGGAAACTTATTTTATGATATTTTTTCTTTTCCTTTTCTTTTCTTATTTGAATAAAGCTTTTAATCCTCAATCAAAATCTTTTTGTGCTGACAGATGGACCTGATTTTTCCCCAGTTCACAGCAGGTTAAATCAGGTGATAAAAGTGTTATTCAACGAGTGACAAGACTGCAGATTAGAGTGAAAGGAGACTTTATCACATAATGTTTGAAGAGATAATCCCCATGATGTAACACCTGTGGGAGGGTTTCTCTGTCTTATTTTCCCTATTTAGTCTTCTTCAGATTTTTTCCTATAGTTTTAACATTGGGGTTTAAAAATCAAGTAATTTGAGATTTTTCTCTTCATCTGAGCTCAAATTTCATTAAGACCTGCTCAATAACAAAGACTTGGCATGATTTGCCCTCTCTGAATACTAACTTAGACCTTCCAAATGAAGCAAACATTTCTTATAAGTGTATATATTTGGGTTTGGACTTTTTTGTTGTCAGAAAACTGTTTAGAATACTTCCTTGAGTTAGGTGGAGAAAAAACCACACATCTTACTGTGATTCTGAAATGAAAGTCTGCTTTGATGCAGGATACTAGAATACATATGAGAGAGTACTGTTCTTGTCATAAAAGCTGGCAGCTGAGGTTTCATTACCTAGTAACAAAAAGTGACATCTGGACTGAGACAAAGATGCATAGATGAAGAGGAGTTAAAAACCACTAGATCACAGATAAAAATTGAGGTAAAACTGTGACCAAGAGGTGACAAATGCCAAAGACAAGGGGAGTAAATTTCCCTGCCAAGAGGTATAACCCTGAATAGCAAAGAATTCAGCTCTCTGAAGGCCTACAGAAAAACTGTTTTCTGCATGAGACTAATAATAAATTTACCTGTGTCAAAATGGATAAAAATACATGAGTCCAGGTCTCTGAGCTCCTACAGCCACACAGTGGCAGTACCCAGGGCTAGTGTTCAGGCCAATATTGCTTGAGGCTAAAATGAAATTAGCAGCATGGGCTGCATACATCTCCTGAAATAATGTGGAAGCTTTCCATATAGATTTATGAGAGCTAGATTAGGCCTGATCTTTTTTTCCAAGACCCAGCACACTAACATTTTGTTGGTGCAAATCCAATTCATACCTAAGTGTTTAATTTACAAACAATATCACTCCAAAATCTAACATGAAAAAGGGTTTTCTGTCCTTCCCTCTCAATCCAACTTCATGGGCCACAGCTAAAAATTGCTTAAATTGATTCAGACTACATATTCTGTGTCTTCTTTGTATTTATGTCTATCAAAAATTGTAGAAATTTATTTCACAAAGAGGGAAGGTGTTTAATAATCAATTGAATCATTGTACCCTATAAGCTGAATCATAAAAAGTGAGTAAAGTGGTTTGAGATAAAATACCAGGGGGGCTGGAGATTAGAGGGAACAATTTTAGTTTTACAAGTACACATTTTAGCATGTAAGTATCAGACCACCTAACAGTTGTATTTATTGCTGGAGTTTATCTAATTATAAAAACATGATAGAGTTAACACTTTATAGAGGGAAAAAGGCTCCTGTTCTTGCTAAATGTTGCATAAGTTATTAATGTTTGGGAGTGGAGGTATTGTACAAAGACCCTGTGTGTATCAACTCTATTCACATCAATTTGCATTTCACATACAAAAATAGCTTCTTAACATCTATCCAAATGAACACTGAAAGGAAGCAGATTGTAAATCTTTGGTTCAATGCTTTATTTTAAGGACTAGTGAAATATTTCTAATGTATTTTTAATACTCATTGGTATTGTCCACCTCACAATCAGAGAAACAGTCCATTGTTAATGGGGAATGAAGTACTGTTATACCTGCAAAAAAAGATGTTATTGCTTTCAACAGCCTTGGCTAAATCAGCTGCTTAAATCTTAACCTAGCTAGGCAAAAGGCTGAAAGATAGTTTATCACTGTCTGCAACAGGTGCTCTACCAACCAATCTCATTTGTGTTGAACTGGCATTCAAGAATTAGCTACAATAACAGAAAAAGATCCTTACTTAATTTGTAGTCCAACTAATTTATGTACTAAGTTCATGAATTTAGCATTTCAACAAACAGGAACAAAGCCAAATTCTGTTCAGAAACTAACAGCTTGAAAACAGATATTGTAAAGGCTTTAAATTTTAGTTTTCTATTTAGTTGAAAACAAGACTTATTTTCAATAGCTCAATTAAAACCTTTTCTGTCTTAAAATCCAGGGGCAGAAAAATGTTGCAAAAATAATGTTTTGAAAACATTAACAGCTAAATGCAAATCTTACTGTGAAAATGTCTGCTTTCTACAAAGAACTAGAGATAAGGTGATGTCTTTCTGCAGATGAGGAAGAAGGTGTTCTTAAAATAAAATTGGGCCAGTTTCATTGACTTATTAACCCAAAGCCTTCAGTGATTGTTCGAAATATCATGCTGTTGTGTCTTTCATTTGCCACTGAATGTTCTGCTGCATTCAATCATCATAATCCAGGTTGACTCAAATGTAGCTGCCAGTTTCAGAACCTGGAACATCCTCTTGAAAGGCAGCTTTTTATTTTTCTTTTATTTTTAAATACCATCCAAACAGTGGTCAGGGTAGCTATTTGTAGTGGTTTTAGCTAGGCCTCAAATTAGCAGGTTCAGAGAATCTACAGGGATTGGGAGAGACAGCTATCACTTGACTGGCTAACCAAGGAACTGTGTCATACCAGATGACAAAAACCTAAGATATGATACAGGAGTAGGAGGTGTTTTTTCTCAGTTCCATCATGGCTGAAGAACAAGCAGGATGTGCTAGAGTTGTTTTGCTGTGCTAGGCCCTACTCCTGCTACTGCCGTTACTTGCCTTTTGTTTGAGTTCAGGGAAGTAGAAATATATTGTTATACTTGCTCTTTCTTGCTGTGTGTCTTTTGGGGTGCTTATAGAATCATAGAATTGATTGGGTTGGAAAAGACCTCCAAGATCATCAAGTCTAACCCTTGGTCCAACTCCAGTCCCTTTACCAGATCATGGCACTCAGCGCCACGTCCAATCTGTGTTCAAAAATCTCCAGGGATGGTGAATCCACCACCTCTCTGGGCAGCCCATTCCAATGCCTGATTACTCTCTCTCTAAAGAATTTTTTTCTGATATGCAACGTAAATTTCCCCTGGCAGAGCTTGAGCCCATCGTGCCCCCTTGTCCTATTGCTGAGTGCCTGGGAGAAGAGACCAACCCCCACCTGGCCAGAACTTCCCTTCAGGTAGTTCTAGACAGTGATGAGGTCACCTCTGAGCCTCCTCTTCTCCAGGCTAAACAACCCCATCTCCCTCAGCCTCTCCCCATACTGCTTGTGCTCCAGTCCCTTCACCAGCCTTGTTGCTCTTCTCTGGACTCACTCCAGCCCCTCAATATCCTTTCTGAACTGAGGGGCCCAGAACTGAACACAGTACTCAAGGTATGGCCTCACCAATGCAGAGCACAGGGGAAGGATCCCTTCCCTGGTCCTGCTGGCCACACTATTTTTGATTTAGAGTGATAGAATCTGGTTTTGGTGGGAAGTAGAAAATTGTTGTTATACCTAACTTACATGTGTTGTATTGTAATTTTCTCTTAATTTTCTCTTTTATGTATAAACACATATAGTTAGTTTCAGCATAAACCTAGTTTGGAGATTTTTCTTCCCCCCTTTTTTTTTCCCCTTGGCTGGTTGAGGGGGTGGGGGGAACCATTTCTCTCTGTTCTTGGGCAGTTGGCATTTTGGCAGCTCAACCCAAGACAGATAAATGGTGTAGAACGTGGGCAAGATCAAGAATATTGGCAAGTGTCCCAGAAGCTTGGAAGGCTTCCCAGGAGCATTGTTATAGAAACATACCTTGATATCTGCATTGTTTTAGTATATCCAGAACAAATAATATAAACAATGTTTTCTTGCTACTGGATGTTCATTTTATCCCTTTTACTAACGGTTTTTGTGAGTTCAAACAGTTCCAGTTGTACCTGCTGTGAATGTAACCACTGCAAGGAGAAGCCTTACAGTCAAAGCAAGCTTTCGCTCCTGCCCCACCTTGACGGAGAGCAAACCCCAACTGTGGGTCATGTGGTGAATTGTCGTCCTTCTTACGTGATCAGGGAAAAGACATGAGGAGGTGGGACAGTGAATCTACTTCTGTGCTTCAAATAACTTGAAGGATACCTTTAAAAGACATTTTAAGTTTTGCATTCTCCTGCACTCTGAAGGATTTTTTTTCCAACAATAAAGGATTCTATAAAAAAGACTGTTTGGAATCTCTAGAAACTGATTTCCAGTTCCTACTGAATTCTTGTGAATAAGAAATGGCTAATAGAGAGCTTATCTTCTTTAATTTCTTTCGCTTTTGAGATACCCTGAAAAGTTTCTCCAGAAACAATGCCTATTAAAAATCAACTAAAGCATCATTAAGCAAACTATACATTCATTTGTGTACTGGGGATTTTATTAGAACTAAAGAGAATTATTCTTCCCCTTCTTCTCACACCCTTCTACCACAGTTACAGTTTCCTGAAAACATGCACATGCTACTGGAAAAGTGTCAACCCTAAGAAGGATCTGAGCTAACAAAGTAAGGGAAAAAACTAATTCTCCAGCAACTCTAGTATGACCCAGCTGCACTTTTCTTTCTTTCTCCTCTACAGAAGACAAACAGGTTGGGAAGAGGCTATGAAAACTCAGAATTCCACAAGAAATCTTCCTTCTGCTCCTATTTTATACTCTACAAGCTTTATCAAAGCTTTTTGTATTCACTGGCCAGCAAACCACATGAAGGATGGTAAAAGGAGAGAGAATAAAACAGGTATATTTCAACATCAAGGGGAAGCAGCTTCCTTATTCAGAGAATTGCTGGGACTTCAATTGTACTGCTTAAGTTGAGGCTGCAGTACACTTCTATAGAATTGTTTTTTTTTTCTTTTCTGTATTGACTAATTAAATACAGAAATCTTACTGTGGTTTAATAGATAGGATTTAATGTTTCAACAAACAGATTGTTTTATATTTTCTAATCGAGGAGAAGATATTAAAGTATATTTGAAAGAAATTTTAATATTTTAATTTGAAATTATTTCTTTCTTCCCCTTTTATCATCCTGAGACAATGTCTTATGTGACTTATTCAATATGTATAAATATAGGTAAAATAAGAATATTTAAGAATTAGAGGGTTTGGGGTTACTTCAGATAGAAAGATTTTTCAGTAGTGACATGTTTAAACTCAATATTTGAAAAATTAGGTTATTTCCATATGTTATGATTTGAATTACAGTCTAGTAAATCTGACAGTGAGGTAGATTTGCTGGAGACATGAACCAAGATACTGCAGCAACATCGTTGTTTTCACTGTTGTTGCTGTTGCCATTGTCATTGTTGTTCTCTTGAATTATGTAAATATAAGGGCAAATTGGTTACTTTTGTATAGTGCTATCTATGACACATGACCATCCAGAGATCCCAGAGATGACAGCCCTTAAACAAAGTTTAATTTAGTGAAGTATTTATTTGATTGAAATGTTCTTTATTATTATTCAAGTGTGTATATCTTGATTAATTTATGACATTCTCTATGTGTTTTCAATAGTTCACATTCAATTCTTCATTATTCTAGGCAACTAGTAATCAGTCTGCCACCCTGTGAGGGCAACTGGGTGAAGAAACTTATTCTAATATCCAACCTAAATCTGCTCTGGCACAACTTCATGATGCAAAAATCTACCAATTAGACTAAAAACACAGTCTTAAAGCAAATTTCTTTGTCCAAGGCAGACTCGTTGAGATATCATTAAGATATTTGAGAGTGATAGTCAGAAAAAAAATCATACATTCATAAGCATACATATAAAACAATATTATGTACTAAACAGATATAATATTTTAAATATTTAGTCTATTTCACAACTGTTAGTAATGATTTTTTTTCCTTAAAAACAAACAAACAAACAACAAGCACACACACACACACAGAAAAAAAAAAACAACCCCAACCCATAAATCATGCTGTTGCAATAAAAACATACTCAGAAAAGCAACAGAGCAGTTTCTTTGCTGGGATGTCACAATTTTCTAACTGCAAGAGTTTCTGCATTTTATCTGACAACAATATGCATTTTCTTTCTTTTGTTTTCAGCTTTACTAAGTCAGTAACAGTGTTTTTAGAATAATTAATATGGAATGAGAACTATAAACACAAGCTGATATTAGTCCAAGCATTATTGGATGTTTATACAATATGACTTGCAGACTGATACAAAACTAATATTTCACGGTGAGGTGGAGTGTACAAGCTGTTTCATTTTTCTGTTATATCTCCTGGTATATTTCTGTTATTTCTTCTGTTTTTCAGGAGAAATAATTACTAGAAACACATTGTTGATGCATTACACCGGGAATCTTTCCAATGGAATATATTCTCATCAGATAAACATTCATATGACTCAAAGCTGATGAAACCAGTAAATTTGTTTGCTACATATACAGCCCAAAATGAGCTTTCTTAATTTTTTTAATTCAAAATTAAGAGTAGACATCTCAATAAAGGATTTATCAATAGCCTTGTCTTGGGTTGAGCTGGCAAAGTGTCAACTGTCCAGGACAGAGTGAAAAGGGTTCCTCCTCCCCCCAACCAGCCAAGGGAAAAAGAAGAGGGAGAGAGGGAAAAAAACTTCCAAAGCCAGGTCTATGCTGAAACTAACTACTTGTATTTATACAGAGAAGAGAAAATTAAGAGGATACTACAATATAACACACACTTACACAAGTTACATATATAACAAGAAATAACTTCCCACTTCCCAGTAAACACAAATTCTACCATTTTAACTACAAATCATTCTAGAGAAGTTAATTCCCCAGAGACAGACTTAAGCAGAGAGAAAAGCTAGGAACAAATATTTTACTTCCCTAAGATAACATGATGGTAAGCTGGTACTCCAGGCTTGGGCCTCCCCATCCCTCCTGGGACAGCAGAGTGTCTTGCTGGCATCACAGCTGTGAAGCAACTGTCCAAGCCACACCCACACACCAGCTCTTACTCCTTTTGAGATGATGCAATATGGTATGGAATACAATATTATTGGCTAGAAGAAGTCAGCTGTTAGCTAGCTCAGCCCAGCTCAAGTCAGCTGACAATTCCCAGGCCTAGCTGAACTTTAAAACCTAAATTTAGGCCCACCTGGCTAAACCCATAACAAGCCTTAACATTCTTCTCCATCTGCCACAATGGCACAGAAGTACAATATCAAATATCACTCTTTTTTCCTTTATTCCTCTTCCTCAGTTTTTCACTCAAGTATGGCTGGAGAAGGAAATATGAAAAGTTGACTTCAAATTCATGACTCTTTGGGCTACCATACAAAGACTTAGACATTTTTTCTATCTGTCCTAACAGCTGGAGACTTACTTAGATCCCAAGCAGGAACTGTAATCTTTCCTTTCTAATTTCCTTTGCTTTGGTGGAGGATTGATGAGGTTCATAATTTACTATGATTGCTTTAAGAAATGGTGCTGTGCAGTGGGACATTCTAGCATATTATTCTTTAAACATGGAAGGAATAGGAGGTATTGAGGGCTAACTACGCATAATGATAAACAGTCTATGATAACAGATCTGAAAATTGCTCCAATAAAATTTTCAAAAAAACATATTGATCAAATTCTTCTATTAAACAGTACAAAAGGAAGTAACTACATTCCACTCTTCTCTTGTTTTTTTTTATTCCTGGACAAAAATAAAAAGCACAGAAATAAAATTAACTCTGATTTGGATGTTGAATGCTGTTGTATGGGACTAAGGGGTGGAGGATCAGGTAGGAATCAATATTGCATTTCTAATAAGTGAAAATACATCACAGTGGTATTTGGATTTTTATCATGGTATAATTAATAATTTTTTTTTATTTCTATGGAGTTATTTTATGGGGGTTTTTTTATCTTTCAAGTTCAATAAGATAAAAAGGGCCACCTGTGAACATTTTGACATTTTATACATAAAGTTGCAGACATCTCTTTTATACTCTGAGTTTCTACAAACTCTATTCCCAGAAAGTAATGTTGGTCATTGTATAGTTCCACCAAATTTACAGGAATGTTTTATAAGGTAAATATCCAGTCACTTGAAGGTATCCAAATCTTGCCTTCTGACAAGCATATTCCAAAGACTATTTTGAACATTAACATTATAAATGTTTTATTCAAATTAAGAAAGAATGGGGATGAGGTCACACCACTCTCAAGGAAACAATCTGATGACTAAAGAACCAGAGAAACACTTTTTTTCAGGATTAAGTAAACATAGTTTTAAAGTTGATAAAAACACTGGAATGTCTAAATGATATATTGCTAGCCTGAATACTTTGCACTATAGTACTTCTACCAGAAATAGTTAAACCTGCTAATTAAAAAGCCAGGTCAAAGAGAGCAAGGTTTAATTACATCTCTGTTACACATTATTTCTTTTAAATCCACAATATAAGCATGAATGTAGTAACTCCAGCCTAATTTGATTTAGAAAATAATTTCAAGTGTCTTTATGAAAAAATTATGCAGAAATACAAAAATATATTTTACTATGCTCTCCAAAAAAAGTGAAATACTTAGCACATGTGAACAACCTTAATTGTTTGTCCCCAAACACAAACATTTTTTTCCTCAATACTTTTTGCTTCTCCTATCAGCAAAAATAAGCTTGCACTGCTTGCAGAGGGAACCCCACTAAAACCACTGGTGTACACTGAATAATCAGGGTATTATAGTACTAAATTCAACAGAGGACACAGCCATGGTATTGGATCATGGAACGGTTCCCAACACTGCATAGTACAAGCTGTGTATACACCTGTAGTGTCAAACAGACAATTTAACCAGATTGATTCTAATAAATTTAGCCACAGTCACAAAAATATATTTCCTGCTTATTGTTTTATGTTGCTGAGAGGAAGCACAACTGACTTTCAAGCCCACAAACTGCTGAATTTATAAATAACAGCTCCAGGTCTAAAACGACACAAAAGCAAAAAGAAAATGAAAAAAGTATTTAATTGTATGCAGTCTTTTGATTCACCCTTTTCAGACTTTATTTCAGCCTTTTAACAAAAGCCTACAGCATTTCATTTCAAGGACTAGGACCAATGGTCTTGCCCTTGGATATTGGGTGTACTGAAAGGACTCAAACCCTGCCAACAAAACCCCACAAAACCAAAACCAAAGGAAACTGTCTTGGTTTGAGATAAGCAACTGCCAACCCCCCCAAGCACAGAGAGAAAAGCCTCCCTCCTAACACCAGGGAAAGGGAGGAAAAGAGAGGGGAAAGGAAAAAAACACTTCAAACTGCATTTATACTAAATCTACATATATTTTTCACAGAAAGAAAGAGACAATTAGAAGAGAGTACAAATATACACTCACACAAGTCTGCAACAACAAGTTCCCCACCTCAACTTCTTAATGAACACACAAATTCTACTGTCCTAACTACACATTACTTAAGAAAAGACTTACTCCCCAGGGAGACAAACTCAAGCAGAAAGGAGAGACCCAGAACAACACATTTTACTTTCCTGAGGTACCCTGTGAGCCAGTGGTGGGCCTGGTCCTCTCCATCCCCTCTGGGACAGCATCGTGTGTCCTCCCAAGAGGAGGGCTGAGAAGCGACTGCCTTAACCACTCCCACACTGGTTCCTACTGCCCTGGAGATGATGTCATAATGTGGTATGGAATACAAAATTACTGGCTAGAAGAGGTCAGCTGTTAGCTCAGCCCAGCTCAAGTCAGCTGACAGCTTCAGCCTAGTCCAAACTCCAGAGCCCAAATCTAGGCCCACCTAGGGGAACCCATAACAGAAACCAAGACCAGAAGCAAGGAAAGTTTTAGAAGAACAGCAAAGTCTATATGTGCTTGTTTGGAAAAGTTTTCTTTGTCATACATAATTTTACAAGTTTTGGAGAAGATGTGTTATGAAAGAAAAGCCCACTGAGATAATGCATGCTGAACTTTCACTGTTAGATAAAGGCTTATTTACGGTAGCTTAAAAATTGTTAAAATTTCCCCATTAAAAAGAAAAATTTAAACCACAAGGTATTCAGTTACAATTTCACGAGGATTTAAGCCATGCATTCACATTTCTTAACATTTCTTAATACCTTATCTTTGAAGAAAAAATTCAATTTTCCTGTCAAGATAAGTTGTTACTTTCCCCATTCACAGTCAGATAAATAATAACAAAAGACAAATAGTTCAGCAAACTAATATTTTACTGAACATATAGAATGGATTAAAGCTATTAATTCCATTTTTGTACACCATGAACTACAGGATGTTGTACTTCTATATCTTTGGTAGCAAAAATCTTTTGTGTTTCAGGCAAACTCAAGCAAAATAATTAAATTAACTTCTTAGTTTATAAGTTTAACTGACTGGCTTCATGTGAATGAGGTTACAGATTGCTCATGTGATCCTTTTACTATCACAGCTGATGATAAGCATATGGCTGGTGTTAAATACTTTAACTGAAGCAGCTGTTTGCAAAATGAACACCTGTTGATGGCAAAGCAGTAGGTCCTCACCATTATTTTGAAATGCAGAAAAAAATGGCTAAAAATTTTCAGTGTGTAATGAAGGCTAGAAATCTTTAAGGTGTATGTTTGGCTCAAACTTGCAAACAATGCCACAACTTTTTGGCTTTACGCACACACTCATGGTGGAATGAAAAAAACATCAAAAGCAGACCGAGACATTAATTTTGTCACAGGCTTTATGCTTCTTTACGTATTTTTATCACAGGCAATAATGTAGGATGAAGGAAGCCAAGTGCAAAAATATCACAAACTCAGGATGTCCTTCTGCTTTTTATTCACTCCTACTGTAGGGCTCCATTCATTTTTTCAGTCCTATCCAATTTTCCTCTGTGAAGCTTAACGTGTAGATTTCTGTGTTGAAAAGAGAGGTACCTTGTTTCCATCAGGTGACAATTCTCAACCCATGACCTCTCCAGTGTAATTTACAGCCTGTTATGGTTTGAGCTGGCAAAATGACAACTGCCCAGTACAGAGCCAGAGGGTCCCCTCCCAGAGAAAGGGAGTGAGGAAAAAAAAAACAACTTAGAAATGGAGCTTTGAAATGGTAAGGTTTTTATATTTACACAGAAAAAAGAAAATTTAAAACAGAATATGATATAACACGTATATATATATGAATACAAGGCAGTTAAATGCCTCCCTGCCATCCGATCCCGTCAGATCTCGGAAGCTCAGCAGGGTCAGCCCCGGATTAGTACTTGGATGGGAGACCTCCTGGGAAATGCCGGGTGCTGTAGGTTCTAGTCCTGAGGACTTCACTGGCACTGTCCAAGCTCGCTCGGCCGTGGCAGATGAACCTCAGGACTGAAACGGTGGGGCCAGTTCTGCGCACGCTGAGCCTCACCTAAAATCCACTGCGCAGGCTGGAAGGGCCCACCCACGTGGGGACAGCCCTGCCCAAATCTGCGTTCTCGAAGTTTGGCCATACATATATGAAAGTGAAAAGAAAAATAATAACACTTCCAGCGAGTTGCCCAGTTAATAACCCAGATTCCAATCACCCAAACCCCAGAAAACCTCCCAAAAACTCTTCCAGAGAAACCTCCCAGCAAGAGAGAGAGAAATTAACAAGCAAATGTTCACCTCCCTAGATAAACAACAGCGTGGGCAGCAGTAGGTCCCATTTCAGCAGTCAGAGTAGCACATCCTCCCCGGTCAGGAGCAGGGACTGAAAGCGACAGAAACTCCTCCTCCCTCTCTTTTTATACCCCTTGACACTTCTTGATGATGTTGGATGATATGAAATACCTCTTTGATTGCTTAAGTCAGGTGATGTTTGTCCCTTCTAATCTATGTCACATCCTTTGAGACCTGCTAAAGTTTAGGCCTAAGTAAGGCCTAAATTGGAACTAAAGCCAAAACTACCACACAGTCCCACAAGGTTAAAAAGGCCAAAGCAAACCCAAAAGATAAAAGTATGATGCTGTCTGCCATGCAGTCCTTTAGATGCAAAGAAATTGCGTTGCAGAGCAGTATAAAAAGTGATTTTGGAAGACAAACCTATCAAAAAATTCTTTCCACCAAAACACAGGACTAGAATTTACCAGAAGACTCAAGGTGTCCTGCCTTTTGCAGTCACAGGTGCAAGACTTAAAGCCAACAAAAACGACACTTCTCAGTTTCCACTGAATTTTAAACTTAAGACACTTTGTAAATTTCAGCATTTACAGCAAAAGACAGCAAGAGAACTCTTCTCAGTCTTGGATATAACAGCCCAGTAGATATCCAGGGGCTCAAAAATAGACTTGAAGTTCAAGCAATATCAAGTTCAACCTCTCAGAGAGGGCACTGCAGGCTTTCTTGTCATAAGGAATAACATATAAGGAAAAGATACAACTGAACATCTGGGCTTACTTCAACTCCTGAGCTTTCTACAAACTAACTGATTGACCAGTGGCAAAAAAGCTTAAACATTCTACAAAATGGGGAGAATTCATTTTATCTCCTAAGGACTATAGAAGATATGTTCATGCATTCCTTAGGCTTTAAAATATGCCATACTGAAGGAAAACTCTGCCCCGCAGTAATTGATTTGCTCTGTATACACACATGTGTGTAGGGAAAAATGCAAGCACAAGTATGTTAAACTGTCCTCTGAAATGTATTCAACTTTTTGGGTTTCAAATGTCTTTGGGTACTCAGGAAGAAATATTTGGTGGGGGCTTTTTGGTGGTGGTGGATTTTCTGGTGTATGTTTTTTTTGTGTGTGTGGGTGGGTTTTTTTGGTTTTGGTTTTTTTTTGTTTGTTTGTTTGGTTTGTTTGTTTTGCAGGAGGGGAACGGGGCACTCTTGACTGTTTATAATAGAAATTGAACATGAATCTCCCAGTATGTATATTGGTACTTAGGCTTTAATTTACAGCCATGCTGTTTCACACTTCCTGTATTATGTGTTTGTTACATGATGACTTGTGGTACCATCCACAAGAGCAGAGGCCAGAATGGAATGTCTAGGCATAGAGAACATTTCTAATTGAATGTGGTCAAGATACTGTGCCCAACAACCTTATTCTTTTCAAAATGGTTGCACATGTTTAATGACTACACATCTCATCTTTGTATCACAGAATTTTTAAAAGAATTGCTGCTTCAAAACAAAATTTTGTTTTCTGCTCTTCTGGTGGTAAGCCAGAGGGGAGAGTGCCACGTATGATCTGTAGGTAACTGCAGGTCACAGCTGATATTTTTGGGTTCCAAGTTTTTGCATCCTCCACTGCCTGTAGGCTTAATAGAGATTCAGAGGTGGCCAGTTGCTTTTACTGTTTGTAATTACAAACACAACTATGGAGCTGTTTGTGTTAAAAAAACTGAATGGGGAACAGTGATCAGCTTTCCATTTGGCTCTCTAACAACTTTGAATGCATCTCAGTCTGCCTTTGAAGGGTTGTTGAGTGCAGCAGCCAGGTAAAGTCATTAAATGAAAAAAAAAAAGAAAATTCTGAAGTATCACAGTTTACTTTGCTAAATTCATGGCAGTCAGGCAAGAAAATTACGACAGAAGGGAAGGGCACATGAATGAGGAAAATATTACAATCTAATAGTAGCTTCACAGAGAAAAGTTCTCCCATCACAAACCTGATAATTACTTGGTGGAATGAAAAGATAAATACTTTCACAGTACATTTGAAAAATTGCATGTAAATTGTAAAGTTGTATTCAATGGGAGTACTGTTGAGACATTGCAGGGGGTGTCAGCCACATTAATACATGCCTCGGGTGGTTGAATGTTCAAGCATCCCTTGTCTCCCATTGCACCAAAGGAATGTGTTAATGAGTCCGTAGAACATAATCTTGTTATATTTTAATGCTATGTTAATTTAAATGGCTAAGGAACAAATCCTGGGGCTAGGAAGTTCCAAAGCATGAAGCCAAATGAAGCCATGCATTTTGTCTTGATCCTCTGGTCTCACAGTCCTACTTCTCTTGAGTGAGAAATTTCTAAAGACACCTTGAGGGAGGGAGAGCTTCTGTATAACTACCTCACTCTCAGCCCCGTCGTCCTCAGGGATCAGTGATAATAAAACTGCTCTACTGAGGATTATTTGGAGGTGGATTTAGCATGAATTTTTGGCAACCCTGCTGCTTCACAGAGAAGTTGAAGGATTTTTATATCTTTTCTTTGTTGTGTGTTCTTAGCCAACAATTCCAAGGGAAAGAAGAGGAGAAAAAGTATTAAAAGGCCTTTGCTGCTCAGCAGTTCAAATACAGCCTAGTAACAAATGCTACAACACCTCTTTTCAAAACGTAGTTTATTTTAAATATCACAAGAATGAGAAGACCCATTCTGGCTTCAGTCTTCCCACTGAACTAGGGCAGGCATGACTGCTTAACTGGGCCAAGAACATCCTGAGTTACAATGTGCTTTCTGAAGAGTGACAATGATTTGGCTGAATCCTTTTCTTTTCTACACTGGTGCCATCAAATTTTCTTATTTTTTTGGGCGTACAAACAAAGATACTGGTGTAGTCCCCTAGACTCTTTTCTATTCAGAAAATCTCAAAGGAGTTGTAAGGAAATGCAGTGAACCATAAGAGGCGTCTGAACGAATTTCAGCTCCATTTTAGAGAGCTGAACATGGGAGTGAAGACATTCCCAAGGACAGTAGAGTTGCCTCAGTCTGGACCTTTCCACTTGCACCAACAACATTTATTCTCAGAGTAGTTTTGAAACACTGAAGGCACATCAAGCCCGTCTCGGTGCAACACACACTGCACAAGCCTTTGGGGCTCCATCAGGAGATCTAACAAGTATTTACACTATAGTCCACTTTAGGTCCATACCTAACCCCATGCCTTGCACTGCATAGAAAGCATTTGCACATCAGTGTCTTCACAGGACTCGTAGCACACTCTTTTTGTGACAAACAGCCATTCGGAAAACTTCAAAAGAACAAAAAGGAATAAGTGAGTGCTTGGACCCCTATGGATTTGGCCAGGCAGAGACTGTAATTCTTATTGTGGGAGAAGGAACATTGCCATAGTGTCTTCTGCTGTCTTTTGAGATGAGAGGGGTGGGCAGCAACACCATCAGAGCAGACACTTTTCAGTCCTGGGATGACTCAAGTGGGTAACAGCCACTGTTTGTCTTCCTTCTCTTCTAAGGGATGCACTTCCTGCTTATCCACTCAGGTGGACTGATGCATGACCACAGCCTGTATGCTGGACTCCTGATGAAGACCTTCTGACAGTTTGTGCTCACAGTTAAAGGAATCTTACACTTTTTCTGTTTTCTCTGGAATTGGCTTAAGTGTGGCTTGCCATTTTCCCAGAGCTCATTTAGCCTAAAGCTGGATAATAAACTCTCATGAGCCTGTTGAGGGTACTGTTTCCAAAACTGAAGTCCTAAATTCTCCTTTAATATGGAGAAGACTGAAAAACTGTTCAACAATTTGTAATAGATTCAATATTGTCAGAAACAGATTCAGTACTCACTGTGGTGGTATGGGAGCACTGCTCATCCTGCCTTCACTTGGAGTTCCTGAACAACATGCAGTGATTATGGAAAAATACTAGGACAGGATAGGTGAAAATCACACAAAGTGAATGGAAAGTGTCGGGACTCTCAGGACTCCCAAAGTCAGGAGAAAATTTAGATATCTGAGAAATCCGAAGGTTCAGCAGCCTGAGAAGGGAATGGACACAAATATATCTCCTCTAAATGCAATACAAGGAAGACCAAACTGCAAAATTTTTGCAATTTTGTCTTTGTTATCGTGTCACGTCTGCTTTCAGTAACTTAGAACGACACCTTATAAATCATTTTCTGGAATAAGGTCTGGCACTTTATTCTCCATGTTTCCTGTTAACTTTCTTTTTGACTAAGGGATCTAAAAAATAATTGAGAGATACTGTGAACAGACGTCCTGTACCCTCAAAATACCTCTGTCTCATAATTATCACTTGTTATTTTCTATAAGGTTCTCCCATAAAAAAAAGTACATTTCCTCTAGAGTGTCCTTTCCACCACTTCTAACAACTAATCTGAAAAATCAGGTTAGTTTAATAAGGTGAGAGAAAGAGTGTGTGCACGTGTGCATGTGTGTTTGTGTTTGTTCAGAGTTCAAACAATGAGGAGGAAGGCCTGACTTATAAATATTTCAAATATGAACTAGGAACTTCCTTAATTCTCTTCTCTTTCTAGATCTCTTCTCCAGATGATAAATATACACTCATTTTCAAAAACTAAATTTTTTTTTGTTCTTTCTCCTGTTTACTAAAGACTCTCTCTACTTTAGCCTCAGTTTGCTACTTTCACAGGCAAATTATAATTAACCAAGCTTTAAAAAAAAATCAATGAATGAACAAATAGTTGTAACCACAAGAAAAAAAGGAGTGTAGTTGTTAAAGGAAAGGACATTGATTACAATTCAAAGATATCTTAAGCTCTTTCAGCCTCTTCTTGACAAAACAAATGGGTTACAACCTTAGCTTTGATGTCTTTCTGATTCAGTATTCATTAAGCTGGAATTTTATTGATAGGCTATAGCCTAGTTAAGAATTCATTCATGCTATGTCATGCTGTCCTTCTGGCAATGAGGGAAATTTGGGGGAAAGATTTTAATAACATTTTTTCCTTCTTGTGTCTTATGGACAAAGGAAACATTCATGCTAAAAAGTCAGTGTTTTCCTCTTATGTGAGAACATCTGAAAATAGGGCTGCAGGGAACAATTACAGTTGTAAGTGTTAAAATGAATACTCTCAAGTAATAAAACAGCTTCAAAGATTGCTTATTTCTTCACAAGTAAACACTAGATGCCATTAGATGCCAGCATTATATCATATGGAAGCTTAATCTTCAGGACAATTTCTTGTTTACATGTGTGGATTCTTATCAGCCCATCACACTCTTAATATTGCATGATAACATCAGGCAGTATTCATCTGTGAAATGTTCTGAGCACAAACAGAAGTTCAATCTGGAAAAGAGGAAAAAGAAGAAGTGACATGATAAATATTTATTATTGTTGAAACTTTCCAATTTTGTTCTCTTGTGCAATCAAAACTGCAGCACCTTGCCACTTAGAAAAGAGAAAGAAATTTAAGCTGGTTATGTGTCATTAAAATATATGAGTCCAAATCACATAACCCTGAGGAAAAGTAACAGCTGTTGATTATTTGACTGTATCCTGGGATGTAGGCTTAAGGAAGAGATGCATGAGTCTTTCTCCAGTTCTGGGTCCATTTTCTATACTCTCTGACATAGTTTAGGTAAGTGTTTAGAACCTTTCATAAAAGTTAAAACCACTTAAGTTTTACATTTGAAGCAAATTAGTTAAAATCCCCAAAGAATAATCCCATGCAAAACCAGAAGTATGTAATATTTAATGCCTATTTTCTGATGTAAACTATCCATAATGTGCTTTACAATAAAAAATAACTTGAAATAGGTATCTTAAGCTGGTTTCTCTTAACTGTCATGCATGGTCCACATAAACAAGCTGTTAAGTTCTTGTGAATGGAATCTCAGTACAGGAGCTGAGAGAAGAATTAATGGCATTCCTTGGCCACAGGTAAATAAAAGAAACCAGGGAAACTGTATCAAACAGTTTGTTCCTGGAAAGAAAGAGACTTCAGTTGTTTTCCATTTGGAGATACAGTAATCACTGGGGGAAAAAAAAAGGAAAAAGAAAATATTTGCCTAAATTTCACTGATGCCCTTTGACAGAGCACAGTAAATGCTGAAGAACATTTCAACAGTGAGTTTCCTTGGAAAGTTTATAATAATCCTCACTTGACTCTCCTTTTTAAAGAAATAAATAGGTTTCTCCTATAAGGTTTTGATCATCATGTCAGATGTAAACAGAATGTGTAACAAGGGATCTGTTTGCAGGTTAAAAAAATATATATGTGCTTTTAGGCTTATTTTAGAGCTGATGGCCTTTAGTCACAATTCCCTAGTTGCTCTTCAGGTGCTTAGAGATTTCAGAATATTAGTACTCTGTTGCTATTTTTCAAAAGTGGTTGAATGTCTTTATAAGTATGCTATTATAAAGCAGCACAAAACCAACATTTTTTTCTTTTTCTATATTTCTGGGCAAGTAAGAAGCTATTTCTACAAGTGAACAGCTACTCTTTTTTTAGCAACCCCTTGGAATCCTTGTATTGCATGTGAGGGCATAATGGTAGGGTATTTTATTATTATCTCCATAAATTTTTCTTGTATTTCTTGCTAACCTTATTGTAACTGATGCCATGGATGACCCTTCCCCCCAAAAACAGGACTTCGAGCCACATTAGTGTAGGGTAAGATAAAAAGTAAAGGTCCTTTAATATCACAGGGCCTACAGCCCACAGGAATACAGGATGACATGCATGTACCCAGTTCTTGTTTCCATGGCTTTTATAATAAGATCCCTCCAATCATTGCTTTACACATTTCTCAGTCCAGCCCCAGTCCCACCCCTGGTCCAACCCCTGGAATTGGGTCTGGGGTCGTCAAGACCCTCTGTCTTCATCAGCTCTTCTTCCTCAGGCAGACAAAGGTCTCTTGGAGTTCATCCAGTTTTGGCTTCTGGGTCACTCTGACCTGTGTTTATGTTTCATTCTGTGGGCCTTTCTGATATCCTTCAGCTCTTTACCTTGGAAAGGAGTCTAAACAAGATTAATTAACTAAAGGAATTTGAGCTCCCTGTTCTGGGACAGGGGTAGTGATAGAAAGGCATTAAACTTAAACTGTTAGAAATATTAACTCTCTAAAAATCTACAACTACTGTGTTCCTAAAATCTACAAAATGTGAAAATCAGAAATCAAAAACCCCTTTGGCATCATAACAATTGGAAAAATCACTCTTTTTTCTGTTTTTGTGCAATGTCATACTTTCTAAATTTACAAACTCACTTCTGCTTATTATTTTATATCCTCTTTACATTTTAATGAAAGGAATAACCTCACATAGACTTAGGCATCTGTCATACATCTTCTATTTCCAAGCTTTTAATCCACTTTTCTGTCTAGTTGAGAGAGTGAAACAGTTCCTTCAAAGGTGAGATTCACTTAAGATGCCTACACTAGAATGAGCTGAATCATGTTAAAACAGCTTCTGTTTCTCTCCCGTGCTTAGAATGGGAGTCTGGATGATGAGCTCAGGATGATGACAACACTCTGAGAGCCTAAAGTTATGGAAGATTAATTCTGCCCTACTTACCAGAGTTAGCACTGCAAATTGTGGTTGCAGAAAATTTGTTTTGTTACAATAAATTGCAAATTTTCTCAGTACTGAGTCTGACAGATCTTTTAAAGTCAATGTAAGTAACTATTCAATTTGTGACCTTCTGACAAAGATTAATGTTTTCATAGTCATTAATGATAGTCAGACCTCTATTTAAAATCAAAGACTATCTTAAAAATGTTTTTTATTCTCTTAAGAAACTGGTTTTTATATTATCTATCTATCTATCTGTCTATCTATCTATCTATCTATCTATCTGTCCCTTATCTATTTATCTCTTATATATACACACACCTTGTTTATACACATACCAGATATCTATCTATATATATTCATATCTATCTATCTATCTATCTATCTATCTATCTATCTATCTATCTATCTATCTCTATCTCTATATATCTATATATCTATCTCTATATATCTATATATCTATATATCTATATCTATATCTATATCTATATATGTATATACAGACACATGCCCTTGTGGAGACACCTGAAATTGTTCCTATCATTGCTGATATCCCTAAATCATATTTTGATTTTTGGAGAATTTGAGGTTTGTTTTAGTTTGGTGTTTGGTTTTCAGTTTTTTTTTGTTTGTTTGTTTGTTTTTGTTTTTTGTTTTTTCAAACTTTGGGCATTTTAATACAAGTATTTTCAGTTTAAAAATTCATAAATATGTGGTCAGACATAAGTCACAGGTTCAGAACAAACAGGCAGTAACATATTGGTTATTTATTTCAGTAGTATTTTTTTAATGTAATGTCAAACCACACAAAATAAATATGTGAGAGATAGAGCAACGTGGGGAAGAACCGCAGGGAAATAAAAGCTGAGAGAGGAAACAAATTACCTGAAAAAACCCTCTCAATCTACAGTCATCAATGTATCATTAATTCTAAATACTTCTCTGTTATATCTCTCTGTATCAGCAAGAAGATGCCTCTACAACACAGCGTGAAAATGTGAATTTACTGATCAGAGATGGTAAAATTATTGCACATTTATGAAGTATTCATTGACATATGAATTCCAAAATCTTGTGTCCTGGGAAAATGCACTACTTGTTAACAACATGTATAGTACATGCTGTTATAAAAGAGATGTACTTTTTCTTTTTTTTTTTGTAAATGGGATATAGAAAACATAACACCGTACAATTTGATGACATTATGCTTTTGAACACTAATATTTGAATTTTTCTTTTTACCTGACAGGTATTCAGTTCAGGATTGAAAATGTGAATAGGAATTAATCCAAATAAATTTGTTTGATTTACAGTTTTGGGGTTTTCTTCCTCTGTATTTTCCATGTCTTTAAAAGGTGGTTAGCAACAAAGATTGGAATTTCCTAATTTTCCTAGTAGATTAGGGTTGTATTAACAGTAATAGTTTCTTTTGCAATTTTTGCCTTTTTCTCAGTGCAGGTGTGATCAGATTAAGGTGTGAGTTGGATAGGAGGCTGCTCTTATTGTACTGTAACACACTGATGTTTGTGTGTGAAGGCAGATGGACATGAGGCTGGGCAGTTGGTCCTTCCTCCTGGAGCAAATTTCTGCTTCTCAGTGGAATACTTAACTTTGAGTTTTATTCCTCAAAAGATGAGGAGTCCAGACACTGTGCCCTTCCACAAATCCACATTACCACATGGTCACTCTCAGCAGCAAACGTGGCTTTCCAAAACTCTAACATGGCAAAGGAGGAAACAAGGTTACAGCCTTTTAATAGTACCCAGAAGTCTAATGTTCCAGGCAACTGCCTACCAGCCAGCAATCCTATTTGAGATGTCCTGGCAATTTCCCATCCTCTGCAGTCTTATTTATTTTTTCAAACTGCACTTGGGTAAATTTAAACAACTTTTTTTTGTTGTTTTGTTTTGTTTTGTTTTGTTTTTTGGTTTGGTTTGGTTTGGTTTGTTGTGCTGAAATAACAATATACACATGGATATATATCAAGGTAAGAAATCTGCTTTGATTCAAGTGTCACAGTAAATCAGACTGCATCCAAGACCCACAGAATTTCAGGGAAGACTTCCATAAGTGCCTTCTAAAAATTCTAACTAAGCCATTCTGCCTACTGCTTGCTGTTAAATATGGAAAAAATGATCAAAATTACTTTGCAAAAAGCCAAAAAGCTACATAAGTATTAACTAACTAAACCTCATGACTCCTATATATAATGCAGATAAATGTATAATTTAATTTTTACCCTATAATTCTTAGTCAGGCAAATTAGCCACAAAAGTGAACAAGCCTTTTACAAAGAGTGAAGAATTTGAAATAGCACCATGGTTTTCTTGATTGATTCTGGTAGAATCAGTTTCCCTTCAGCTGTACTACAGAAGGGAAAGACTAAAAAGCTTCTTATGCACTACTGTTAAAAAGTTGTTCTACAAAAGGACAATTAAGACAGTGCTACCTTAGCACACAAACGTTAGACAATTATTTATTTTATCTCAAGGTACAATTTTGTGGCCTGCAAATTGCATACTTCACAATGTGACAACACATTTAGATCCATGTTACATATATGTATGTTACTACATTTTGCCCTGTGAAAAACTATTTACTGGCAGAGTAGACACTGCTCTGAGAAACAGCCATGATTGTATGAAGAGCCTGATTCTTTGAAAGGAACTGTTATCAAAACCAATGGCTTGATGGCTGGAAATTTTCCCCACTGCATGTGTTGAAACAAGAACTTCAGAAGGTCTCAGTGTACCTACCATAAAGGTGTCTTTTTGATTTTAAAAATTTGTCAACCTTTTATTTTCAAACATGACATGTCTGCTGGTTTTGTCATCTTGTTATTTTTCCAAAACAGAATTTTCTCTGAGTACTGACATACAACAGATATAATGTTATGTTACATTAGGAATACACTTAAATGACATTTAAGTAAAATACCTGCATCCAGCTGGCGGCCAGTCACCAGTGGTGTTCCCCAGGGGTCTGTGTTGGGTCCAGTCCTGTTTAACATCTTTATTGATGATTTAGATGAGGGGATTGAGTCCATCATCAGCAAATTTGCTGATGACACCAAGTTGGGAGGGAGTGTCGACCTGCTGGAAGGCAGGAGGGCTCTGCAGAGGGATCTGGATAGACTTGAGAGATGGGCTGATTCCAATGGGATGAAGTTCAACAAGGCCAAGTGCCGGGTCCTGCACTTTGGCCACAACAACCCCCTGCAGCGCTCCAGGCTGGGCACAGAGTGGCTGGAGAGCAGCCAGGCAGAAAGGGACCTTGGAGTACTAATTGACAGGAAGCTCAACATGAGCCAACAGTGTGCCCAGGTGGCCAAGAAGGCCAATGGGATCCTGTCCTGTATCAAAAATAGCGTGGCCAGCAGGACCAGAGAAGTGATCCTTCCCCTGTACTCTGCATTGGTGAGGCCACACCTTGAGTACTGTGTTCAGTTCTGGGCCCCTCAGTTCAGAAAGGATATTGAGATGCTGGAGCGGGTCCAGAGAAGAGCAACAAGGC